>NC_142063.1:154536631-154869964 GCF_059756535.1 Pantherophis guttatus
AGACTGGTGATCACCTAATGGTAAAAGGGAGAATTCGGGTCCTGTTGCCCTTACTAACTAATATTATGCTGCAGTGGCAGAGACAATTTGACCTAAATTTGTTCAGTAGTCAGGATCTAGCACTGTGCATATTTAAGTTAGCAATTCTGATCAGGAAGTAGTTGCTGAAGTAACCATTTCTGTTTCTTCTTCACATTGTGTGATTACCACAGCTCAAGATGCTATTGCAAACAATTTACTGGGTGATTTTACAGTCATTACATTATGCACAAAGTGCTATAGCTTTTGTTTGCGGCACTGTGAAAAATAGCTATTTGTTCATCATATACTGGTTGAACTCTACAGGATTCACAACAGAGAAGAATACGGCAAATCATAACATACGTTGCATTTTCAAACACAGAACCACTCACTATTCAAAGTCAATCTATGTTTAACTGGAATACAGCTGTAACCAAGCCCTTTCTGCATGCTGCACATTGATTTGAGATCATCATCACCCTTGCACAGCCCTAAGATATTGTGGGGCTTCTGGTCATCCTGAAAAGCTAAGTCAATTCATTCTACAAATTAATCAACCCAGCTCCCAAACGAGAGGAAATCCTGCAATGACAACTGTACAGTGCTTCCTTTGGTACAGGAGGGAGGGGGTCGGGCAAGCCAGCAGCTGAATGGAAAGAACTCCACTTACACTTGGGATCTATGAACGATACAAAACTGCGAGCCATATGTAATATATGAATTTAAGGTGTGTGGTATTTCAATACTTAGACCTTTCATTTTGCGGTTTTCAGACTATGGCTAAAGCTATTTTGGCAATACGAATTGAAACTCTGGCGTGCAATTCTTTAAATAATCAATGCAAACGTCAAAATAAATGAAACCACAAGTTCATCAACTCTCATTTGTCAAAGAGAATAGCAGGGGATCAAAGCTATTATGAGATTAATTGTACGCCCGCTGAGTAGGGTTTAGAGACCAAGAATACAAAAAAGTTCTTTCAAGAGTTTTCTGTTTCATGGTTTCACAAGTGCATTACATAATGCTGTGCAAAAACGTCAAACCATGTTTTCCATTTTAATGTTCTTTGTGCCATATCCCACCCCTGCAAGAAGAACACAGTTGCTACAATTATTTTAATTTATGTATATATAGTTAGTAGATAATACTCAACGTCATCGCCGCGGTGGCGGTTGACACCCCCAGACTTATGGTCATGGGAGATTTCAACCTGCCGTCCGTGGGTGATATGTCTGAGGTGGCTCGGGAGTTCATGGCTTCCATGACAGCTATGGACCTGACCCAGTTAATTCATGGCCCTACCCACACGGGGGGAAACACACTGGATCTGGTTTTTGTCTCTGGACAGTGGTTGAGTGATCTTGAGATAGGGGATATAGTCATCGAGCCCTGGTCATGGTTGGATCACTCTCTCCTTCGTCTTGACCTTCGAACCGCTACACCCCGCCGCAGGGAGGTGGAGCCAGTAAGATGGTTCCGCCCCAGGCGCCTGATGGAGCCTGATAGGTTCCAGATGGAGCTTGGGCCATTCCCTGAGGCTCTGGCACACACCTCAATTGGAGACCTAGTGGCCGCCTGGGATAAGGCGGCTGCTGGGGCTCTGGATCAGGTCATGCCTTTGCGGCCTCTGACCCGGCACTGATCTCACCTGGCTCCTTGGTTCACTGAGGAGCTAAGGGAAATGAAGTGCCGGAAAAGACGCCTAGAGAGTAGTTGGAGAGCCAGTCTTTCTGAATCCGACCGGACACTGGTAAGATCTCATATTAAGAATTACCTAGTGGCAATAAAAGCAGCAAAACGTGTTTATTTTGCTGCTCTTATTGCATCATCAGATAACCGCCCGGCTGCCCTGTTTAGGGTGACCCGCTCCCTGCTCCACCAGGAAGCGCGGGAGGACCCCTTGCAGGGTAGAGCCAAGGACTTTGTTCAGTATCTGCATGACAAAATCACTCAGATTTGGGAAGACCTGGACTCCGACTGGGTAGTTCCAGGGGGGATGACTGAGGCTGGTCTTGAGAAGGTTATCTGGGATGAGTTTGATCCTGTGACTCCTGATGACGTGGACAGGATTCTGGGTAGGCTGAATGCGACAACATGTTTGTTAGACCCGTGTCCCTCCTGGTTAGTGCTGGCTTCCTGTGAGCTGACGCGAGGCTGGTTCCAGGGGATTATAAATGCTTCATTGGGTAGGGTGACTTCCCCATCGCCTTGAAAGAGGCGGTGGTGAGGCCTCTCCTCAAGAAGCCTTCCCTGGATCCAGCAGTGTTGGCTAATGATCGTCCGGTCTCCAAACTTCGCTTTGTGGCGAAGGTTGTCGAGAGTGTGGTTGCACGACAGTTGCCCCGGCACCTGGATGAAACGGCATATCTGGATCCGTTCCAGTCGGGCTTCAGGCCTGGGCACAGCACGGAAACGGCATTGGCCGCGTTGGTTGATGATCTCTGGAGGGCTCAGGACAGGGGTTCTTCCTCTGTCCTGGTCCTATTAGATCTCTCAGTGGCTTTTGATACCATCAACCATTGTATCATGCTGCACTGGTTGGAAGAGTTAGGGGTGGGGGGCACTGTGTTGCGGTGGTTCTCCTCCTTTCTCTCCGACCGGTTGCAGTCTGTGTTGCCAGGGGGGAAGAGGTCAACCCCGAGGCCCCTCATGTGTGGGGTGCCACAAGGGTTGGTCCTCTCGCCCCTTTTGTTCAACATTTATGTAAAGCCACTGGGCGAGATCATCCGTGGTTTCGGGGTGAAATACTACCAGTACGCTGACGACACTCAGCTGTACATCTCCACCCCGGACCACCCCAACGATGCCCTTGAAGTGATGTCCCGGTGCCTGGAGACCGTGCGGATCTGGATGGGGAGAAACAGGCTCAGGCTCAACCCATCCAAGACCGAGTGGCTGTAGTTTCCGACGTCCTGATATAGTCAGTTGACGCCATCACTGAGTATTGGGGGAGAGTCATTGGCCCTCACGGAGAGGGCTCGCAACTTGGGCGTCCTCCTGGATTCACGGCTGTCTTTAGAAGAGCATTTGACGGCCATGACCAGGAGGATTTTCTATCAGGTTCGCCTGATTCGCCAGTTGCATCCCTTTCTGGATCAGGACTCCTTACACACAGTCACCCATGCCCTCGTCACTTCCCACCTGGACTATTGTAATGCTCTCTACATGGGGCTCCCCTTGAGGAGCACCCAGAGGCTCCAACCCGCGCAGAGTGCAGCTGCGCGGGTGGTGATGGGAGCGACATGGCGCTCCCATGTAACACCTCTCCTGCGCGAGCTGCACTGGCTCCCAGTGGTCTTCCGGGTGCGCTTCAAGGTTTTGGTCACCACCTTTAGAGCGCTCCATGGCTCGGGACCTGGTTACTTACGGGACCGCCTGCTACCACAAACAGCCTCCCACCGGCCGGTACGCTCTCATAGAGAGGGGCTCCTCCGGGTGCCGTCGGCCAAACAGTGTCGACTTGGAGCCCCTAGGAGGAGAGCCTTCTCTGTGGGGGCACCTACTATCTGGAACGAGCTCCCCCCGGAGATACGAAGGATCCCAGATTTGTGCACTTTTCGTCACGCTCTCAAGTCCTTTTTATTCCACCAAGCTGGCCTGGCCTATTTTTTTCCCCTTTTTCTTTGTTCTTTTTACAATATACATTTTAATCTGTTTTTAAATTATTGGGGTGTTTTAAATTTGTCTTGGGCCAAATTGTTTAATTTGGTTTTATTCTGCTTTTAAATTTTGTATTTATGTGTTTTACTTTGTGGCTGTTCACCGCCCTGAGTCCTTCGGGAGTAGGGCGGTATATAAATCTAATAAAACATAAAACATAACACTAATTTGATATTTACGAGTCTCAAAAGATGTAGTCTCTTACATGTCACAGAAAGTGGCATAGCCCTTTTCTCTCCGGCCACATTATCTCTACATCTCAGAATCTGTGCATCACAAAATAAAAGTTATTGTGCCTTCTCTTGGAAATATATAGAGAAACCTGTTGCTCCTCAAGGGTGTTACAGACAGCTGGAAAATACCTTGCAGTCTGGGGCCCTGGAGAGTACATACTACTCCAGAGGAGATGTTCCAGGCTACTTTTAAATAGATATGCTGGCCGTAATTCTGAATGTATGGTTTGGTTCCCATCCTTGTAAACATTTAGGGTATTTTCATAGAAAAGGACAGCTGCAAAGTTTTCTGTTACAGCAAAAAGACTCATCTCCTCACCAAAACATAAGGAACATGTTAGAAAGAAAACTGAAAGTTTCCACTCTGATGAACAAAGGGATGAATTGGCTCTAAGTGGGAAAATGGTTCCATTGCTGAAATTCCTGTAGCCCCACTCCTTTCTATAAGAACTTTGTATTTAAAGGATCAATTTTGGTTTTAGGTGGCCACCAAAAAGTCCGACTGTGACGTAGCACAGTAAAAGTCTATTTCATGGAACTATTCTATGCATGAGGGGGGTGAATTTCAACTCGAGTTACCAGACTTCTTCTGGAAAAAAATCTCTTAAAATCAATGCAACTATTTTAGCTGTAACTAAAAGCAAGCACTTAATACACACACACACAACACGCGCACGCACGAACACACACACACAAACTGGGATAGCAACCTAGACTGTATCTAAAACAAAGTGCAAAGCAATTAAACAAACACATAAAAACAAAAATAGTTTTAGAATATTTCTAAAAATCCAGTGCAGGTTTTTTGTTTTTCTAAAAGAGAGGGAGGAAAAAAAAAAAACAACAACCGGCCACCACAAGTAAAACCAAGAATGCTGTGAAACAAGATAAGAAATAATTACTTTGGCTAAAACACCAATTCCGAATAATAATAGTGCTACACTCATTTTAAGGGCTTTTCTGTTGAGTCCTTAGAGAGATTATTTGCATTCCTCAGGTATTCTATTGTACAATTCAGATGAATAAAGACTTACAAATCATTCCTCCACTGCCAGTGAGAGACTTTGATCCAGTGAATACACTATTGTACTTTAACTATAATTGGCAAAAAAAACCTGACAGTATGTAGAGCATCACAAGCTTAATAACAAAGGGGAATATCTCAGAGTGTTGACAGATGATCTTCATAATGCAGAAGCAGAGCTGGTACATTTAAGCAGTAAATGAGCATGGAGGTCTAAAGGTCTCTGAAGTGACTGACATCAGACCTGCCAGTGGCTAAGTACACAACTAGGGTACCATATCATCCCTTTAAAGGCAGGTTCTATTCTTGCCTGTCTCACTTCTTGACTTTCAATATGATTTCGGTAGCACAAATTACTCCATTTCCATAATATCAATATAGATCAAGTAAAGTAACAGAATTCAGGATGAAAACTTGATTTCTAATTAAATGTTGTTCTCTGCAGAACAGGCTACATCTAAAAATATGTACATACCAATACCATTCACAATAATGCCCAAAACACTAACTGAACTGGCCTAAGCAAGATAGGTAACTGAGTGGTCATTTAAGCATATCTAATTATCGCTGCAGTTTGACTTGTTTGTTTTTTTTTATTTATGCAAACTGCCCGATAGCAGAGGCTATCTGGGTGATTCATAATAAGACACACTAAAAATGCAATCTTAAAGGAATAAAAATCAAATTTAAATAACATAAAATGCAAAATAAAAACATAATGTAAGCTAGCAGTACAGAGGTGGGTTTCAGCAGGTTCTGACTAGTTCTGGAGAACCGGTAGCGGAAATTTTGAATAGTTTGGAGAACCAGTAAATACCACCTCTGACTGGCCCTGCCCCCATCTATTCTCTGCCTCCTGAGTCCTAGCTAATCGGAAGGAAATGGGGATTTTGCCTAACCTTCCCATGGAGTGGGGAGGGAATGGAGATTTTAGAGTATCTTTCCCCTGTCACGCCCACCAAGTTACGCCCACAGAACCGGTAGTAAAAATTTTTTAATCCCACCACTGTAGCAGTAGCATGTTGGTCATTCACAAACGTAGAATTAAAATACAATTAAAAGTCAATTCCTTAGGAGAACTCTTTTAACTCTAAGGATATCTTAATGTTGCCCTTGCTCAGTCTATCCAATCATCTTCCATAAAACCCCTTATGAAAAATAAAGCTTTGGTTCAGAGAGGAAAAGAAAACTAATTGAAAGGGCCTCTAAAGCTGAATTGGGAGGGGGGGTGGGAGGGGAAAGAAAGAGGAAAAGAGGGAGGGGGTAGCCTATGTAGTGAAGCATTTCTTGTCTTACAGTCTAGCACTTGCAGAATTCATCTATTGTATTCATTAAAATGAATTTCTGCAATTTTGCATTTGACATATTTAGCAGATCTTATCCAAAACAATGCTCATGCCAACCATATGGTCATTTCATCTTCAAGTACACTTCAGTGTCCTTGGTGGTCACTTTCTCACAAATGCCCTTTCTCTTCCAGCACCACAATGGTTTGGGTTTAGCACTCTTCCTAGACATCTCTTTTTTTAACTATGGATTGAGCAGTCTTCTGAAAAGAGCAGTAATCAATCCTATACTGCACAGAAGGTTAATTTAAATTAGAAAAAAAAAAAAGAACTGGATTCTGAAAGCTGTGTATTGATGGTCTTGCCATCATAGGATACATTTCAGGTTTCCCACGGTTTAATGTGGGAATTTTTAAAATAGTTTCATTACTTTTGAGGACATTGCAGGAATCCAATACTTCTGACTGACTGAGCCAAACCCCCCCCACAAGACTTCTCTCATGCTTTGAGCAGTGCCCTACGGTCACTTACACCTTCTTGAAGGTAGCATGGCACTCTATTCTGTCCATGGCAGCACTTACAGCCATAAGGTTATTCAGTTAACCAATTGCAATTGCATTAATTCCCGAGGTCTACTGTACTGTACCAATTTCTTGTCTTCT
The DNA here is from genome assembly GCF_059756535.1 of Pantherophis guttatus. Lineage (NCBI taxonomy): Eukaryota > Metazoa > Chordata > Lepidosauria > Squamata > Colubridae > Pantherophis > Pantherophis guttatus. Next base: position 154,543,518 of record NC_142063.1, read on the forward strand.
GTGGGCGGCGCCCATGAGGTCTGAATTAAAGCCCTTGGTTTCTCATTGTCAGCACACCGCTTGCTTACATAGCGCTTGTCAGGGATGGCGCTTGTTTGCCATCAGTGAGGCCTTCAGAGCCTTTCTTCTTCATTCTTTTGTTTCATTCGCTTAATAGGAACCTATGCCACCATTCCAACCAATTGTCTAAGCTTTTCTTACCCTTCCATGTCCCGTTCTACATGAGGAAGAATAAATAAGTAACTAATTTCTTTTTGGTGAGCTATGCTTTGGAAGGCAGAGAAACACAGCCAGGGCAATCCACCAATCCCTGTCTCTATATTGCCCTATATTAACAGGACACCTCTATTTAAAAGCCGAGCACCCTCTTTCCCATTATTTATGGCAACAATTCCTGAGAGAAAAATCTACCCTACTTGTTCCTGAAGAGCGTATTGCTAGAAATAATACTGGATTCCACTGTAAAAAGATGATAAACTCCAGTGTTGGCTGACTTAACATTTAAAGGATAGATGCTCTGACTTAGTGGGTCCCACAAGATCCACTAAGTCAAGGGTTCCCAACCTTTTCTATACCCCGCACCCCCAGAACACTTCTTGCACCCCTTACAAAAGTAAATAATTATATGCATATAATAATGCATATACACTATAATTTTGAAACTTCTAAACCCACATTTTCATACCCTCTGGAATATCATCTTGCACCAGTGGTGGGTTGCTCCCGGTGCTGTCCGGTTCTTTAGAACCGGTAGTAAAAACGGTGGGAGGCTCCGCCCACCCGCCCAGATGTCATAATTGATGATCTGCGCATGTGCAGAAGCTTCTGTGCATGTGCGCGCTCCCATTGTGAACCGGTAGTCAAGGTAAGTAGAACCCACCCCTGTCTTGCACCTCCAGGGGGTGCGAGCACCCCCGGTTGGGAACCCCTGCACTAAGCCAAAGAACTGTTAATGTACTCTTTCATAAACAGGAATATTTCAAATGTATACAGTGAAGAGCTATGCAACATGAGGACATCTTTTGGTTCAGCTTAACCTTGTTTGGAGTTGAGCCATTTTATTCCTTTGATATACAAAATACGAGAAAAAGCACCACAGACAAATAAGGGAAATGGGAAGGAAACAAGAAAAACAGCATGTTACGAACAAGAAATCATTAGGCCTAATTCCTAAACACATCATTAAACTTTACCTTTACGCGATAATATTGATCCATCTTTCCATCACAATAGAAAGCCCGTAAATAGAAAGCAAGCATACAATGACAATCCAAGAGTGCAAATATGGAGGCTCACACTACTTTTCCAACATTGTTTTTTCTTTATGTTTAACCCTATATTAGATGGCTCCATAATTCTGTATTACACTAATAGATTCCACAGTTTTGGTATATAATTCAAACCATATTCATTCAATACATATTAACCAAATGTGGATATTAAAATATTTTTTAAAAACCAGTATTTTAGAATACTGGCACAGGTTAATGTTATAGAAGTCAGTGTCTCTTCATAAATAATCCAGAACATTCACCTACAGACTATGGCTAAATTTAATAATATCTCCAAAAGTCCTGTGTGTGGATTTCATGGTTTTCCCCACTCCTGTACGCACATACTTATATATTTATTACTTTATCTAATGGCAAACCTAGATATATTTCACAGCAGAAGACAATCTGATTATGAAAGAAGATCCAGTCCATCCTCTTCCAATGAAAACACTTGGATTTCTAACATCTCCTATGCTGGTCTAAAGGACCACCCATCTTCTCATTAACTTTTTGAATTTAGGAAAATGACTGAAATATATTTGTTCTTGTTCTGCTGCAGGAAACGTCTGTTGGATCAAAGAGCATTATACCACTCAGATATTTCAATATAGCTGATATTTTCTCAAATCATAGGAAATATTTCAAAATGTCAAACCTTTCTGGGCCAATAGAGCATGTTCTAGGGAATATATTGCAAGCAGATACAATAACAGGGATGCCATGACTTGTTTATCCACAAAACATTTGCCATGAGGGGTATAGTCAGTCACAAAATACTCATTAATAGGAAAAAATATCCCACACTCTTTCAAATCCTCCAGAAAACTGGCTATCATCCTAATTTAGTTTTATATTGTTGTTTTTTTCTAGTGAGATGAGCATGGCCGCAGCTGTCCTTTTGGAAGAAATCTACAGGTATTTTTGGAAACAAAGATGTTATAGGCTGGTGATTGTGTTGCTGAATGCCCAATCTTATTTATTGAAAATGCAGATACTTAATTTTAAAAAAATATAAGATGGGCCTCAGACGAGGGGTGTTAGGGCCCACTGGTGCCCACGGGTAATTATTTTGCTAAAAACTGAACCTTAATACCTAAATAGTTCAATATTGTCTAAGGGAAAATGAAGTATTTTAAGATTATACATTTAAAGGTTTCTCAAAAGCATAATAAGGGGAAAGGAACGGTAATAACATTAGTTTAAGACTAGGGTACAAGCAGAAGCTTTGTAATAGGGTCTTTTTCCCCACATAAGCAAATGCTCTTCATAAAAAAATTGCAGAGTGCAATATCTTGCACAACTTTCATTAGGAAAGTCTTTATACTAAGAATCAATCCACCTTGGATCTTTATGTCTCCCCAGTATGGAAATAAAACTCTGCATTCAAATTTCACTCCACATACAGGAGAGATGAAAAGCTTATTACCTATTGAAATACTTTATTTTAGTAATGAATGGGATGTTTGTGTAGGAGGAAGGAGGAATTAAGCAACGGCAGAAATGTGTAGGAAGCCTTTTATTTCAGAAAATTAAAGTTGTTTAGCAGTACTTTCATGTGAAGCTCAGAACTGCGACTCTTGCCATACACAATCTGGAATAAATCTGTAATTCCATAACCAGCATTCAGTATGCCACCAAATCTTCTATAAAGTGGGCCTGGATCTCCTGACAAAGGATGATATATAAAAGGTTTTCTCAAAATTTAAGAACTGTTCTATTTGAACATTAATTCAGATCTGTTTATGTAAACATGTCAATGTCGGAAGATGACAGAAAAGCAATCACTTTTCAAAAGTTAGACCAAATTGTACTGTAGCATTAAAAAGCACATTCTGATTAGAGACTGTTGCCAATCTAAAGTGGGATTTGCTCAATTCAAAACTGACATTAAAAAAAAAATCAAATACCTGGCATTCCTAATCTTGCTTTAAGACATCATGAAAGAATTACAATTCCAGGGAGAAAGAAAGGGAGGGAAGGAGGGAGGAAAAAAGTGCAAGAAAAAAAAAGATGGAACAATAGAAAAGAAAAAAGATACTAAAGTGGCTAGAACCATCTATGGTTGGTGTGTGTGTGCGTGCATCCTATCTCATAGGAATATTTTTGGAGGCAAATTGGAGGTTGATATGCAACGTATTTTGGAGAGGGCTATCATTCCTCTGGAAGAGCAGATTCATCATGCATTGAGGTCCTGAATGTATTTTAGGATGTATCTCCATAGTGAGATAGGTGGCAAATAAATTTAGTAAAAAAATAAAATAAAATAAATAAATGAACAACCAAAATACTGAGAACAAATGGGGTGTCTCAATCAACTGAATAGCTATTAAAGCTGTTGCCATTAAAAAAAATACAGAAAGAAAAAGGGCTTGAATATAGAAGAAAGAAAACAGAAAGCACATATGTTATTTTTAAGATAATTTGGAAGTACTATCATAAAGTCATTAATGTACAGGTTGAAGAAGCAGGAGATTCTGCATGTATACATAGGAAATGCATTCAATTTATTTCAGTGGCCTTACATTCTTTAGTTTAGTCAATACACAATTAAAAATCTTGTCTGTTATAAACTTTTGTTGGAGCTCTTTAAACTGAATGATTAGCAGAAATAATGACCCTGTCAGACTTAATCACATTAAAATGTAGTTAACATCATTTAATTTTTTCCACTTAATATGCGAAAATTTCCAGTAGATTTGCAGTGAAGGCCATTGAAATTCCATTAGAACAAGAATAAAAATTTCAGGCATCATTTATTCAGAGAAGGAATAAAGGTCTTGATTGAAAACTGCTGATTCTTTCTATTAGAGAAACTAGGAATCATTGCATTGAATTGAACCTTTAGTTTTAGAAGTCTGGGGGATTACGTTCAGCAGGATAAGAGCAATAAACTATAACTAATTTTAGAAATATGTCAATTTTATACACTACAGTATAAGATTTTCTACTTATTGAAAAATGCCCAGTAGAGCATTCCTATGGAAAACAGAATGAGTATTATATGGTATTATTTTATTTTTATTGTTCTTGATAGAGTCTTCCTGAACGTACCTATTTAGAAGTAAGCTGCATTAGCACAACTTAATGTGAATGTGAGCTTGGTTATATCCTCCACAATGTCTGAAGGACTATTAGCTTACTTGACTTGTCCTACCATGATCTTTGTACTAATGACATTCAGGCTGGACTTGGGAAATATAAACTCCTCTGAGTGAAGCTTGACTTTTGCATGAATGTGTCCATGTAGCTTTTCTTGGCAACAATATGGAAATGGTTTCTGCCACTGTTTTTATCCAAGATTTTGCTTTACTTCCCTGGAATTTTCTGATGGTCCTTATCCAATTACGGTACTAATCATACCTGATGCTCTCTAGTTTACTTAGCCCAGAGAAGACCATCCTGGTTTGCTGATGCAGAATGTCTCAAAAGCTGGTGGGGACTAAATGCCACTTTATCCCAGCTTGAGTTGCTTCCAAGCTCAATTGGGGCTTTTTTTGGGGGGGGGCTTTGTTTTTAAGTCAAAATATTTCTAATGTACACTTCCCTTAGCACAACTGCTTTTTTTTCTAATGTGAAATATTTAAAAAGAAGGGGAAAGAGAGTGAGTTGGGGGAAGAAACACTTTAAATATTACAGAGAATAAACAGTGATATTCAAAAGAACAAGAACTTTCCTAGTGGATAAAAATCTGATTTTAAAATCAAAGGCTGATTTTGTTTTAGTGTCCATTCCGTAACCATCACTTCCATAACTTTTGATGCTTTTTTCTATTCCCTTTTCTTCCCCCTTTCTTTTACAATCACACACACTATTTCCTTCTTCCTTCCCAAATATTGCTCCAAATATACTATATACTAGCACTCAGTTCTACCTCTCTCTCTCTCTCTTTTTGATTGCTACTTAGCATGAATGACATGCTATTCAACTGCAGACCCATATGGCTACCTTAATCATTGAAATCCATCTGGATCTGAAGTGCTGCCTATCTTCATCAACTTTCCTGAAGGATGTTCAAGGATTACCTATAATTGTAGATACCCCAGAAACAATTCTTCAGTAGATATATCTCCTTCTTTTTATTTATTTATATTTTATTTATTTGTCAAGAACATATTAGGTGATATATATAAGTATAAGCATGAATTGAATACATAAAATAGCTACAAATAGAAGAAACATTAGGACAGGGACCGTAGGCACACTGGTGCTCTTATGCATGCCCCTTATAGACCTCTTAGGAATGGATTGAGGTCAACAGTAGCAAGTCTTAGATTATAATTTGGGGGGATTTGGGATGAAACCACAGAGTCAGGTAGTGCATTCCAGGCATTGACCACTTTGTTGCTGAAGTTTGGAGCGGTTCACTTTAAGTTTGTATCTATTGTGTGCTCGTGTATTGTTGTGGTTGAAGCTGAAGTAATCATTGACAGGTAGGACATTGTAGCAGATAATTTTATGAGCTACGCTTAGGTCATACTGAAGAAGGCATAGTTCTAAGTTTTCTAGGCCCAGAATTTCAAGTCTGGTGGCATAAGATACTTTGTTGCGAGCAGAGGAGTGGAGGACTCTTTTTGTGAAATATTTCTGGACATGTTCGATTGTATTAATGTCCGATATGCAGTGCGGGTTCCAGACAGATGAGCTGTATTTGAGAATTGGTCTAGCAAATGTTTTGTATGCTCTGGTTAGTAGTGTGATATTACCGGAGAAGAAACTATGCAAGATTAGGTTTACAACTCTTAATGGGGAAACCCTTCCATTACCAGGCACTGATAATATCTGTTAAGGACATGACCATTTAATGATTTAGTGAGCCAATAAGAATAAGGACTGAGTCTAATTTCATAGTTATATATTTCATATATATATATTTAAACAAAAAACACTGAACACCTGAATCCCTCTCCTCTCCCAGGTAGGTTGAGGCGGACTACAAGATTTAACAATGGGCTGTTAAAAGAAGCTTAATTTTGGTGCCAGATTTTTAATGTTTATGGCTTTAATATCCGTGTTTCCCCAAAAATAAGAACTGGTCTTATTTTCTTTTCAGCCCCAAAATAAGCACCAGGTCTTATTTTCGGGGGATGTTTTACCCGTTTACCTTAGGATCACCGCAGCCACGCCTCCCACACCCCGACACCTGTCATGCCACTGCCTAATGTCTTCTGTGGCCGTGAGTGGCCAGATGCTGCATGGCTCATTGCACCGGTGCTCCACTCACAGGATGCCACGAGGCTCATCAGACCAGTGGCGCCGCTTGCGGCAGGAGGGTGCATGGTGCATTGTGCACTTGCATGTGCGACCAGTGACACTGGGGGGATGAGTCTCGCAGCATCCTGCCATGAGCAGTGGCACCAGCACGACGAGCCTTGTGGTGTTCTGCACCTTTGTAGATTGCAGAAAAACTCCAGAGAATAAACAGTAGTGTTTGTTCTGCAGCTTTGCCAATTTTGCATTTAAAAAACAACTAAGATTATTTAAGAAACAGTAAATCAAATTTAGCAGAAATCTTTGCAAGCATCAATGATGATGTATATGAGTACTATTCTGTCTATCACCACCTCAAAATTACTAGAATTATTCTAGAACATTTTCAAAATTAGTCCAATATTATGATCAATGACATCCAAAGTGGCAGAAAAGTCCTGTAATAAAATACAATAATTCTGGATAAACTCAAGGCATATAACTAAGTCACAGTATCAATACTTGTAGAACTAAGCTAGAAATATTTGTTTATCCACAGCAACATTACATAAGTAATTTCACTCTTGAGTAATCTTGTTAGAAAGGAAAAAGATAAGAATGTTTTAATGACTAAGAATTTTCATTAGGAGTAGACTTTTGAGACAAGGACCAAACTACTGCTTATTTGGCACCATTAAATGATTTCCTCTCAACTGAATAAAATTGGGAAAACTCAAGTCTGTATGATTGTCTTTCACTAGATTACATTGGTATGATTCCAACTTGCAAGTGGACACCATTCAGGCTCTTAAATGTATGCTCCAATGAAGAGCTCAACTAAAAACAATTCAAACAAATACAAAATACAGGGCTTCCATACAGCTGAATTTAATTCTTTTTTTTTTCCTCTTAAGTGTTTAAAGCTGCGGGAAAAGAGCTAGCATCTCTATGACAACAGGGGTGGAGCAAGGCTGGATGGCCTGGAAACTGATACAATAAGTATATACACCTATATTGAAAAAGCATTATGCAAGAGAATGCATATATTAATAAACTATTGCACTAATCTTTCCCACAAGAAAAGTTTTGTTTAAAATCTTACAAAACAACACCATACATAGAGAAAGAAATGACAAATGAATGTGTTGGTTTCACAAAAGGTAGACGAACGTGAGGTCTGATAACTACCAGAAGATGGATATGGAAGTGGGTGGGGAGAAAATTTACTTCTGTTTTATTAATTAGAGCCAGGCCTATGATTGTGCAGGTATGTCAGAAATTGGAACACTTAGGCTAAGAGTATTCCAGAACACCTGGTTTTTATTCTGAGGAACAACATTGCAATGAACAAGGAACTATTATAAGAAATGAATGCAGACAAACAGAATGGTTTGAATTTAGATAGATAGATAGATAGATAGATAGATAGATAGATAGATAGATAGACAGACAGACAGACAGACAGACAGACAGACAGTCAGTCAGTCAGTCAGTCAGTCATGGACGGACGGACGGACGGATGGATGGACACTAGCCTCATAAATATTCAATTTGCACACCAAATATAAGAACCAAATATAGGAACTGCAGGCTTGGAAGAGATAAAGCTGCAATCAAGATTGGTGGTTAAAACATTAAGAATCTGAAATACACAAATGCCACTATTAAAATTAATTTTAATGGTGAAAGTAAACATGGAAGAGATTATTATTAAAGTAAAAATTAAAGGTGAAATTTTGGGAATGAAGTTAAATATTAAACAGGCAGGATATTGTCAACTAGAAATTTTGCATTTATAGTTGATGGTAAAGAAGTGTTGATATTATTTCTCCTGGGCTCAAGAACAGATTAAAACAAACAATGGGCTGAAGAAATAAAAAGAATAGGGAATGAGGCAATGGCAAACAGACTAGATAACAGAGTGATCTTCAATGACAGTGAAGATCAGAATAGCTCATATTCGTTTTTCTTTTCAGTGGATATCACTATAAAAGGTGAACACTAGGAAGCAGCAAGGGAAAAAAGGATGGACAGCTTCTGATTATTGGAGATGCTTCCCAAACTACTGTGAAACACTCCTTCAGTCTGACTGTCTCTTGAGGCAATGACTTCAAGCAGAAACTTCCATAGTTTTCAAATGCAATGAAAATGGATATGGATTAATAAAAGTATCATGGGGAAAGCAAAGGTGAGTGTACAGGATAAAAGAATGCAAGAATATATTAGGAAGAGCTCTATGTTTTTACTAATGATAAGTCTATCTTTAGTTCCCAGTCACTGGGAACTTAACCTGATGGCACCTAACCAGGCAAAGCTTCGTGAAAAAATAAAATAAGTCACCACCACAGAGGTGGTATTCAGCTGGTTCAGGCAAACCAGTAGCTCTGACAATCAGTTGGCCCCGCCCACCTGCCCCCGCTGTATCCTGTCCTTTATTTCCTGCTTTGTAGCTCATCTCAATCATGTGGCACAGCTGATTCCCCCTCCCCTCGCTGTTCTACTTACCATTGCTGACTTGGAAGGTAAGCAGCTGAATGCTCCATTTTCAGCACTGCGCAAAAGCACCTTAGGCATGCGCGCTCACCAAACCAGTTGTTAAACTGGCAGCATCCCACCACCAGATAAAGTCTTGTATCAAGAGTGGTCATATTCCAGTCTTGCAAGATGACATATTTAAATTAAAGTCTATTTACACTTCTGTCTCTCTTCCCATCTGATCAGCAATCCACCACAACTACTATAGTATATGTCAAATGTGTGAGGTAATGCTCCAGGAAATAACTTCTCTACCATTGGATCTGTGATTAAAGAAATGTCTTTAAATCATCTGTTTAACAATCCATGCATTACAATTTATCCTTTTGCCATTTATTTTGGAGAAAGTTTCTTCTAGTGCACACTGATCATCTGGAGGTTGAGTGGAAGCTTCTTCTTACTTTTAAAACCTTATTTCTTATGTAATATGTTGCTTTTTGCCTCCACTGAAGACCCCTGTTGAATTTCAATTCATATGTATTAATCTGGAAAAGTCAATTATATATGGATACCAGCTAAGTACCAGGTAAATTAAACCAGGTAGCATGTGGAGCAAAAAAGTCTTATCATCTGGCAAGTTAAGGTGTCAAGATGTATAAATATAGTTTAAACATAGGTCTGAGACAAATGTCTCGTGAATTATATGCTATATAAAATAATGTACACCAACTTATTGCATCTATTCCTTAAAACAATTAAATTCTGAAAAGTGAAAAATATGTCTGGTTCAAAACTGGGAATAAAATGAAAAGGCACGGCTTTCTTTTAATTGAAACTAACCAATAATTACATTCTCATCTCTAAAGAAGTGCCATATATATGATTAACATATAATGAAAGATTAGTGTATAATGAAAGACTAATAGCAGTTAATATCTTACCACATTTTGCTAAGATTCTCGTATACAACATAGATAAGCATTTTTGCTCAGGTTATTGCTAGATGCACTAATAGCAAACCATTATTGAAACATAAATTGTTTTATGTTTTTCAAGCGGATTTCATCACCTAAGAATTTAATCCACAAGTACCTTTTCTTCAAAATCAATCTTTGATGTAAGATTTTAAGGAAAATTACACATTGAGATCATGGACGGGAGTGTCATTTAAAGGAATTTACAAGTATCAGGCTTTGTCCTCAAAAAGTATTATGTTCCTGAACATACTGAAGGATATATCAGTCAAACAATAAATATACATTTCATGCAACCTATGTGAAAATTCAAATGATAGACAAGATGCATAAAACATATTTAATGCATCATCTGTATTGAGAAAAACAGCAACAGCTGATCAATAAATCATATATACTGATGGTCAATAAAATACAGTTTAAATAAACTTTCAATTTATCTTTCACAAACTTTAAAGTGATTATACTAGAGCAAAGAGTGGTAAAGATGTGCAATTACTGTAACTTTCATCCAATACAGAAACACGGCAAGAGATTACAGCAAAGTAAATTATAGCAAAGTATTTTCATACTTTCTGTTGATACATGAAAACCATACTGATCACTAACAAACCAATTTTTGTGATTAATACATTAACACAGATTATTGAAAGATTTAATGAAATCTTTTCTCCAAAGCACCACAATTACTATTAGCAATTTTCTATCATATAATAAAGAAAACATGTCTGAAGCGTATTATGCCCTCTAGAATCTGAAGGCATAATTTCAATATTAATACATCTTTCTCATTTCTCTTCCATCGGAAAAAATACCATTGAATTTATTGTATTATATAATTTATCAATTAATAGTCTTCAAATCAACCAAGTTTTTAGATCTTGTATAGAAACAGTTCTTGCTGGATGTCCTAATGCATCTTATTGTGAGTCCTCCACAAATAAAACTTCATGTATGAGCTCACGATGTGCTTTGCTGCTGGAAAGTCACAGGCTCTGTGGGAAGCTTTTTATCTTCTCAGCAGTTAGTTTCCTGAGAACATCAGTGCAGCTACTGTAGTTACCTGTAGATTACTTGTATTTTCTCACATCTGTGTCCAGCAATCTAAACCATGATGATAAAGGGTCATTAGGTTTTGAGTGAGGAAGGGGACGGACAGGACAATTTGCTCTGATAAGCTCCTTGTTGTGAGCTCCAGTTTAGAATGTGAAATGCGAGGTATGTATGCTATAACCTGGAACAAGGACAGCGTTTTTCCTAACACCAATTAAACTTATTCTACCTAAACATTTCTAAGCACTAGGACACAGGTCAGAATAGCTATTTTTCTTTTGCAATTAAATACTAGAGGATTGTGTCATGAGAAAAGGACATCAGTGGTCTATTAGTCACAAAAGAATTCAGGTACAATTACTAAGATAACTGCTGTTTTGAGCACAGCAAAGCAATTTCCCACAGTGGGACTTACAGTTCAATTTACCAGTTGGGCAAATATTTTGTGCTCTGTAGTGGTCTAGAGAGTTAACAGTTAAAGGTAATATTTGAACTGTGTTATACTTGGGGGAGAAAACTTTCTTCAATCCAAATAGATTATTTAGATCCCACTCACTACCAATAGGTTCCATCCATGTCAAAGAAATGTCCTCTTTAACAAAACGAGTATTGATTCTAACTCGAGATTAATAAAAACGCTTGCTGTTGTGCAGAAGTCAAACTACTTTTCTCTCTCATATACTACAACATATAACAGACATGTTAGCTTTTGGTTACCTACAAAATTATTTTGTGAGAAACAAGTGTATGTTGAATAAAAAAAAACATTTCCTACTAAAAATAAAAATCTAGATGCAATATAAACATTTATTTGGATATGCTTATATAGCAATAGGAGTATCGATGTGGGGAAAAATTATTTATTTATTTATATCCTGCCTTTATTATTTTTACAAATAACTCAAGGCAGCGAACACATCCAATACACCTTCCTCCTCCTATTTTCCCCACAACAACCACCCTGCAAAGTGAACTGGGCTAAAAGAGAATAAATGCCCCAAAGTTACCCATCTATGTGTACAATATATGTAGTATTTTAAAACTAATTAAAAACATCCTGTTGCTGAGATCTTTTGAAGGATGTCTGTATTATTTCCACTATAACAAAGTATTTCATACAATCGCTTAAAGCTGGAGAGTGATATCAACAAAATGGAGAAACTAAAAATTCCTAATTCCACTTGAAGCTCTTATTCCTCTTAAAATTTGCTTGAGTGCTGTTTGACCATGAGTACAGATTTCAACATTTAAGCCTCCTTTGGATAATTCATGTTTTATTGGGCAAATATAAGGCTGATCATGGCTAAGCCGTCTTTCTTTTCTGAACTAGCAACTATACGTAGTTCTTGATTTATGACCACAATTGAGCCCAAAATTTATGTTGGAAAGTGAAACATTTGTTAAGCGAGTTTTGCCCCATTTTACATCCTTTCTTGCCACAGTTGTCAAGTGAACCACTGCACTTGTTAATTTAGTAATGTAGTTGTTAAGTGAATCTGGTTTCCTCACTGACTTTGCTTGTCAGGTGGTCACAAAAGGGGATCACGTGAGCCCGGGATACTGCAACTGCCATAAATACGAACCAGTTGTCAAATATCTGAATTTTGATCATTTGACTACAGGGATGCTGCAATATTTTAAGTGTGAAAAACAATCATAAGTCCCTTTTTTCCACCACCGTTGTAACTTCGAATAGTCACTAAATGAACTGTTGTAAATTGAGGACTACCTGTACTTCAGAAAACTGTGGGCAGAATCAAACTAGCTTTCCTAAAGTAGCAAAAGGCTTCTATCAGCCACAAAGGGAGAAGATGAAACATTTCTACTCACTAAAATTTCATGTGTGTTGAAAATTTGTTGAGACGGTCCCCAAAATCCCAAATTGCCATTGCTTTGGAGTCAAGGACAGGGAAAAGAGAGGCTTTTCTACTGTGGCATCCACACTTGGGAATAGCATTCCCCCAGAGATCTGATTGGCTTCAATTTTGTCAGCCTTTCCGCGGGGCCTGAAAGGCTTCATCTGTCAATGGGCTTGGGGATGTGAATGTGTGGCAGAGACCACCCGATGGTTATCTCAATTTTATTTTAGAGATTTTAGTTTTATCTTGCCTACAAGGTATATGTGTTTTTTTAATTTTTATTGTTCTATTTTTATGCTGTTTTTAATTATTGTTGGCCACTCAAAATCATGAATTTATGGTAGACAATCACATAAATTGAACAAGTAATTTAGTAAGTAACCAGTATAGCAGGCAAGCAAGCAAGCAAGCAAGCAAGCAAGCAAGCAAGCAAGCAAGCAAGCAAGGAAGGAAGGAAGGAAGGAAGGAAGGAAGGAAGGAAGGAAGGAAGGAAGGAAGGAAGGAAACACGATACAGAAGGGGGTTTATAGCTGGGAATTATTACCTTATTTATCAATGGAGTAATAATGCTGCCTAATTGTCAAGCACTTCTCCATTATGTTAACAAACTGAAATTAGTTGAATCCTATCAAAGCCGCTATATAGAGAATGCTTTTCCAAACGTCAGTGGATATATTGAAGACTAATTTATTACTTAATATTATTTTGTAGGAATTGTTAAAATCTTTAGATATTTGGATCTAAAGAACATGAAACTCAAGAGCTTATTTGCTTTGCTATTTTTATTGTTTTCTTGCTTCTTTTTCTTCAGTTTTGTGGGAGAAGCTAGCCTCACTGTTAAATTCAATTTCGGATAAATTACAACTTTCAAATAAGTCAAATCTTTTTTTTTTCCAATGGAGACAGTTATTTTTATATAATATTAGTTTAACAGCATGAAGGTATTTAGTTCACTTCTTCTATAAAGATTTTTGAGATTTCTATTATATATTTCACTCTTACTGCTATTTTTCTACAAATCTTTACTGGAGGCAAAATTTAATAAATAAAACTCAAATTAACATTAATAGTGAATAATGTCTTTAGATAAAAATACACAAAAATATTCACATGTTAAGCAATGATAAACTGAAGTCACGTTAGAAGATATGAATGTGTCAAGAAGTTTGATGATTACGGCTACAGCAGGAAACCATAGCACTGCAGAATTTCTTATGAATTTCTCCGGTTACTTTTTATAAATGCTGTCTTAGATGACAGCTTAATGTGTACCACATGCAATATTTATTCTTCTTTAGTGTCAAGACTGTCTAGCCGTCCAAAGGAATACAAAGAATGTCACTTATTAGGATAAAAGCACAAGGAAGGTAATCAAGGACATATGTAACATCAGCCAATCATGTCGTATTTTAACATTCTATTCCATTCATAACAGTTCAACAATTATTTGCTTACTAATAACTTGCCTTCAAAGCCTGTTTGTGTTCCCCATAATGGTGGCTTGCATTTATTTTGCTCTTTAGAATTGGACACTTGCTGTGCCATGCATGTTTGTCAAAACTTTGTATCATATCAGAAAAAGCTTAGTATATCAAATCATTTTGATCTGCTGCAAACCATGAATAGAACAAGCAAGTTACTCTCTATTATCAGAGCAAAGAAACAGCTGAATATCAAAATCACTCCCAAATACTGTACATATAATATATTGCTTTTAAATAGGAGAAAAAACTCAAGACACATAAGGAAGGCAAAATGAAGGAAGATCTAGCCAATTAAAAATTGTTTTAATAAACATATACACCAATATTGCCATCTGAATTATTTACATATTTGTATTTAATAACAGAATTCAGAGAATATACTTATTTGCATTAATTCAACCACTCAATTTGTTAAACAGCTATGTTATAAAAAATCCAAAACTGAGAAAGTCAAATGATAAGAGATATAAAGGGAACTAAAGACAAATGTTTCTCATACCAATTTTTTTATTAATAAGTCAAAAGTATAATTGAAGCAATACCATTGTATTCTGTTTTTATATATTTTTATTGGTGGAAGCCATCCAGAATCAAGTATTTTAAATAGGCTGCTGTATAAACTGAAGCAATACATACATACATAAATACACACCCACGTTTTCCCAAAAATAAGAAATTTCCCTGTTTTATATTTTTTTTACCACCAAAAAAGGCACCAGGTCTTATTTTGGTGGTGGTAGTGGGGGGTTCTCATCCACTGACTCACCTCACTTGCGCCCCCAGCCTACTTTTTGCTGTCAGAGTCCTTCAGGAACGTCTTCAGCTTCGTATAGTTACAGCCAGGCCTTGCACACCTCGGCCCATTTCTTCTGCAGTCAGCAAAGCTTTCCTGAAGGCCTCTGTAGCCGATTAGAGCTCTGTTATCAGCTACAGAGGCCTTCAGGAAAGCCTTGCTGGCTGCAGAAGAAATGGGCCGAGGTGTGCGAGGCCTAGCCGCAACTATTCGAAGGTAAGTAGTAGGACTTACTTTCTGAGTAGGCCATATATTTGGGGAAACACGGTAATACATACATGCATGGATGCATACACATATACACACACACACACACACACACACACATACATACATACATACCATGTTAACTGGTAAATTAACTCCTGGTCATATTAACTGGAAATGTTATATATATAAATATTATGCAATCATTTGATATTAAGTCTATTTATGAAACCTCTACAAGTAGTCCTCACAATGTCAGAATGTCCCTCTGGTCAGGTGATCCCAATCTGGGTGCTTAGCAACTGGCTTCCATTTACGAAAGTTTCAGTGCCCCGGGTCACACGATCACCATTTGCAATTGTTCCAGGAAGCCAATGGGGAAAATCAGATTCGTTTAATGACTGTGTGATTTGCTTCATGACCACTGAAAAAAGATTGTAAAATAAGGCACAACTCACTTAACATTAACAGCACTTGGCAATGGAAGTTCTTGACCCAGTTACAGTTTAAGTTTTAATGCATAAAGTCATAAAGCAGGTCACCTATATGACTGACTTTATTTTACAACTTATTTTGTGGTAGTTGTTAAAGAAACACCACTGTTATAAAGCAATCACCGTGGTCATTAAGTGAATGCAAACCAATTGTTCACTGTAGGCCAGCTATAACCAGAAGTAAAGTTTTTCCAAAAAACTCATAAAACGTGGTCATGTGACCTCAGGACACTGCAAATGTCAGATAGTTGCCAATGACCCAAAATACAGTCAAGTGACGGGGGAGCAGCCAAACTTCAGAACCAGTTCATAAGCTCCCTTCACCCATGGTAGTCCATTGTAACTTCAACTGGTCACTAAGCAACCAGTCATATATTGAAGACTACTTGTATGCAGTGATGCAGAATTATATAACTACATATACATATCCCGTGTTTTCTCAAAAATAAGACCAGGTTTTATATTAATTTTTGCTTCAAAAGATGCATTAAGGCTTATTTTCTGGTTAGGTCTTATTTGGGGGGAAATACAGTACTAAATGCATCCGTCTGCCTGACAATCTTAACTGGAGCTTATTTTGAGGGTAGGGCTTATATTACTAGTATCCTGAAAAATCATGCTAGTGCTTATTTTCCGGTTGGGTCTCATTTTCGGGTACATATACATATACTCCTTCCTTCCATAGGACATTCTATTGTATAGGAAGGTAGTCCTTGACTTACAAATATTTGTTTAGTGACCATTCGAAGTTACAACAGCACTGTAAAAAGTGACTTAGGAACGTAGCAGCATGCCCATGGTCATGTGATCAAAATTGGGATGCTTGGCAACAGGCATATATTTATGACGGTTGCAGTGTTCCAGGATCACCTTTTGTGATCTTCTGACAAGCAAAGTCAATGGGAGAAGCCAGATTCACTTAACCACTGTGTTACTAACTTAAATGCAGGGATTCACTTAACAATGGTGGAAAGAAAGGTCATACAATGGGGCAAAACTCACGTAACTTTTCGCCTAGCAACAGAAACTTTGGGCTCAATTGTCATAATAAATAGAGGACTACTTGTAGAAAGCTCAAATAACTTTATTATTTTTACCAATTAGGACACTGTTCTTGATTAAACTAGCCTGTTCCTTTCTGATTATTCAAGAAAGTATCAAAAGAAGCCACACAAACAACCCATATTATATCCAGCCAAACAGATGTTACTTATATCCATTTAAGCTTGGCAATTTAAAGCAGATCCAAAGAGGAAAGTCTGTATCTCTGTATTCAGGCTCCAGAATTGAACCAACCTCTGGGAGAAAGAAAGGAGTTCCAGAGACCCACAAGTCTTTTTCAAGTCTAGTACCTGAGGATGCCTTGAATTAATAGCTATGGTATAAAAATGTAGAAGAGACTCTGAAGACAAAGGACCAGTAGATATGCTGGAGCCTTGACTTGGGTTCTTTAAAAGTTTTCCAATCCTCAACAGAGGGGCAAACCATTGTTTTGTTTTAAGATTATATTACACATTGCAAAGCTCAATTCTATTGCAAATGTTTTTTTTTAAAGCAGACTTGTCCCTAAAATATCCTTTTTCTCCATTAGAATTGTTCACTTAATCTGTTTTACCAGTTATGAAGAATGGAGAGCCGCGGCTCAGAAGGCGCAGAATGCGCCTGCCGCCTCATTGCAATTGAGGCAGTCTGGCTCCTAATGAGCACTGCTGCCGCGGCTGAAAAGGCACCTAACACACCAACCGCTTGCTCTGTGGGTAGGGCAGGCTGGCTCGCCATGAGCACATCTGCCGTGGCCCTTGAAGTGCCCGAAGCGCTGGCCGCCATCAGTGTGCCTAGAGGAATCCAGAGTCCCCTTCTGCAGGTGCAGACTAATGCCAGGGGCACCTGTTAGCAGGCAATGCCCCCTCCGCTAAGCGCGGGAAAGGCAGGAACCTTGGCTGAGAGACAAGCCAGTAGAAAACAGGGTACCAATAGGCTGGTGCTGCCCCAGATCGCTCACCAGCGATCACTGAGCCTTGCTCGGCCCAAAAATTATTTAATGTTGTTAGTCTTACATTATGAAGATATCGAAGAGTGGGTGAGTCTCAATACTCAGTCTCAACTCATGTAAGACTGAGTCGAACTGGGGAGCCCCCAGGCAGGAGTAGGCATGGCCAAGAAAGTCTGACTCAGTCTCCAAGCAGAGAAGCGGAGCGCTACCCAAACCTGGATGATCTTCCCCGATATGCTGGAGAATTGTTCACTTAATCTGTTTTCCCAGTTATGAAGAAGGGAGGTAGAGAACATTTATGATTTTGCATTGGCACACCGAACACTTGAATGCCAAACCACAGTATAAATTCCACATGTATTTAGGAAAAACAAATGCACTTGGTAAAGATGAGCATCACTAGAGAATGCCCACTGACACGACACAAATACTGAAGCCAGAAGTATTCCATATCTATAATGAAAGTCCCTATCTTTATTATTTTATAGTTTACTGTCTCAGTAGTTCCTATGATAGAAAGACACAATCCATTTTCCATATAAAACGCACCAAACACTGCCATTTTAAACTTAACATATGCTTAAATAAGCTATAACTAAAGAACAGTGGTCATATATTAGAGTATTTGATTGCATTTTGATTACTATTTTTAGATAACTAACAAGTTTGTGCTTGTGTTTTTATTTTTGTTTTACAGTAGTAACCTCAGGAAACAACAATAAAAAAGTAAATCTGATGTTAATGGGAAACTTCTATTGCAAGCAAATGAAAAGAGGCGTTGGACTTACTGTGAACGCCGTTTCTCCGGGGGCTGCGGAGTGGGTCAGGAGTGGGTTATCCCAGATGGTCTGACCGGATACTGAGTCTAATTGAATTGGCCACGCCTCCTCACGTGTCCCCTGCTTCCAGTTTATGAGACGAAGATGGATCTGAAAGATAAGCTCAGGCAAGTAATCAGAGCAATACCCTTAGGAACACAGGCAGGGAGGGGCCTCCGCAACCCCCGGAGAAACGGCGTTCACAGTAAGTCTCTTCTCCCAGCAGGCTGCGGAGTGGGTCAGGAGTGGGATATGCCCAAGCTAGGTCGCCTTACGGGTGGGAAGCCTGCGAGGATGATGCCCCCGAGGCTAGATGAACCTGTTGTAGGACCCTCCTGCCGAAGGATGCTTCCGCGGAGGCAAAAACATCCAAACGGCACCGGAGTGGTCCAGGTGGCGGCCCTGCAGATTTCGTCAAGGGAAGCTTGCGTGGCCCAAGCAGCGGTGGTAGCTGCACTGCATGTGGAATGTGCTGTGATGTTCCTAGGAATGGGAAGGGCCTGGGCCTCATAGGCCCTGGCAATGCAGGCCCGTATCCAGCGTCCGATGGTGACCAAAGACACCTTACATCCTAAGGTATTCGGTTGGAAGGAAATGAATAGGGCCTCAGATCGCCTAGAGGTCGCTGTCCGTGCGATATAAATCTTAAGGGCCCTGCGGACATCTAGGGTGTGCCACTTACGCTCTAGCAGGTGGCAGGGCTTCGGACAGAAATTAGGTAGAATAACCTCTTGCTCCCTGTGAAATCGGGAGTTCACTTTGGGAACAAAGGAGGGGTCTAATCTAAGGACAACTCTGTCTGAGTGAATGACACAGAGATCGGGCCGAGTGGAGAGGGCCGCGAGCTCGGAGATGCGCCTGGCCGATGTAACAGCCACCAAGAAGGCCACCTTGAAGGTGAGGAACCTGAGGCTTGCTGAGCGCAGTGGCTCGAAAGGAGGTTCAGTAAGGGCCTTCAGAACCCGTGGTAGGTCCCAGGATCGATATCGGTGCACCACGGGCAGGCGAATGTTACGCACCCCTCTAAGGAATCGGTGAATGGAGGGATGATGCGAAAGAGGGGCCCCATCCCTGGGGGACAAAATCGTTGATAGCGCGGCCACATGTCGTTTGAGTGTGTTGAGTGCTAGACCTTTACGGAGCCCAGCATGCAGGAAATCCAGGACCTGTGGGACAGAAGCTGAAACAGGGTTAATCTCGCGAGTTGAACACCAAGAGATAAATACCTGCCAGGTGATGTTGTACAGCCTGATGGTTGAAGGCCGTCTGTCAGCTTGCATGACCTGGATGACCCCCTCCGAGTAGTGCGCCTGTCTTAGGAGGATCCCTTCAAGGACCAGGCGGTTAGACGTAGCCAGTGTGGGTCCGGGTGTAGGAAGCTCCCTTGGTGGAGAGACGCCTTTCCCGGCGGAATCCTCCAGGGACGAGCCGTTGAGAGATTGAGAAGGTCGGAGAACCAAGGCCTCCGAGGCCAGTAAGGGGCGATGAGAATGATGGTCGCTTTCTCCGACACGATTTTGCGAATCACCCTGGGGATCAGAGCCGGGGGGGAATGCGTAAAGCAGGCCGTCTGGCCAAGGACACCGGAGGGCGTCCGTGTCATCCGCTTCCGGCGTCGGAAAACGACTGAAGAATCTGGGGAGTTGTGTGTTTGTTGCTGTCGCAAAAAGATCTATCTGAGGTCGGCCGAAACGACGACAGATGTCCTTGAAGATGTCGGGGTGTAGTTGCCATTCTGACGGATCCACTGTGGTGCGGCTGAGGAAGTCCGCACGTTAAGTTGTCCGTCCCTGCAATATGCTCGGCTCGGATCGAGGTGAGATAGGTCTCCGCCCATCGGCCCAGCTGAAGGGCCTCCCGCATGAAAGTCCTGGACCGGGTCCCTCCTTGACGGTTTACATGCGCTTTTGCTGCAGTGTTGTCAGTTAGAATTAGTATGTGACGGCCCTCTATCTCCTGATGGAACGAGCGTAGCGCGAGCCGTATTGCGCGAAGTTCCAGGAGATTGATGGTGGAACGTGTCTCGATGGGAGACTAGCGACCCTGAGCCACAAGTGCATTCAGGTGCGCACCCCAGCCATAGAGGCTGGCGTCGGTGGTGATTACAACCCGTTGGACATCCAGGAAGAAGTATCCTTTGTCCAGAGCCCGAGAGGTCCACCAGCGGAGGGACCGCCGAACCGACTGGGACAGCCTGATTCTTTGAGAGGAGGCCGCTGTCCTCGAGCGTTGGTGAGGGAGGAGGAACCACTGCAGACTGTGTGCATGGAGGCGAGCCCAAGGGACGATATTTATACAGGACGCGAGCTTCCCGAGCAATTGAGACAAGGTGAGTACCGTCGTCGTTGGATTGCGGAGTAGTTTCAGTGTCATTGATCTGAGGCCGTCCCGTCGTTCTTGGGACAGGAAGACTTGCCCCAGTCTGGTGTCGATGATTGCCCCGAGATGCGTCAAACGAGTTTGGGGCTGCAGTTGACTCTTTGGAAGGTTTATGAGAAATCCGTGTTCTTGTAGCACCCGGATAGTCAGTTGGAGGTCGGACTTGGCTTGGGACAGGGACGGAGCCTGGACTAGAATGTCGTCCAGGTAGGCTTGGAGACGTATCGGGACCGATCGTAGGTGGGCAATTAAGGCCGCAAGGACCTTGGTAAAGCTCCCCGGGGCCGATGCCAGGCCGAATGGGAGGGCACGATATTGCAGGTGACGGCCTGCGTAGCTGAACCTGAGGAAGCGGCGGTGAGATGGCAATATTGGTATGTGGAGATATGCCTCGGAGAGGTCGATGGAAGCTAGATAGTCTCCGGGCCGAATCCCTTCCAGGATGGTTCTGAGGGTGCTCATTTTGAACCTCCGATAGACTAGGTGGAGGTTGAGGGTCTTCAGGTCTAGGATCGCCCTCCAGCCCCCAGAGCGCTTTGGCACCACGAAGAGGATCAAGTAGAATCCCTGTCTCCATTCGGCGGGAGGAACCTCCTCCACCGCCTTGATATCTAGCAGATGATGGATAGCAGATTCCACTAGTTGGCGTTTTGCTCGGGAGTTGGAGACAGGGCATGATACAAAGCGGTCCGGTGGACTGGAGTGGAACTCCAGAGGAAGACCCTCTGCTATGGTGTGTAAAACCCACTGATCGGATGTTATAAGTGTCCACCTGTCTAGGAAGAGGCTCAGCCTGCCCCCGATGGGGGCGGTGAGGCGAGAGTCATTTTTGGCGCCTGGGTTGGTGGCCGCCAGAAGCCCGGCTGAAACGCTTCTGGGCCCCATAGTTGCGTGCCCTGTCTCGGAAGGAACCTCTGTCTTGGGGACGAAAGGAACTCTGAGTGAAAGGGCGCTGAAAGGAAGTCTCTTGGGAAGAGAAACGGGAAGGCTGTCTCCTGTAATAAGGGGTAGCTCTACGGTCTGCCCGCCTGGTAGACGATGGCAGCACCTTTTTCCTATCCTTGTCCTCGATCAGAAGTGGTTCGAGGGACTCGCCAAACAACTTAGGCCCCGAGTACGGGGATGTGGCGAGGCGCCATTTGGCCCTAATATCAGCAGGCCACTGCCGCAGCCACATTAGACGTCTGGCAGTGACCGAGGAGGCCATCGCTCGGGAGGAATATTTAGCTGCATTGAGCGTGGCATCGGCAGCAAATTGGGAAGCAGCAATGATTTTATTGAGATCCTGATGGACCCGGACCTCCTGAGCAGGAATACGAGATTGTAGCTGCTGGAGCCACAACAATGATGAACGAGAAAAGAATGAGGCCGCGGTAGCAGCCTGAATCGCCCAGGCCGAGGCCTGGTGGGTCTTTTTGAATGCGGATTCAAACTTTTTGTCCTCCGGCTTAAGGCCGTCGGAAGAATCTCCAGACAAATAAGGGGAAGGAGAGGAAAGGGCGGCAACTGGGCCGTCGACAGAAGGTACCTGCAAAATGCTGGCGAGCGAGGGATCCATGTTATAGTTCCGACGATCGGTGCCGCTGGGAGTGGGCAGAGATGACGGAGAGGACCACTGCTTTTTGACTACGTCGGGAAACAGTTTAGGGGCCGGAACGAAGAGCTGTTCGGTTACTGGTTCCGAGAAGATCCCTTGACCAGCAGCGGAGGTGGAAGCGGAATTCTGGTCTGGAACAGGATCCACAAAGCCAGATGTAATCTTGGCTTTGTGCAGAAGAGACCTAAAGAGACCCTGTGGGAAGAGACCTGTGAAGGCCGGAACATCAGAGGGTGCGGTGTCGTCATCTGACAATTCGGTCTCCCTGTGAACTTCATCATCTAGGCAGAGATCAGCGCTCCCTCTAGAACGGGAAGGAGAGCGATCGGGTGATTGATCAGGCGAGCCAGTGAGACTCGCAGAAGGCGAGACTCGGGAGCGGCGAGAACGAGGACCCTCGGAAGCAATGGAAGATGAACGATGCTCTTTGATACCTTCAGAAATGCCCTGCGAGATTGCCCGTGCGATCAGCTGTTGCACAGATTCAGGTAGGTTACCCAGGTCCAGGTCCTGGGATCTCTGACCCGAAGGAGGTGGTGGAGGTGCTTGAGTAGGGGCAGAGCATGCAAAGGGGTCTCCAGTTTTCTGCGCAGATACAGGAGGAGAATCAGCGAGAGAAGGCCAATCCGATACCTCAGGAGACAGCGCCCTGGAGAGGTCAAGGTCCTCATCCTCTGCTTGGTCAGGAGAACCAGGAATGGTTTGGGCCGAGGAGGTCTCTTGATTGGCCCTGTCTTTTTCTGCGTGAAATATCTGCCTCTCCAGGGCTTTATGGCGCCGCTGGAGGTCCCTTAGTTCAGCCTGGGAGGGCTGATGGATTTTTCTCCCGGAAGCAGATTTAGAAGTAGCCTTTCGGCCAGGTTCGTGGGAACCATCCTTAATTTGATCCGCCATCAGAATTAACTGGCTAATTATTATTATTATTAATTTTTTTTTTTAATTTGCCCGTCAAATTTGTGGCTGGGGTGGCCCGGATCAGCTGAGGAGGGCAGAAGGAGCTGTGGCAGTCAGTAGCTCCGTGCCAATATAATGGCCGCCGTTACACTAGGACTCACAAAATGGTCGCCGTCACAGCGGGATCCAAAATGGTAGCCGCACGAGGGATAACGGTTGCAAGCCTTTTAAAATGGCCGCGATGTGAGGGAGAATCGGCGATGACAGGGCGCCTCCCGAACTCCGGGGCAATCGCCAGCAGCCTCGAATATCCCCTGTACCTGAGCAGCAGCGACGATGGCGAAATGACGAGCGGGAGCTCTCAACCGCTGCGGTCTCTGTGGCGTCCGATCTCCGTCAGCTGGGCACCGGGGCGAAGACCGGAGATCAAGGTGCGGCGTTGACAGAGCTGCTGGAGAGGGTGCCAGGCCAGGAAGCCGCTCAGTTGAGAGGCGGTGGCGGTGGCGGTACGGCAGCAGCAGCGGCGGTGCGGCGCGGCTGCGTGGCGCGGCTGCGGCAGTGGTGCGGCGTTGACAGAGCCGTTGGAGAGGGCGCCAGACCAGGAAGCCTCTCGGCTGAGGCGGTGGCGCAGCGGCGGCGGCGGTGGGGCGCGGCGGCGGCGGTGGGGCGCAGCTGCGGCAGTGCGGCGGCGGCGTTTCCAGCCGAGACTGGAGTGTCCAGCACGCTCAGCACATTCAGCACAGGGATGATCAGAAAAAAACTTGTAGGCTGAAGATGAAGAGTGGGTGAGGAACGAGGTGACTCAGAACAGGTCTGGCCAGATCCACTGAGTCTAAAAAACTGGAAGCAGGGGACACGTGAGGAGGCGTGGCCAATTCAATTAGACTCAGTATCCGGTCAGACCATCTGGGATAACCCACTCCTGACCCACTCTGCAGCCTGCTGGGAGAATATAGACATTATTCTTGGAAAGCTTTTCATTTTGCTCTTTATAATAAACCTACAGTATATAAATTGATAAATCTAGTTCAAATATTTTCCAACAAAACATAAAGGATAGAAGACAATATGACATACCATATATAAGGAACCCCAAAGTTATGGAATGATTCAAATAGCTACACAAACTAATATAAATTGACAAAAAGGCAGTGCACCAATGAAATTACGAATAGCAAACTCTCTTACTGTCCACATCTAAAAGCTATTTACGTAGAAGTTCTCTTAATTCAATAGGACTTACTCCAAAATACAACTATCTCCATGATAGAAGTAAATGTTGAGTTCCAATGGAAACTGGACAGCATTATTATTTAATAATACTTGACGTCTTAGACTTTTTGCAGCAAAGGAACTGACAACATAGAAATAACAATAGCATTTAGACTTATATACTGCCCCATAATGCTGGGGTCCCCAACCCCTGGCCCAGTACCAGGCTGTGCCCATTGGGAACCAGGCCGTGCAAGTGGTAGACAAGCACACATGCATGCAAAACCATCCCCTCTCCCCTCCTCGTTGTCATCAGTCTGCAGAGCCAGAAAGGTTGGGAATCTTTGCATTACAGCACTCTGATCAGTTTACAGAATCAGCATATTGCCCCCAACAATTTGGGTTCTCATTTTACTGACCTCAGAAGGATGGAAGGCTGAGTCAACCTTGAGCCCCATCAGGATCAAACTCCTGGTTGTGGGCAGAGTAGCCTGCAACACTGCATTCTAACCATTGCACCATCAGGGCTCCATGATCACACATCAAAAGAATAACTGAATATTAAAGCAACATCTCAGTAATAAAAGAGGATTTAACAATATCTAGAATCAATATCTCAATTCTGCCTCCCCCTCCCAGCTATCAGGTTCGACCATACAGGCCTCCATTAGAGAGTTTCAAGACATTGTGGAGAACAGTGGCAAAATTACTTTTACTTTACTTTTATTTGATTTATATACCGCCCTACTCCCGAAGGACTCAGGGCGGTGAACAGCCAACAATAAAATACATATATACAAAATTTAAAAAGCAGAAATAAAATTGAATTAAATAGTTTGGCCCAGACAGATTAAAACCCCAATCAATTTAAAACAAAGTTAAACTTTGAGTATTAAAAATATTAAAAAATATTAAAATTATTAAAATTGTTTAAAAAGAGGGAGATTCATTCATTCATTCATTCATTCGCAAAATTTATTTATTTGTTTGTTTATTTTTGCTGACATTAGTTTCATTTGGTTCCCTGTCTAATTTTTAAATCAACATAGAGAGGGAGGGAATGTAAAACGTCAGACTTGGTCAATGGTGAACAACCTCTAAGTTCTACACAGATCTCAAAGCATTCCTAGAAAATCTAAAAACAGAGAGCCAGAAATAGATGAAATAATGTATTTTGTATATGTACAAACCATACAATTTAATATTTACACATCCTGCGTAGAGAAAAAAAAATTGTGCATGGCAATAATCCCATCAGACATTCACCAGAAATCATGACGTTTTAAAATATGTAGAAATGGCCTACATTCTCTGTCCTGCTCCATGTCCTCTGTGAAATAATACTTTATCTCTTGAACTTGATCATGGATCATGAGGAGGAGAATTCTACTTCCTTGCAAATAAACATGACCAAGATCTGTGACTGAAAGGGTACACGTTCTATTGCTGTATAGAGCTTAGCCATAACAGTTTAGGCTAATGCCTGAACACAGAGAGAATGTTTTAATATATATTCAGGACACCCCATGTGGCACATCTGCTGCCTGATCCCATTGTTGCAGAAAGATTCGAGTCCCCCCGCAGAGTATTTCTGTACATGCAAAGGGAAGTCTGCATCTTCTCTATCATCTCAGCTAGCAAAACACTTCTGAGACTAGTTTTGCATATTTTGCATACAGAGACCATTGACAGAATCAACCCATTTTTTTGTTTAAATACACCCCAAATATCAGATCAAAAATATTAAAAGTCAATGATTTCTTATAGGAAAAACTATTATTTAAATATAATAGTTATCATCCGTAATATCTATTTGCCCAGTGCCTAATTAAATATATATTCTGTGTGTGTGTGTGTGTGTGTGTGTGTGTGTGTTTGCGTGCGTGTGTGTAGAAGCCATTTCAAACTTATATGATTCATATGTCATCTTTATACAGTTTATGAATGAATTCATAAACTTAACTGCCTAATATTGAATAATACTTTCCATACAACCCTTCCTTTATATTAAATTGGAATATTGAATAAACTATTC
The DNA here is from genome assembly GCF_059756535.1 of Pantherophis guttatus. Lineage (NCBI taxonomy): Eukaryota > Metazoa > Chordata > Lepidosauria > Squamata > Colubridae > Pantherophis > Pantherophis guttatus. The sequence continues at coordinate 154,570,246 of NC_142063.1, forward strand.
ATTTGAAAATGCACCTTTGTATTAGAAATGTCAATCTATTACAACAGTATCCAATTTTATAAAATGACCATAAATATGACAGTTATATAATGATTCCAATAGAAGCTACGGTAGTATCCTGCATAGTTTGTTGGGCAGTAGTTTTAACAGCAGATTAAAAGTAACTGCAGTACTAATTTTTAACCAGGTACTTAATGAAGAATTTATTTTCTGCATTCTTTATGCAAGAATGCTTTAACTTGATTTAAAGAATAGCAATATTTTAGATGTTGCATCTGATTCTTCTATATATCCTGATTAGTGCCATTTGATCAAAATGTAAGCCCAAGCAACACAGCTGCTCCATCAGCTTCTCTTCAGAAATAAAGTCTTAATCATGTATCAACTGAATGACTATTTTAATTTTATTAATACTGCAAGTAGGCATTCCAGATTTTATATCTTTCAAAGATCAGTATACCTCTTCAATTACCCTAAAGTACTATCGTTCCGTTTTCTTCTCCCCTAGCACTGAACAATATCCTATCCTTAAAATGTTACTGTGATGTTATCAGTAATAACATTTTTCTGGGTTTAAAAAGGATAAGCTACAAATGCATATTCTAGTTTTTGAAGTTCTGCTTATACCCAAGTACACTTCAAGTATCCTCTTGATATTCCTTTAAATCCTTCTGAAAGATCTTATGAAAATGTTTATTGCTCCATTCTAGACTCTTCTCTATATAACACAAACGCAAGGAATCTTTGCTCTTGTTAGCCAAGCCACTAATACTTTTCCAACTGAGGTCAAGAACATGAAGCAAAGGTCACTAATTAAACTGTAAGACTAACAAAATACAGTCTTAATCACTTGCATTTCTTTGTACAACCAGAACTATTAACAAATGACACCTCACAACATACTTCGAAATAAAACATGTATTTTAATGCAAAAATCTACTGCATATAAAGAGGATTTCAAGAGCAACCCCTCTGCCAGGATGAAGGTAAAATGGCCATCATTCTGTCTTCAGGCAATGGCATTCCATATCACACAATGTTTCACACTCATAAATACATGACAAATACTTCCTCAATCATTTTTTACAAGCAGGGATGCACAGGGGGTTGTCAATGGCTAGCTTGAGGGAAAATAGGAACAGCAGGCGGCAGAAGCTGTACTGAAAATGGTTATGTGGTAAATTCTCTTCTATAACATCACTCAACTATCCTACCCTTTGATCTTTCAGCTACAATTACACAAATATCCACAAAATCTGGATTAAAAGAACACTACAACCATCACCATCACCATGAACACAATACTATTTCTAATATTAGTTCATAATATAAACGTAATATTTACACATTTTTAAAAATAATTTAGGCGGTATATTTTCTAAAACTTCACCACAGTCAGTTTCATATCTACACAAAGATATTAGTGTGATTGGTGTCAGAGAAATTGCAGACTGGTGTCTCCCAATTATTAAAAAAACTTAATGTCTAACTATTGGTTTTTATTGTGCAATAGTATCTACTGGAAATTTCCCAAATACAGAAGTGCTCATCCATTCAGCCTTTCCTCTTTTCAAATAAATGCTGACATATATTGTCATTGCAGCCCTCAAAAAAGTTTTCCAAAAATCCTAAATGTATATTTGTGTGAAACTGAAAAATAACTCCTGGAGCACAGTATTTTGCAGCTCAGCAACAAAATCTTCAGAGTTTTCTGAAGACTGATTTAATTTTAAATAATCCATTATTAGAAAAACTTGCCAAGTTTGCATCTTGAATTATTCACTATAACAGTTCAACTTTATTTTTAGAATATAGGTGCATTATAACAATAGGAGTAGCAGAAGAGTTCTGAGCTGAAATAGTTTCACAGACTATATCTTATAACTTATTGGAGTTAACCATCTGACATTAATTATTGTTTTGGCTTCTAGCCTGTGAATGTTTATTTTTCAGTTTAAAGTCTTCTCGCTCTTTGATACCATATGGAAATGAGAATGTTTAATGGGAAATTGAAACCATGTGCATCTAAGTACTTAATGAAGTACAGGGAGAGTAAGAGAGTATGTTTAAAAGAATTCTGATACACTGTTCTGGATACTTTTACAAAACAAATACAACAATAGCTTAATTTTTCTTATAATTTAGCACACAATTGCATTTGTTAAAATAATTAAAAACAGTGCTTTAATTGATGCTTTATTTTAATGCAATAAATCAAGCATCCATTGTCCACACATCTCAAACTTTTTAGGACAAGTTAAAGTTCACTGCTTTCAAACATGAGAATTCTAATATATCATCTTGTTCTGGGATTGGATCTTGATCCAAACACTGCTTGACAGACAGCGATTGTCAGTATTATGAAAATTTATGCCCTGAATTGGACAAAGTACATGAAATATTCCAGTACTTAACAAGTAAGAATCAAGAAACAAAGCTGGATTTTGAAAAGCAACTAATGGTTTTATAACCAATATATATAAAGTCAGGCCAAAAAAAAAGATAGTAAGAGGAAAATTGATTTAGTTTAGTAAAGTTTTCATTTCTACTGTATTCCATTAAGTACAGTATATTTCCAAAAATAGCACTGAGTAAGGAATAGAATACAATAATATCTATATTAACCAATACTAAAGTCCCCTTGGAAATTATAATTAAACTTCAGAAAACTCACCATTTGTTTTTCTTTCTAATGTAATCTTTTTCGGAGAGGTTAATCAAATAGATCATTGGTTTAGAAGTTAAAAACAAATATTTGTTGAGCACATCAATCTAAAAGATAGCAAACAAAAATTATGTAAAATATGCAACTTTGTAGTGTGTCCCCCCCCCATATAGATTATATGTGCAAGTGAAAAAATAATATACTTATGGTTTGTAGATGAAGATGGTATTAATTTGCTAGAATAATTAAAAAGTTTAAATAAAAACCTGGTGCACATTATACTTCTCTCTTTTTGGGTTTTAATAGGAAGACATGAGACTTGATGAAGTAATAGTTATAAACTTGCCTCTTTATCATTCCAATCATGATAGAAACGGACTGGCTTTTTTTCATCTATTACCCAGCTTTTGATTTTGCACATTATGTCCTGGTGGAATTAAAAAGAAACAAAAGACATTTTAATATGTTGTATTCTGCTATTTGCAGGATTGTTATTTCTCACGAGAGAGAAATTTTAGTTATAACAAATATAACAAATCTTCTGAAATGTGATCTATATTTGAATGGCAGAGTCCAGAATATTACTAAGCATAGCGTAGATAATGTATGTATGAGAAAAATACCAATTATACTCTTCCCTCCCCTGTGGAATAAAAAAAAACCCTGTAAGTAAATTTAAAACTGCCTTTCAAAATGCCAAAATAATTAAGCACCCCATGGAAGCAACCAAAACATATGCAAAGATGACCAAAAAAAACCCGTAGCAAATGAAATTGAGCTGATTAGTGAAGATCCACCCATCAAGGTATTTGTTCAAATGTCCAAAGGCCATCATCTTATACATTAATTTTTTGCCTGCACCTTCTCATCTCCTCCAAAAAGCGAATCCTGCCAAAACTTTCATTACACAATGGCAAGAGCCCTTGCACTGGTGACCTCCAACCAGCTGCATTCACTTTCAGAGCATCTCTCCCTGCAGGAAATCTAAAGGCCTTTTAGTTAGCAAGCTAGTGTGCATTCAGAAGGAGTAACTGCAGGAAGAGCCCAATGTGCTTTGTTTCTCTGGCCTTTCTTCACAGAAAGATTAATCATCTGTGAAATGGAAACGGCAAACAGCAAGTGACACAAACTGAACCCTTCAAGCCTTTCCTCATCAGTTTTGTGGTCCTGCATCTGAAAGCTGCGTGTGGCAAGGTTTGCCTTACAGGCAGGTGTTAATAAAAGCCTCTTAGGTCTGAAAGGTCAAACTAAGCTCTTCAAGAAGTAGCACGTTGTTGGTTTTTTTGTCAGACGTAATTTACGGCCAGGTTCTAAATGCTACATTTCAGGAAAATTAACTTGAATATGATATTCCATTAAAGAATTTAACACCAATTTCTAGTTGCCAAATTTTAAGGCACACGTCAATAAATAGGTCACATACATACAAATATATGACCTTAGTATTTAGTATACTAGTCTCCCCAATCATGCAATTGCTTCAGGTGGAAAAACAAGACGAAAGCTCTTCTAAATCTCAATTCCTGATTTGTAACTCTCCAGGAACAGGACTTCCCACAGATTTTAACAAGAAAGGGGCAAGCTGAAAACTTTTAATGAAATATAACATGTTCTGCCTAAGAATAATCACTTTTACTCTCCTATAACTGATTTTCACTCATAAATGTTTTTAAAGTGGCTAATGTAACACCATTTCCTACAAGGAGAAGATCAAAGTGCTATATTACAAATGCATTATGATTAAAAAAGCACTGTGCAGCCTTGCTATTAAATGTTCTTTAAACCCTAAAAGGCTTCCCATAGATCTCACTTGGCACTGCATATACAACCTTTGACAAGTAATGTAGACCATTTTTATTCATTGCCTAAAATTGTAGGCAATTATGTGCGTCACACTGGCCACCTGCAAGTTCTGAATGCCTGCTCCAGTTGTCAGAGCTAAAAACTAATGTCGGAGGGGATTAATCTAAAGGGAGAGAGTCCTCTTTAATGGCTACAGCAGGTGAAATGGCCCAGCTGGTTACTATGATGAGTGGCCAGAACAGCTTATGTAGAGACATGCAACAAGATTACACATGTAAAAATAAAATAAAATAAAATAAGTAGCAGAACTATGTTATCTTTGGCGCTTATTGATGTTTTATTTGATCAGTAAATAATTCACTTAAATTTAAAATGTGCATTGTTTTATTCTTAGCCTTTTCTTCATTATTGAGATTAATTCCTCCAGTTAACCTTGCTTAACTACTGGAGGAATTTTATACTGATTCAACTTTTAACTAGACACTTACATCAACATAACAGCTGAGATTCTAAACTCAACAGGATAAACAGGAATCTCTCCTGTACAATTTTTATTTTTACTTGGAATTTTTTTTCTGCACAAACAAAAAGCTATGAGAATAACAATCCAGCCTTTCTTCCCGATTTGTTTAAGAAGAGCAAACATGCTTTATACTTGGTCTCTAAACTTACACTGTAAGAAATTACAGAACCATATGTAAGAGTAGATACACGTAACCCAACAATGATTGTGCATGTTATTTGAATCTATGTTTCAAGCATGAAAAAGGTCAATTTCCTCATGTTCACCCATTTATGCAATTCATTTCCAAACTATAGCACAGGGGTGTAAAACTCACGTTGTCACGGCAACGTCACGTGATGTATTGGGACCTTTTCCCCTTCGCTAATCTGGGCAGAGGCGGAGCCAGCACGTGACAAATCCCGCCACGAGTTAGACACCCTGCTATAGCAGAATCATCATCAACAATTACCACATGTGATCCAAATCCGCAATGCAAAAATGCAAGATTACCAGGATTTTTTTTTCTGCACAAACAAGCAATCATTTATTCATCTGAAAGAAACCAATTTGTTAGATGTGGGTGAACCAGCCCTTCCTATTATAATTCTATGTCTTTATAGCATATATACACTTCCAGTGTAATGAAAATGTAGGGCTCCAATTTTCCTCATGATGATAACTATTTTTTTTAATGAAACTTTTAACACTTTGAAAATTCTGTTTACGCATTCTGAGAACTGACATAAGCATGTGATGGGACAATAGCCTCATATCAGTTCATTTATCTCTTTTCCTTACTGAGACAGCTTATTTCTACTTAAGCAGCATGTTCATGAATGTAGACCTATAATATAATATCTTATCCAGTAAAGTTGGGGAAGAGAAACATTAAACATTATTAGATTTTTGCGCTTATGCTTGTATTTTAAGAACTGGTTTTGTATTTCTTCAAGTTTTTACAAATATTTTTACATCACTTTTTTTTTTAAAAAATCCATATGAACCTACTTAAATCAATTTGAAAACAAAATCTACAAGTATACCATATTAATTGCACCTACTATGTAAACTCTGATCCATTTCTTTTTCTAAAGTAATTCAAATGAAACATCTGAGTGAATGGAAGAGAAATGGATGTTGCGATTCAAATGTATTTTTGTTTTAAGAAATTCAATTACTTTGCCATGCTCATGAATATTTTTGAAGCATGATGATCTGAGATTACACTCTCTTACTTTCTTCAGAATGGGAGTGGTGAGGTGAAAGGGACACTGAACATTTCTATTTTCAGAGATAAACAGATGTGCTTCTTGAAAAAGGAATCTAATAATTTATATTTTATGTAAATATATTGCATCGTCTCAATCTGGCCTATGACAGAGTCATCCATTGCACAATTAATTAATTTCATGAGACAACACAATTTTAAGACAGAAATATTCTAGTGTGGTGTGGTTTTCCTATTATCAAAGTCTCTGTGGGCATGCTAGCAACACCAAAGAGTCAAGATAGGAAGTATGAATGCTGCCATTCAGGTGTCATGATTTACCATAACAAAGCCTTTATGGGGATCTAAAAATCAAGAGCAATACCATTTCCCTCTTGATTTGCAGGTGTGTTTCATCAACTATAACATGCGAAACTGTCTCAGTATTCTAGAAGATTACTAGAAAGAAAACGATGAAATATTCATATTTATAAATGCATAACCTGATCTGCAAAATGATCACTCACTTTATCGCATTGACCATAATAGCAAAAAGGATTCTAGAAGAAACCTCTTTTTCTAATAAAAGGGTTTCAAGATGGAGTATGAATCATGCCTTTTATGTTTCTCAAGCACAGAAAACGATGGGCTTTAGTGTACAGGTGGTCATTTACATTATTCCAGTGTCCTGGACTTTTAAGCACATGGATCAGAAGAGGCAGAGCGGTTATCATTTAACAAGCTTTTAAAAAAAAGTTATGGGGATTATAAATTATAAACAAGATTATAAATCTTGTTCAGATATATATTTAATCTATTGCCAGCTATAACTTTAGGGTCTTATTTAATTCAACATTGAGATCATTAATGCATAGATTTCTGATACATAGCAACAAAATCATTTTACTTAGCTGGCATGCAAGGAAATATAAAATCATATTTGTCATGCAATGATTCAAAGATATTTAATACAGGAATACACTTTACTGTATCCTTACACCTTCAAGAAATTAATTTCATGAACATTAAGTAACAGTACAATAGCTCTCTATTCATTCAGTCTATTTCCTGCCTTTTATTAAAAAAAAAAAAATGCCAGGATGGACAACAATACCATGAAGATGGACAAATGCAAAGATCAGTAAAACCAATAAAGTAGAATTCAGGAAGAATGCTCAGGCTATATTCCATTCGTTACAGTAGAAGTCTTGTATTAAAATGTAAATAGCACTAAAAAAAACCCACCCACACACCCACACGCCCACTTCAGGAAAATAAACACAGTCTACAACAGTTTTTCTTCTAACTTTCATTTCTAAGTATTCTAAATACTCTCCATTATTGAACTGGGGTCCCTATGAAGAAGCGAATGAGAAGAAGACACCTATGAAAAACAGAGCAATTAGATAAGATTTCCCCATGCCCAGAGACATAGAGTATAAAGATAGCATCCCTGTGCAAAACGAAAAAAACTACCGTATTTTTCAGACTATAAGATGCACCTGACTATAAGACGCACCTAAATTTAGAAGAGGAAATTTTTAAAAAGTTTTTGGCCTCCGCAAGCCCCATTTTGGAGCCTTTTTCAGTCTTTTTTCAGCCCATTTTCAAGGCTTTTTTCAGCCTGTTCTGGAGGCTTTTTTCAGACCGTTTTTCTGAAAAAAATGGCCAAAAAAAAAAGTATTGAAAATGGGCCAAAAAAGCCTCAAAAACAGGCCAAAAAAGGCCCGAAAATGGGCCAAAAAAAGGCCTGAAAAAGGCCCAAAAATGGGGCATGCGGAGGCAAAAAAACGGCCAGTGGGTGGGTGGGGCTTTGGCAATATTCGGTCTATAATACGCACAGACATTTTCACCCCCTTTTGGGAGACAAAAAGTGCATCTTATAGTCGGAAAAATATGGTATATAGCTCTCAAGTGTAAAGAAAAAGCATTTCTTCCTTTAAGGGAAATGGTATTTATTTTCGTAAGAGGAGGAAGTACAATCAAGTTGTTACATACATTCCTGTCTTTCACTAATCCTTAAAACCCTGGGAGTTGGAGCTATATTGTCAGAATGATCCATTTACTTGAATCTAAAAAATTAGACCACAATTGGGACCAGAATTTCCTAATTCTGCAACCATTGTAAAAACATGCTGGTTGGCAAGTGCCTAAATTTTGATCATGTAACCATGGGGATGCTGCGACAGTTGTAGGTATGAGGACTGATCATAAACTTCCGGTGATATTTTATTTGAATAGTTGCTAAATGAATCAGTGTTAAGTCAATTGTTTTAATGTTGGAAATAAGAGATAAAGAAAATATAGACTGTAGAAAAGACATATGAAAATGATAAAGATGTCACAAAAAACAAAAATAAAGAGCGATAACCTGTTAGACGAGAACAATGATTCTGAGATTAATCTATCAAATCACTCTGCTCTATTGCAAGATTTGGAAGAGATGAACTTTATGGACCAAAATGAACAAATAGTCAAAAACATTCTTGAATCTACTACATCTATAGCACTTTGTATAGTCAAAAATGTCTGATGAAACTATTGATTTAATGAAAAAACGATGGACAATGAAGAATACTGGAAGTTTCGCTAATAAACTGGAATATGTTGAACATTGCAAGACTATAAAAAACGTATCCAAGATGAAACATGTCAGTTTAATCTGAAGCTTCTGGAAAAGGCAACTGAAGAAAACAAAGGGATTAATAGAGCAAAATGCAAGCTTATAAATACAAGAAAGAAGTTTTTGCACTAAAACGTGAAGATGGCTATGTGTGTAGAACAAGAAATGTTAGAAATAATTGGAAAATTCTACTCAGAGCTACATAAAGATCAAGATCACGCAAAAGTAACAACACCCACAAAAGAGGAAATGCCAGATATCCAAGTAGAGGAAGTATCAAGTCCCACAAAATCAATGAAAAATGGCAAAGCTTCAGGAAATTACTGTGTTATGGCTAAATTGCTGAAAGCTGGTGGTCACAATTTACATAAGATACTAGCAAAGCTATGCTTGAGACGCATCAGAGAAGAAAAAATACCTGATGCATGGAAAAACGCTAAGTGATTCTTATACACAAGAAAGGAGTCAGGGATTATTTAAAAAACTATCGCCCAATAAGCCTTCTTTCAATAATATACAAGGTTTTCATCAAAATTATAGCAAAAAGAATATTAAGAACATTAAATGATGCACAGCCAAAGGAGCAGGCAAGCTTCAGAAGTGGTTACAGCTCAATGGATCACATCCATGTTGTTCAACAACTCATTGAAAGGCACAATGATTCCTCTGTGCATGATTTTCATTGGCTATGAAAAGGCATTGGACTCTGTATTCCAGCAAGCAATAATTAAGGCATTGCTGAACCAAGGCATAAACACTGCTTACAAAAACTTACTACAATCAATATATGAAAAAACAATGGCAACAAGTTGCCTTAATGATAAAGTAGAAATCAACATAGAACGAGGTGTACAACAAGGTGATACATTATCACCTATCCTTTTCTCGGCCTGCCTTGAAGAAGTATTTTGCAAACTAGACAGGGCAAAAGATGGAATAAAAATCACTATTTAAATCAATTAAGATTTGCAGACGTTGTTGTTCTCTTTTCACAAGACCCAGAAGACCTATAAGGGTATATATAAGAGGTGCACAAAGCAGGAGAACCATTTGGTTTAAAAATAAACCTGAAAAAGAGCCAGGTTATGTTTAATAAATTCACCAAAGGAAAAAATATATATATCTGGAGAAGAACTAGACGTAGACCACTACATATACCTTGTCCAACAGATCTCAATGGAAGGTGATACAATAAAGGAAACTGAATAGCATGTTAAATGTGGTTGGCAGGCATTCAGCAAGCTAAGCATAGTTTTCAAGAACAACCTCCCCCTATGCCTGAAAAGTTTTCGATCAGTGTATGCTACCTGCCCTAACATATGTCAGTGAAACATCACAATCTCACAACCTCACAATCGATACAAAAACTACAATGGTGCAAAGAGCCATGGAAAGATACATGCTCAGCATTACAAGACAAGATAGAAAGACTTGCACATGGATTAGAGAACAAACAAAAGTATACAATAGCATCAAGACAGTAAAAGAATTGAAATGGAAATGAGCTGGTCACATAGCAAGAAGAACTGACAGCAGGTTGACCAAAGCAGTCATAGAATGGCTCTCACTTGATAAAAAGCATCCATGAAAGAGACCTAAAACAAAATGGATCATGGATCGATGAGTAAGTATTGCAGGTCCAATTAGCAAAAAAAAAAAAATCTCAGGACCATATTGCTTGGAAACATGCAGAAGAGGCCTTCATCCTTCAGTGGATAGACAATGGCTAAAATGGTGGTGGTGATGATGATGATGATGATGATGATGATGATGATGATGATGATGGAGGAGGAGGTATGTAACATGTATGGATATTTTTTTGGATTGATTTGCCAAAACCTGTTGGTTGAGGCGAAGTCCAAGCTCAGATTTTATTTATTACAGCCAATTTCTGCTGAATTGAGATACCCCAAATCTAGGGGTTTTTCTGTATTTCAATTTTTTGGCCCCTCCCCCCATTGCTTTAAAGGTTTGATAAAAATTCTGCAACTTTAAATGTAAGTTCCCTATGTAGCTCCAAGCCTAGTTCTATTATCTTTCTCCATATTGTTATAAAACAAAACAATATTCATTCAGGAAATTTTTATGGATTGATTTTTTAAAGTTGTATATTGGTGTTAACATTTGCTTGGAGAGCAATTTACTTGTTACACTACACTTAACAATAGTAATTTCTTCTGCTAATATAGAAATAGTGTTTTCTATCTCTGGAGTAATTCATTAAAAACTGAGATAAATTTTGGAAAGCTTGTTTTCTTTTTAAACTCTAAATGAAGAGGAATACCCAAATCAAGTGTAAATGTATCATCCAGCTAATGATATGTTTTGTGCTGACTTGATGGAAATTGCTTTTTTGTTAAACTATTGTTTATAAATAAGAAAGTTATTTTAAAAAATAATCATTCTGTAACTGTTGAAAAACTGGTAGAAATAAGCAAGATTATTAACACTAATTTAAAACATCGTAATATATGATTAAATATAAATATCCTCCAAACAATTCCAAAAATTAATTAGATTGGACAGAATCTAATATGATTTGATTTGATTCAATGCAAAGGATTTCACAAATATGTATCTGCTTGCTTGATACTATGATCATGCTAAATATATCTATAAATGAAATTTACATTAGCAAGTAGTAAAAAATCTGAACTGAAGTTGTATCAAAGAAAAATTCCTTTTTTGATTACAGAATCTTCCTACCTAATGAATAAATTAGGATTTCAGTGAATAAATTGTGTCTTCATGACTGGTGATAGAAATCATCCCCCCCCCCAATCAAATCCTGCTTGTTTCTTTATTCTAGCTGTCAGGGACAGTTAGTTGCAACCTACTGCAAATAAATCCTGAAGCTATTACAGGATTTAACACTGAAATCTGTGAAGCCATCTCCATTTCATGTTAAAACTAGGGCCATATGCTTATTTCACGTGGTTCAACATCAGCTATTCCTTCTTTTCAGTCTTCATTTTTGCTTTAATATTTATTTGCCTATTGCGAGTTTTGGAGAATTTGAACATTTGCATATTTTAAGAACTTTTGGGTTTGTCTAATATAGATACTTTGTTTTTATTTATTTTACATTAATATGCTGCCTGGAATTCCAGGCCATGTACATGGGGTGGGAAGAGGACAGTTCTTCTTTTATCCCCAATATAGAATGAGGTAAAATCCAGTATAGTGTGATGGTTCATGTACTGGCCTAGAACAGGTACAAGATCCCAGGTTCAATTCCCCATTAGATATAAAAGCTGCCTGCCTGACTTTGAAAGCACTATTTTCTCCCAGACCTAGACAAGGAACACCTTTCTCCCAAACCACACTGGACTGCCAGAGATTGATTTGTGTTGACATCAACTACAACAAGATAAATTAAACTCAAAGAATATTTCAGATTTATCCAATGGACCCACGGCTGAGTCCAAATTATGTTACTCTGCGGTAATTCTCCTATTTGAATTAGTTTGACAGATTTTAAGAAGAATGTACATACCTGCAGAAGTTACACATTTTCTATTAAATTAAAAATAATAAATCTTCACCACTGTGTAGTTATATTTATACAATAATTACATAAATATATACAACTAAAAAGAACATGTTACTACAATTTGATACATACTGGTGGAATAGTTTAAATTCAAAAGAAACTAGTGCCTTTTTTCCAGGACAGTAAAACCCAATGATAATCTGACAATCATTAATATGACAATCCTGTTTTCTAAAACATATCAATCCTACACTCCAAAATATAAACTTTTGAAATGGAATGTTTTCTTACTTACATATTCAGGTTTTAATTTCTTGTCACCTCCTCGTACAGCCACTTTTTCTAATTTGTCTATAATGGGCATGATCATTTCCTCATCTTTTAGTCTAAGTTCTTCATGTATTATTTCAATGTCACGAACTGGCTCCACGCTTCCTTCAACATGCGTGATATCATCATCATCGAACGATCCTTTGTGGAAGCAAAAGTGGGTGGGTTAGGCAATATTCTTAGCTAACAACAATGCACAAAGTACCTAATATGTCACAAACATAGTAGACACACATAGACGCACAAAACAAACCCAGGACAGGGGTAAAAATTAGACACAGCACAACCCGGTAGTTATGGCTACGAGGGCAGAACACAATTGATATTTTAAATTTTCCAGGGTTCTTTTTCGAGTCAATATCATCTCATAAGGTCTTAGAGCTGGCTGAGGAAAATTGTCTTTATACATCATTTGATAAACACAGTGGCTTAGAATAAAGTAAACATTGAAACTGTCAGGAAGTTCTGTCAAAGAATGGGGAAGTTCTCTAGTATAGTAATGGGTTTCCAAGGGAAACAGAATTTACGAAAAGAAAGGGGGGGCAAGGGCCTGAAATCATCTGGCAGACCTCTTCTCTGCTTCCAACTACTTTATCACTATGGTTCTGACGGTGATTAGATAATGAACCACTCAGACACACAATTTACACAGCAGCTAATTTCATCGGTCTGATTTGAGGGTATGGTTTTTAGGGGGCCATCAAAGAAGCAGATGAAGGTACATTTGTCATATATGAGTGACAACCATTCACACTAACTCAACAAAATGGTGCTGGCCCTTATTAGAAACACATGCTATTATCACATATTTAAAGTGCAGCTGAAGCCATAATTTCAAATTGCCAACTGGAAACATAAGGGTAAAACAACCAGATATTACTGAAGCATGTGTACTGACTTTATGCCCTTCTGAAGACATAATGTGGCAACATAATTCAACTGGGATACTCTTGAGTTATCAATAAAGAATCGTACGAAAACAAAAATTAAACATTTATTAATAGCAAACTATAATTTAAATGGTAGGCTTTATTCATGAATAATTCATGACAAAAAAAATTTGACACCATGTAATAGCAGAATCAACCCACTAACTTCAGGCACAATGTTTTAAACACAATTTAGCATGGTTACAACATTTTTAGTGTTGCCAATTATAATAACCTCCTGATTAAAAAAAAAAATCTTGTGACCCAATTCTTTTTTCTAATTGAATTTGGATCATGAAATTTAATGCTGTACTCTGAAACACCTAGGCTGCATGAAAACAAAACCTCCCATGTATTTCTGAAAAGATGTCAGCCACATGTCAGGCCAATTCATGTCACCTTCTCTTTGTGTGAGGAATATCACAGTGTCTTCATTTTGAAAACTATGCATGGTAAAACTAATCTTTTCCCTTCTAATTATATGACTGAAAAATAGATAGCAGCTTGTCATCTGGTATTTTTTTTTCCTAAAAACATTGTGAGGTACAATTTTTTCCTGACATTGCTTAGCTGAGTTCAAGTGGCCACATATGCCTTCACATGTCAATATTAATTCTTTGAAGTGTTTATTTTAGATCTTTTAATGCTTACAACCAGGACTGATTAATCTGACTAATTTATTTTGCAGTAATTGCATTTTCAAAATATCTGAAAAGAGACCCATCAGGTAAAATAATATCTGATGATGATGACGACAACAACGTTGATGATGACGATGACAACAACGTTTTGCATTCCCCACCTTGTTCCTACTTTACAGGAATCATTTCCTTCCTTCTCAAGCTCTAGGTTGTATTTTATTACCCCTTCACCATAATAGTAAAAGGAAGTATTTAGGTGTATTCTTGTCACTTTACCATATTCATCCTATGATTGATTTTTTTTTGTACATATTTGAGAATTTTTTAGACACACGTTTTATTCCAACTTTGTATGGATTTACATTTAACATTTTAATCATTCAAAGAGCTGTTGGTATCTTGGCAAAATTGAGGAAGTGCTTTTACTTTACATCCAATTTTAGCAGGGGCCCGATGGAAGTAAGGTCAGAACTTTAAAAGAATTTCAAAGAAAAATAAAGAGTTGCAAAAAATATGTAAGGAAAGACACATTTGATTGATTTACAGGAAATTAATTAATGCATGTAATAAATTAAATTAATAGAGTTGCTCTTTGATATTTATTTAATTTTAATTTAGGAAGATCAGTTACATAACTTGCTTTATCCCAGAATTTAGTAAACTCCACTTAATCAAATTGTTTGAAATATGTTTTATAAACATAACTATAATTAATAATCATTTACCACCTAGATTAGAAAAGACTTTTCTTTCTTAAATTCAATTAAAATCTGCTTTTTACTAACCCAAACCATTATTTCACATCCTCTACCACTCTGAACTAATGAAGAAAAAATCTAAATCTTCTTTTATGTGATATCTTTTAAGATAGGGGTGTCAAACACGATCCCATCGCGGGCCATATTAGAATTTTGTTTGCCCTTGGGGGGCCAGGATGGGCATGGCTGGTCATGTTGGCTGACTGGCTGGGCGGGGTGGCACAGGCCAGTCCCTCGCCATCTCCGGGACGGCCCCAAGGGACAACTCTGGGTCTATCGCGGGCCGGATCCATCCCACGGGCCGCCTGTTTGACACTCCTACTTTAAGAGATCAATTATATCCTCATTCCTCTTCGCTTTCCCATCCTTTTCTCTTTTCAAGTATAAACATTCCCAAGCCTTTCAAACTCTTTCTGTAAGCCAATTTCTAGTGTCAATTCCTTCTCTTCACTAAACCTATTCCAGGTTGTATGAAAACTACTTAAGGAAACACAGTATCAAAATACACATTCAACTTACTTAGCTACAAACTGGTATTAACTAACTGTTATTTAAAATTATATTTTAAAACTGATCAATCAGAATGTGCTCAGATTAACTAATAATAGTGACTGGATTGAAAACTATGATCTCTCTAGGGAAAAAAGCCAAAGATTTATTTTAAACCTAAAATTTCACTATTCACATATAAAAAGAGGAAATGAATCTACCATCACCTTGAAAAAATAATCACTATGATTTTAGCTTTCCATGCACCCAGAAGTACAATTCCAGTTACTGATCAAATAAAAATTGTACTTGCAATATCTAGTTGCCCACACTGCTTTCCATCCATACAGATTTGAATATGATACTCTTCCCAGTATATAGTACATGACACTATAATGCTGTTATTTACCATTTAAATTTTATTCACTTTTATAACAAATGTCTCACATATAAGCCTGTCTCAGAAAATTCTTTTAAATATGTTCTCCCTTAAATATGAGTACAATTGTAAACATATTTTTGTACTTGCATTTTTAAAAACTAAGTATAATTTAAAGGGACTGATAATGAAGATTTCAGAAGAGATACCACATGATAGTTTCAGCACATGTTACACTTAAATATTAAGCTGCACAAAAATGATAATTTCCCAGTGCCTTTGTATGACAGAGGTAGAGTCTCCAGTCTGTGTGCCAAATATGGCTCATGAGTTTATTTATCTAGCCACCCTTATTATTGTATACATAAAAATGTGAAATCACAGCTGCCAGTTCTCTAGCTGGTTTTGGCCTTCATTTGCATTGAGTACTTCCCAAGAACCTGGGATGTTGTAATGTATCACCGGAGTATACGTGCGGATCCAAGCAGCATGGCCTTTTGTAATTGACAGATGGAAATTCTGCCAATGTGCATATTTTTAAGTACCCAGTATGGCGCCCAGTGTTCCAATACCCATGGAACCACCATAGTCAGCTTATTAAATCTTAAACCTTTTAATTACTTTTGCTTTCTTTTGCCCTAGGCATTCTATTCTATTTGCAGGTCTTTGTATTTTGTGATTTTTCTCTAGTTCTTTCTCTTCTATTCTGCTGTCTCCAGGTACTGCAATGTCCACTAACCAGACCTTTTCTCCTTCTTATTGACAATTGTTATGTCTAAGTTATTATGTGGCAGGTTTTTTTTTTTAATTGCACCCAAGGAACCTATTATTATTAATCTAAAACAGCCTATCCTACAACCTCTCCTAATTCAAAGTTCTATGATTGGCTCTAAAATGTTTCCAATTAGTCTGCATGAAATATTCCTTTAGAATAGACTATATATTTTTGTTTGCTTTTTCAACAACTCACTTTTGAAGGCTTTTTCACAGTCTTAAAGACCGCTCTCATCTGTTTCACTTCAACAACAGCCCGGATATCATTTTCCTATTACACAATAACAGGAGCATGGTTTCTGCAGGTATTTACGTATTCTTCTACCCTGCTTCTTCCCATGTTTTAACACAATATAAATTCCACCTATATTTTATCGACACCCTTTAAATGAATGCCTTGGTATTATTTTACAATACGCACATACTTCTTCCATTTCTTATACCGTCCATATGACAATTATTTCAAAACATCCAGGGATTTTGTCAATGCTTATGTTATACCTGTCAAGATCTGATGACTCTATGTTATGTATTCCTCTGAACAGAACCACTACACTTAGTTACAGGCTATCATCAACCAATTCATTCTCTTGCTAAAATCAAGTCATCCAATTACTCCTTGACTAATCAAGGCTGTTTTGGCTTTTTCTTTTTTCAAAAGGTACTCAACAGCATAAACAGTTCACTTACAAGAAATGGAAAGGGGCTAATCAGCAGAATTATTGTTTTGCTGCTACAATTTGCAGTATTTAAATGCAGTTGCTGATTGGACTGAAAGTTTTATGATACAGCAAAGGAAACTAGTTTGACTTAAATATGAAGCTGCCTATGTCTTGCCTACTGAAGGAAAGAAATGCAGAAAACTAGAATGTTTGCAGCAATTCACTTTTTATATTTATGTATCTAAGCAAATGTTAAAATATATAAAACAGATATGAATGTTCTTAATTTTCTAGGCATACTTATCGTTCCATCTTTTCTAATTTTCTGATTTTACGTTCATGTTTCTACCACAAACAGACTCTCCCTTTTGTTTCTATTACACTGAGGCTCAGAATTTAATAATCCAAGTACTACAGCAACAGTTAATTAATTGATTAATCAATAAATATCAAGAGACTATAAAAATAATACTGAAAAAGCTAAAACATATTTTTTCTATCATCTCCCTTGTGGAACTCCCCAATGTATCCTAGATTTCAAAAAGGACCTCCTAGGCCCATGATGGTGAACCTATGGCATGCATGCCAGAAGTGGCACACAGAGCCCTCTCTGTGGGCACACGCAGCATTGCTAGCTGCTCTTCTAGTTTCCGGCAGATGCATGTGCGTCGGCCAGCTGGGCTTTGTGCACGCTGGAGCACTGGAAACCCAAAGACCAGCTGACTGGTCTGAATGCGTGTGCCGGAAACCAGAAGAGCAGCTAGCAGGTGCTCATGCACACACCGGCCACTTGGTCTTCGGGTTTCCAGTGCTCCAGCACACATGAAGACCAACTGGCTGGCACGTGCATGCGCACTTGCCAGCTGGTCTTTGGGTTCCCGGCGCTCCGGCGCACAGCACGTTCCTGTTTGGCCACTTGGTGCCAAAAAGGTTTGCCATCACTGTGCTAGGCAATCAACTCTTATACAGAGTATAATTTACCGTCAAAGAAAATATGTACAACGTACTCATAGCAACATATTGCCACATGTACCCAGCCATTCTGTGAACAGAATTTCATGATACTTCCCATATCTTTTCATAGAATCAGGTTTTTCAAACTATGCTGTAAAGAAAACCTTTCTAAGGTGTTGAGGCATGTAAATTGTTAAATACATTTCAGTTTGGAAAATTTATTTATTCTCTGCCAGTCACTTCAAGAATTAGCACATTTAAGAGATGCTATGCTATCTTGAGCAGCAACATCCAGGACCCTTTCTCTCTGAAGCTTTTCTTGGCTTTCAGGTCAGCTTGAACTGGGAATTGAACAGAAAATTTTTCATTGTACAATGACGTTTGTAACTGAAACAGTCCAAGTGTGAGAAGACTTGTTGAAAATCTGCTCTTCAAACAACTTTGGTGATAAGAATCTTCAAGCAACAATTAAATACTTTGTAAGGTCTTTACATTTCTTAGGAGAAACTGCTTGCCTGGTAAACTTTTCTGTAATGCCTACATCATGGTTCTCTGAAGTGGTCAACACTGATCCCCAAATGAGATGGGACTGTGTAAAGGGTTGATATTATATTATTGGGGTTAGTTGTAGCATTTTAGTCAAAGTAGTATTTATTGTTTTCATACAATTAATGTTTGGGGGTCAAACTATCTGAAACTTCATGAGGGGGTTGATGAGCTGAAGAATTTGGGGACCCCTCACTTAAATAGTCCTCTCTCTTTTCTTCCTGTCCACTTACCTCTCCCTTCTCTTCTGCTCCTAATTTTGTTTTCCTCTATTTCCATCCTTTCCCAGCACAGCTACTTTCATGCACCTACCTACATAAATAGAAACATAAAGAGCTGCACTGCTCCACGATATGAATTGATGCTTAAAGTTATGAATGTAATTCTAATGACTCTGCATTATCTAAATAAGAAAACATGAGACAGACACTTAAAAGTTTAAAGAAGAAACACCAGCAGAAAAACATACCAACTAGGTAACAAAAATAAGTATTAAGATGGTGGATGTGCCCCAAGATAAAAAAAAATTGGCTTAAAATTAAAAATTGGCTGGAGGAAATTACCCAATTAAAAATGGAATTTAAACCACAACTCTATTTATTAGAAATAATTAACCCCAAAATAGACAAATCTTTACAATATCTAATACTCCATATATTAACGGCAGCAAGGATTACCGTCACATATGGATGGAAACAAAATAAAGTACCAGAAGAGGAAACAGTAATTCAAAAAATTCTACAATGTGCAGAAATGGATAAGATGACGCTGGAAATTAAGGAGAGGGAAGAGTTGGAATATTATAGAGTGTGGAACAAACTATATGATTGGTTAGAAAAAAGAAATCAAAATAATAATTTGAAATGTTAATTTAATCGGATTAAAACTATGAAGTGTAAATTACTGAATAGTGTTAACCAGATAATGATGGTTTTGTAAGTAGATACTAATGTAAATATAAGTACGTAGATGAATGAGTGAATAAGAATAGAGAATATATATCCATGTCGATACAGTAAGCTGTAAAATAATATATGATATAATGTTATGTTTTTTACATGTTTTTAATGTGTTTTTGTTTTTTGTTGTTTTTCTTTACTTTGTTTTTTAAAACTTAAAAATTCAATAAAAATTATTTTTAAAAAAAGTATTAAGAAGTTCAGTGAACTGATAAGATGACATACATTAATACATTCATTAATGAAAGGACAAATTAAGAAGTATTGGGAAAGAAGGATCTCTCTTCTATGATTTATAAGTGATAGACGTGATCCATAGGAGGAGGCTTTATTTCCTTTCTTTAATAAGGCACAAATCACCAGGCTCAAATTATCACATTTCGGACGCATTACACAAAGAATGTCTTCTAGAGAAGACTCTGATGCTGGAAAAGGTTAAGAAGAGGAGGATGACCAAGAGCAAAGTGGATGAACTCAGATACAGTGATGATGGGTGCACCATTCGAAGACCGGAAGGAGCAGGTTAGAATAAGATCATCAAGTATGTACAATATTCCATTCTGAACCTTGGAATTGGAATTAGCCACACTGCCTGGAATCTTTGAATCCAAATAATTTGATTCTGTAAATTGATGTTGTTTACCTGGAAGTAAATCTGACGGTATAATTTTCTGGGATTTAAAGAAATCTGGGCTTTAATTCTTAATCATAATTCTTCTTTCTCAGAGCAATATAACTATGTTAAATTTAGCTACAGATGAAACATCACCAAAATTTAACTGAAATTAGGAAGGAACCCAAAATATTCAAAGTTTCATGGCTATTGCAAAAACTCATCATTTCTATAAAAATAATGTACTTCTATAAATGACAAAATATTAAAACTTTTTGTTGGTTTGTTCCATAATCTGGAACAGTTTATATCAGTATCAGAGAGGAAATGAATTAAAAAACAAACAAACAAACAAATATATACAGTTCCCAAAGCTGGCACTACAAGGATAAGGTACAAACTGGGGGTTACATACTAATCTAACCTCAATTATTGTTATTCCAAATCTTTGAGTTTTTTTAACAAGTTTGATCCCTTCTATTCATCCTTAATGGTCCCCTTCATTTAGAAAAGTTACCTCTGTGGTAGGCAAACAGCTCTGAGTTGGACCATTTTGGAAGTTTCTAGCTTGCATGTTTGTAAAATACAAGTGTTATGGATTGTTGTCTCCTATTGTTTCCACAAGCCTTACATCTTATAGCAGATCAGGGTCACTTTTTAAGATTAACTCTAAAGTGGCCTTTTCCTTATTATTTCAGGGAGAGACCACTATAGAGTTAATCTTAAAAAGTGACCCTGAAGCATAATCATCTTTGTTGCTTTTCAATTGCTTTTCAATTGCTAAGCCGTGTCTGACTCTTTGCAACCACATGGACCATAGCACGCCATTGTCCTCTGTCCTCCACTGTCTCCCAGAGTTTGTCCAAATTCATGTTCATAATCATCTAGGGACTTAAAAACTCTGGCTTTCAAGTCATAGCCTTGACATCAATGTATCCAATCTATGTAAGGGAAATTGAAG
This sequence comes from Pantherophis guttatus, assembly GCF_059756535.1. Lineage (NCBI taxonomy): Eukaryota > Metazoa > Chordata > Lepidosauria > Squamata > Colubridae > Pantherophis > Pantherophis guttatus. The sequence continues at coordinate 154,591,537 of NC_142063.1, forward strand.
CCCCTTAATACTACAAAAAAACTTTATCCGTGTCTTCAAGGGTACAGTTTAAAAGCTGCTTGTCTTCTTTTTTGATATTATATGCTAAAAGCTAGGTTATAAGTAGAGTCTGTCCCTTGTATAAGTTTGGCTTATCCACTAAAGTTCTCCAGTACGTAACAAATCTAAGCCTTCTACCTGATATTACCCCCTCATCTATTGAGAGATTGAGCATTATCCGTCTAGCGAGCTCAGTGTGTACAGCAGGTAGCATTTCTTGGAAAACTCCCTTTGCCAATATTGGACTTTTGGTCTGCTTCCTAATAATTTATCTTTAATAATTAACTATATTTCCCTATATAACAGAATAAGAGTTGGAAGGGATCTTGGAGGTCTTCTAGTCCAATCCCCTGCTCAAGCAGAAAACCCTATATCATTTCAGACAAATCATTGTCCAATCTCTTCTTTAAAATCTCCAGTGTTGGAATACCCACAATTTCTGGAGGCAAGTCGTTCCTGATTACCGTATTTTTCGGAGTATAAGACCCACTTCCCCACCCCCCCAAAAGAGGATGGAAATGTTGGTGCGTCTTATACACCGAATACAGCCATTTTTGGCCTCCTAAAACCCCGCCCATCCCATTTTTGAGAAAAATGGGCCCGTTTTTCGCAGAAACAGGGTGCACAGAGGGTTTGGGAGGCCTGCAGAGTACTCCTGGGGACTCCGGAGGGCAAAAATATGGGTGTTTTTGCCCTTCCCAGCCCCCAGGAGCACTCTGCAGGCCTCCCAAACCTTCTGTGTGCCCCATTTTTTGCAAAAACGGGCCTGTTTTTGCAAAAAATGGGGCGCGCAGAGGGTTTGGGCGGCCTGCAGAGTGCTCCTGGGGGAGGGCAACCCCCTTTTTTTTTTCTTACTTACCTCTTCAAAATCTTAGTGCGTCTTATACACCAGTGCGTCTTATAGTCCGGAAAATATGGTAATTGTTCTGTCAGGAAATTTCTCCTCAGTTCAAGTTTGATTCTCTCCTTGACTAGTTTCCATCCCTTGCTTCTTGTCTTTCCTGCAGGTACTTTAGAAAATAGGATGCCCACTTCTTCTTTGTGGCAGCTCCTTAGATACTGAAACACTGCTATCACCAGAAAATATATTTGCCTATCACAAACCCCATCTGTCTAACAATTCAATCATCCGGAGCCAAAATCTTCTACTTCCAGAGTGTCCTCAGTACGACAGCTTACGAGTTCATCGCCCTCATACACCCTCTTTTACCCTTGAATACCCTGGTAGCTCAGCAGACTAAAGCACTGTTATTAACATCAGCTGCCTGCAATTACTGCAAGTTCAAATCTCACCAGGCTCAAGGTTGACTCAGCCTTCCATCCTTTCTAAGGTAGGTAAAATGAGGACCCAGATTGTGGGGGCAATAAGCTGACTTTGTATAAAATATACAAAAATATGAAGGCTATTGCTTAACACATTGTAAGCCGCCCTGAGTCTCCGGAGAAGGGCGGCATATAAATCGAATTAAAAAAAATTGTGTTCTCCAACATCCTGGTTCTTCTTGAAAATATGGGAGTTGCATTCCTGGGAAGGGATGAAACTATTACATCTGAGTTCTCTATATTTCTCTGGCTAGTTAAGAATCTCCAGTTCAGCCACTTTAGTTAAAGGGAATGGACTTGCTCTCCATGATCCAGAAGTTCATCACACTAAGCACATATAAAACCCTATATGTGCAACTTATCAATAAAGAGGAAATTCTACATTCAAGAAGTGCTGTGAATTTTACCGTATGATGATTAACACTGCCGTTAGAATAGAATAACATAGTTGGAAGGGACCTTAGAGGTCTTCTAGTCCCACCCCGATTAGGCAAGAAATCCTACACCACTTCAGACAAATGGCTATCTAATCTCTTCTTAAAAACATCCAGTGTTGGAGCATTTACAACTTCTGGAAGCAAGTTGTTCCACTGATTAATTGTTCTGTCAGGAAATTTCTCCTTAGTTCTAGGTTGCTTTTCTCCTTGATTAGTTTCCACCCATTGCTTCTTGTCCAACCCTCAGGTGCTTTTGAGAATAGTTTGACTCCCTCGGAACACTGCTATCATGTCACCCCCAGTCCTTCTTTTCATTAAACTAGACATACCCAGTTTCAGCAACCGTTCTTTATATGTTTTAGCCTCAAGTCCTCTAATCATCTTTCTTACTCTTCTCTACACTCTTTCTAGAGTCTCAACATCTTTTTAACATCGTGGCAACCAAAACTGGATGCAGTATTCCAAGTGTGGCCTTACCAAGGCATTATAAAGTGGTATTAACACTTCACATGATCTTGATTCTATCCCCCTGTTTATGCAGCCTAGAACTGTGTTGGCTTTTTTGACAGCTGCTACACATTTCTGGCTCATATTTAAATGGTTGTCCACTAGGACTCCAAGATCCCTCTCAGTCACCACTATTGAGCAAAGAACCACATATACTGTACCTGTGCATTTTGGTTTTCTTGACTAAATGTCGAACCTTACTTTTTTCACCGTTGAATTTCATTTTGTTAGATAGCGCCCAATGTTCAAGTCTGTCAAGATCCTTCTGTATCTTAAACCTATCTTCCGGAGTGTTGGCTATTCCTGCTAGCTTGGTGTCGTCTGCAAATTTGATGAGTTCCCCATGTATCCCCTCTTCCAAATCATTGATGAAGATGTTGAAGAGTACTGGGCCTAAAACAGAGCCCTGCGGTACCCCACTGCATACCTCCCTCCATGTAGATGCAGTTCCATTGAAGACTACATGTTGAGTGTGGTTGGTCAGCCATTTACGAATCCATCTGGTGGTGATGCTGTCTAACCCACATTTTTCTATTTTATTAAATAGTAGGTTATGGTCTACTTTGTTAAATGCCTTACTGAAATCCAAGTAAATTATATCGACAGCATTCCTCTGGTCCACTAATTTTGTCACTTTGTCAAAGAATGCAATAAAATTAGTCTGGCATGATCTGTTTTTGACAAACCCATGTTAGCTTTTGGTTATTACTTTGTTTGCTTCTAGGTGTTCACTGATTCATTGCTTGATTATCTTTTCCAGAACCTTCCCTGGTATTGAGGTCAGGCTGATAGGTTTTTATTTTCCTGGATCTATTTTTTTTCCTTTTTTGAATATGAGAACTACATCTGCTCTTTTCCAGTCCTCTGGCAGTTCCTCAGTGCTCCAGGATTTTTGAAAGATATAGTTCAGTGGTTCTGAGATCACATCTGCCAGTTCCTTCAGAACCTTGGGGTATAATCCATCTGGTCCTGATGATTTGAACTCATCTAGGATAGATAGGTGCTCACTTATCATTTTCTTCCCTCTTTTAACTTGTGTTCCTAATCTGTTTTTTGTTTTTTGTTTTTTGGTGCTGTTTTTGATAGGTTGGACTGTTTTTTCCCTTTGTGTAAAGACAGATGCAAAAAACAAGTCAAATAGCTCTGCTTTCTCCCTGTTGCTTGTCATCTTCTTGCCACTTTCTCCCAGCAATGGACCAATTGTTTCCTTGACTTTTTTCTTGTTTTTAACATATTGGAAGAAGCTTTCTTGGTTATTTTTTACTTTTGTCGCAAGCCTTGTTCGTTGTGAGCCTTGGCTTTCCTCACTTCATCTTTGCAGGCTCAGGCTATTTGCTGATATTCTGCCTTAGTTATGTGCCCCTTTTTCCACTTTTTATACTTGTCCTTTTTAGTCATTCAATTTGTCAGAGAGTTCTTTATGCAGCCATGCTGGTTTCTTTTGAGAGCTGTTATTTTTCTTCTTCATTGGTATTGTGCTAGACTGGGTTTTTATAATCTCACTTTTCAAAATTTGCCAAGCTTCTTGAGTTGTTTTCCCCTTGAGAATTCTCATCCATGGAATTCTTCCCAAGCTCTACGTTTATTGAAATTAGCCCTCTTAAAGTCCAAGACCCTAATTTGACTTTGTTCTATTACTTGTGCTTGCATAATGTTAAATTTCAATGTTGCATGATCACTCCCCCCCCCAAGGTTCCTGTAGCTTCAACACCTTCTATCATTTCATCTCTGTTAGTGACTGAGAATTAAGTCCAATATGCGTGATCCCCTTGTTCCCTTTCCTTCCCGTTAACATGTCAGCTTTTCGTTTTGTGATAATAGATATGTATGGAAGATGGCGTTGCAAAATATATCAAAGAATTTAAGGTTAAATTGTGTAATCTGCACACAGAAGTTAGAAGTATTATAATAGCAGTTTTTGTAGCTAAATTACTCAACAACCTAAAGTGAAAAATGGAAGTGACTAACAGCTTTGAAATAAAGCATTTTTCAAATAGTTTGCAACTTCAATTCCATAGTGCTTCATAAAACATTAACTGGTTGTAATCATTTGCAGTGTAATTGTGGACATTTATATGCTTTTCTTATGCACAGAACATAGCTATTAGAGCTGAATGGTGATGGTGTGAAGTATAGGTTAGATTGGGTGAAATTAAAGTAAATTACTCGGGGATGTGGAATTCTGAAAATAGAAACAGTCAATGATTTGCAACCTTCTTGATGATCAGCTTCACAGAACCCTAAATGGCAAGAACTTACATATTTTAAAGTTAACTAGTTTTTTTAATATTATGTATAAATATAGTTTAAATGAAAGTATTGACTTTGAAAATTATTATTTTCTTTGGTTTATCAGTCTCCTTAGCCTAAGATTTTTTTCATTAAACATTTTTATACTCTTAGGTTTTGACTAATTCTACTCTAAAAAGCAGACAATGAAAAATTGTACAGCAACATTTTAATGTAAATTGTTTTATATACAGATTTTTACACACATAATACTGCATTAACTGGATTTCTAATAGACCTATCCAATAGCTAATGATCAGTAAGCAAAAATTAGGGTAGAAAAGTGATTTTACTATTTCAGTACATGGAAATTTAATATTGATAATATACAAAAGAAGTCTAGTAATCCATATTAAGATTAGTAAGAATCCATTTTCTGTTTCCCATCTACATCAGGTGGAGGATTAATGAAAATTTATTCTGTCCCTGTGAAGACTAAGACGAACTCAGCTTCTATAATAACTGTCCTAATTGTCACATACTTTTCAAAAATGTTGACAAGAGTCAGGAAAGTTGGCCTCTCTGTTGTTACAACAGCATGTCCAAAAGCTCCACTTCTACAGGAAGTCACTGGCCTGGTAAACCTCAGTTACTTCATCTTGAATCACATAAATTCTTCAGATTTCAATTATAGGTAATTCTCATTTCATGACTGTTCACAGTTACAACAGTAATGAAAAAAACTAACTTTAAACCAATTCTCACATTTACAATCTTTACAAGTCTGATAAGCTAAGGAAAAGGTGAGGTAAAAATAAAAGAATCTAGCAACCTTCGCTTAACAACTAAATGTCGGTCCAAATTTGGGAGTTTTTAAATGAGGACTGCTTGTATTATCTTAATTCATTGTTCAGCTAAAATGGGATGTAAGAAGCATGACCAGAATCTAGCAATTCATCGAAGAGTTGCTAATATAAAATATAGGAGATGCTATAAGTTACACTCTAAAATAAATGAAAAAAAGAATGTAATTGGAATTTTTTTCATTTCTTCCTCCTGCTTGTAAACACCAGGGTTTTTTGAACAAAGACAGGAATACCATTATCCAAGAACAAAAAATAGATCTGTTTTGGATAGCTACACTATCAGTAGCTCCCACACAAAACAAAATAATTGATTCAAAGCAGTTACCTGAAAGGGAGAAGACAGAAACCTGTTTTTCCTAGTCACTGTGTTCAATATTATTCAGTACAAATTGCTATCAGCACTTCCAACATGAAAAAGAAACTGAGATGAACCTACCAACTCTGCAAGGAATCAAAACTTCTCTTTCTTTGGAACTACAAATCAGAATTTCTTTGGCTGAAATTGCGAAGAAAGTGTCCAATAAATAGATTTAACCATAAAGTGACTAAACCCAACAAAGCTTGGCTGATTTCTGAAATTAAGGAGGATTGGTTTTCGCTTGGATCAATGACCAGCTGGGGACAGCAAAGTGGTTGGCTAGTCTGAGAAGTCCAAAAAACTTCCCAAAAGAAAGCAATGGTAAAAATTCCCATAATGTTGCTAAGAAAACTAAGCTCAAGTCAACAGCATCTTTACATTTTTAATAGGGAGATTGTTATTAACTCCCATTAATCAGCATGTTCTGGAGAACCGGTAGAGGAAATTTTGAGTACTTCAGAGAACCAGTAAATACCACCTCTGAGTGGCCCCGCCCCCATCTATTCTCTGCCTCCCGAGTCCCAGCTGATTGGGAGGAAATGGGGATTTTGCAGTAACTTTCCCCTGGAGTGGGGAGGGAATGGAGATTTTACATTATTCTTCCCCTGCCACGCCCACCAAGCCATGCCATGCCCACCAAGCCACGCTCACAGAACCGGTAGTAAAAAGATTTGAATCCCATCATGGTCGTTAATGTGTCAATCAGTTATAATTCTGAAAATGGTAAAGAAATTTGCATACATATTTATTCAAGATTAAAAACATGTCAAACAATACAGAAATGTAGTGCTTATCTGAGAACCCTGAATATGATTTGTTATCAAAAGCTCAGAAGATATAGGTCATGGTTCCAATCTGGGTCAATCACTGGGACCAGAGATTTGGTCTTTTGAGCTTTTAGACTCATGTAGTGAGAGAGAACATTCATTATACACACACACATATACATATACATGATATTTCTAATAATCTGGGAATGGATTAATTTACTATATTCAGTTATTTATATATCACAGACTTCATCTACTTTACTTATCTTAAGTGTACAGGTATTTTCAAAATGCTTAGATACTTTGCATTAAAGCATTAAATTTAGCTAAGTGATTAACCTGCACACTGAAATTTTGCCCCCAAACCAGGTGTGAAATGTAAAATTTGTTACTACCAGTTCTGTGGGCGTGGCTTGGTGGGGGGGTGGTTAATGTGACTGGGTGGGTGTGGCCAACTTTTTTTTTTTAAATTTTTCAAAGCATTTTTTCTAATGCTTTGAAAAGCCTCTGCCGATCAGGCAACTCAGCTGGGATCGTCAGAGATTTTTCAAAGCATTTTTTTTACCACCTCTTCTGCCAAGAGGTTGCAGAAAAAAATGCTTTGAAAAGCCTCTGACTATCCCAGCAGAGCCGTGTGATCATCAGAGGCTTTTTTTTTACTTTTAAAAGCATTTTTTCGTCGGAAGAGGTTGTAGAAAAAATGCTTTTAAAAGTTAAAAAAAAAAGCCTCTGATGATCCTGCGGCTCAGCTGGGCATGGGGGGGGGCGCGCAGGGATTTTTGCTACCGGTTTTCTGAACCACCCGCCGCCATCGCTACTGGATCGGGCGATCCGATCCGAACCGGGAGCATTTCACCCCTGCCCCAAACCCTCAGATAATGATATCTGAACTTCTTTTTCATAATATTACTGAAACAGCAATAATTAGGTTGAAAAGTCTGTGGGCCAGTAATATTGCTGAGATAAAATTCCCAGCAGCTTTTGTCTGTATTTTAAAGGAGGCGGCCACATATAATATGTCCAAGCTATTCACACAAGTTAAATATAATTTAAAATATTTAAATGAAAGCTGAAGAACCTCTAATAACAGAGACCACTCATCAAATATGCTTGTACAATCTTAACTGCACCTAAATAAAATCACATTTAGGGATCATTTTTAAACTTTATGATTATGAATAATTCATACACAAACCACTTCAAAAGAAAATCAAATTTTATAGAATACTAAATGGAAGCTAGAATGCTATTTATCACCTATATATAACGTCACATCAATCCCAGGGCAACATTTTTGTTTTTAGAAACGCTTCCCATTGAAGAACTCTCTTTTCCATTTAGTGACTATTTTTACAAGTGCAGCACTAACAAACTAAGATTGAGAAGTCATCGCATGCATATTTCTGTTGTCCCACATCATTCGGAATAAACCTTTTTAGATCGCTTAACTACCACAGGAGTGCTGATTACACAGCCATCAGCAATTTCCTAACCAATGACCACCTAAACAATGAAGTGTTCAGCTTCTCAGACCCTGAAGCCTTTCAAAGGTGAATCATTTCACAGTTTGGAACTAGATCGCCATAGCAACTTCCCTTTGAGGGTTTTAGAATCACCATCCAGTTATTCTATGATCATCAAGCTCAACCATTCCCAATGGTTCTTTTCACAGCAGATGCAAAAGGCAGCCTTGAGATTTTGCAACCTATTTCAAGCAATTCTCCCAGCTTATTAGAATTCAAAATATTTCGACCTTCAGTCACAAGGCATGTTATCTGAAGATACGGTGATCTCAAGTCAAGACAAGCAGACATTTAGGTCTAATCATCCATGGTGACAAGAGACAAAAACAAAAACAAAACAAAAAAACTTAATTCAGCCACTATCAAAATGCTTCTGTTAACTATATGCAAGTCTTTCCATGGGAAAATGACAACAGTCCATGCAATGTTTTTATTGCAATCATCTGTTGAGGAGAAATATGAACGCTGAATACTGACATGAAACTTCCGTCTAAACCAGCAAAAAGGCTATTATTTATTGTTCTGCAAAACACATAGAAACAAAAGTAATTTTTTTTCTAAACATTAGGTCTAAAATACCTTTAAAAATGCTATTTTTAATAAAATGGATTGTATCTGAAAACTGCAATGTGTCCATCCTAAGAAAATCTGAATAGAAGAATTTAAATTTAAGTGAGGATTCCTTGTTGCTCTCTGAGTTTGGTTGTTTTCCTGCAAACAGTTCATTATCCAAATTAGGTAACATCAGTGCTGATGATGGCCCTGATGATGTTACCTAGTTTGGGTAAAGAAACATCTGGAAGAAAACACCAAGGTCAAAGGGCACCAAAGAACCCTCATTTCAACTCTCGGTTAAATATAAATGCCAGTAATATTTGAAAGCAACAGCTTAATCTATAGCTCCTGAGGTATTTTAAATATAGAAAAGCATTTTCCCCTCAATTACTATAATCCGCTTTTGAATTATTAGTAATTATTAGTAATTAACATTATTAGTAATTATTATAAGGTATCAGAATTTTAAAAGCCTTAATATTAGAACTAACATCGTATTGACATTTAATACATTTTGTTTGGCATACATATTTTGAATTCTACCTCTAACCGGATTTAACACCTTTCTTAAAAATGCTTAAATCTAAGACTTATAGCCAGCAGTATAAGGAGGCTTCTCTTCACTCAAACTATAGAATCCTTCTCTTATCCTTCAATTCAATGAATTGGTTCTAAAAATTCCCAAATCTGAAGCAGATTTGAAGGGACCCAGGAGGTGGGATTATTTTTTAAATGCTATGATCTATACTTTTTTCAGCCCGCAAAGGGATATGATGATGGCATAGTAACACATGTATTAAAAACATTCAATTTAAAAATAATTGGAAGGGAAATACAGAGTTTCTTGAAAATTCAACTTGGGGCATGTAGTTACAAGACTTCATGTAGCAGTTTTATTTATAGTACAACATTAGAGCCTTTTTTGTTAAAAGTTTACGTTTGTTCAATTTTTTATTTTTTTCCAGATTAAACAATAGTCATAATAATAATTAAAATGAGCAAGTATAATAACGTAAGCATTCAATGTGAGAGTAAATAAATAACAATGAATGAGAATTATCTAGAGAAATACTATCTTTGTATTGTGGATAACTATTTACATGCTATCTTCCATTTTACCAAATATATTTGACATTTTTAAAAATCTCTGTCTAATATCATGACAGTTATCAAATATATCCTAAATTACAGTTGCAGGATTAGATAATTTTTTCCCACTTTCCCATGTTTTTATTTATTTGAATGATTTATTGCATAGATCTTACAGGCCATTCCAATCTGCAGTGGCTCTGCACACATGAAAGACACGTGAAAGGTATTTCAGACATTTGCAATTAATAAACAATCTTCTTACCTTCTACAGGATCTTGTCTCATTCAAATAACAGAAAGTCTGAAAGCCACCCATGTTCAACAGGTAAATGAAAATATATATGAGTTATACTCTCTCTGGGCTGGGAATGGGACAATTTGCTGCAGTCAACTCACCATGGCCAATTCGCCGCTGGATAAGTCGCCACAGCCAACTCACCACAGGACAACTCGCTGTGGGACAATTTAACAATTCTATTTAATTATTTAAAATAAATAAAAAAATATTTTATTTTTTGCCATTAACATTTCATTCTGTCCCTCCTTTTGCATCCTTTCTTTAATGATTCTATTCCACCATTTCTTTGATATTAGTGTAACTCTTGCCCCGCAGTGAGCTGTCCTATGGTGAAATGGCCGTGACAAGTTCTCCTGCAGCGAGTTGGCCATGGCGAGTTGGCCATGGCGAGTTGGCTATGGTGAATTGTCATAGACCCGTCTGGGCTAAGGTAATACACTTTGTGACTTATGCCCAGTCCAGCGGTGGGTTCTACTTACCTTTACTACCGGTTCGCAAGGGGGCTGTGCATGCTTCCGCATGAGCAGAAGCTTCCTGATAACATCAGGGTCGGTGGGCGGAGCCTCCCACCGGTTTTACTAACGGTTCTATAGAACCGGTCCAAACCAGGGGCAACCCACCACTGGCCCAGTCACTTAGTAACTACTCAGTTACAATGGACTCTGTAAAACATATCTACAGTTCTGAAGTTCTGGTGGATGCCCCTCCAGTCACATGACCACATTTCAGACACTCGACAACCAAGCTGCATTTACAGCCATTTACAGTATCCTGCAATCATGTAACTTTAAGCTCAATTAACGAAAAAAATAATAATGGTCAATCACATGGATGACCTGCTTTAGGATTGTCACAATTTACGACCTTAATAGGCAGGGCAGGTTTATCTGTAATATTACCCATTAAAATCACAACTGATTCAGAATGCAACAGCCTATTTGCTTATAGAAGGAACAAATACCTCCTTATTCAGAGAGAACTGTATTGGCTTTCCTATTACTCCTTGGTCCAGCTCATATGTAGGCTCTTCTCAATGTAGCCCTTCACAATTTAGCCCAATGAAATGCACATTATCTGGATGAGGTTGTCTAAAATAGTGCTTACCCTTGAATGAAAATTCCCAGAACTATTAACCAGGAATACAGAAGTAGTCTTTAAAATGACTGAAAAGGCTTAAAAATCTTATATGAATTTGAGCTTTAATCTTTTATTCCTGAATGTTTTAAGGGCTGTCTTGAACCTTCCAGTATTCTCCCACTTTTTGTAATTTGCCAATTTTGAATGTATTTGTTTTGAAATATTGAAAACTGACTTGAGCCTTTTAAAATAACAGCGTATATTTAAAATAAATTAAAAAGTGCTATATTCAGCACTGAAAAGTTTTCTAGAAAAAGTGTTCTACTGAACTCTGTAATTGAGGAATAAAATGGACTGGTAAGAAAAGTTTGATAGGAGGGGAGGAAGGGGATTATTTATGGGTCTCTAATTTTCTTTGTTGCTCTTCTCTGCACTCTTTCTAGAGTCTCAACCAGTGGTGGGTTTCAAAAATTTTTACTACCGGTTCTGTGAGTGTGGCTTGGTGGATGTGGCATGGCTTGGTGGGTGTGACTTGGTGGGCGTGGCAGGGGAAAGATACTATAAAATCTCCATTCCCTCCCCAATTCGGGGAAGATTACTGCAAAATCCCAATTTCCTCCTGATCAGCTGGGACTTGGGAGGCAGAGAATAGATGGAGGCGGGGCCAGTCAGAATTTTTACTACCGGTTCTCTGAACTACTCAAAATTTCCGCTACCGGTTCTCCAGAACTGGTCAGAACCTGCTGAAACCCACCTCTGGTCTCTACGTCTTTTTTTGTATTGTGGTTAATTAAAACTGGACATAAAAATCCAAATATAGTCTTCCCAAAGCAGTATAAAGCATTCAAGTAAATTAAGTATGAATCTGAAACTCCTAAAATTGAGCAAAATGAATCTCCTAAAATTGAGCAAAATCACATTTCCTTTTATAACAGATGCAATTAACATGCTTTGAACTAACAAGATCTTACTTTTTTAGAAGGCATTACTGTATCCAATAGAGCAACTAGTCATCTTGGAAAAACAACATGCTTCAACAAACATAAAAATCAATTTAAAACAAGTCCTGAAAGTTACTTTAAAAAAAAGAGCTATGCATGTAAAAAAGGATCTCCAAAGTTTTAAAACATAATTATAGAAATATTACTATATTGTAGTCCTGCCACACAGAAACTATCACTAGCAACTTCATGCATCCATTGTTCCTTTCTCCACCAAATTTGGTAGCGTCCACCGATTTTAAATGACACCTCCTTCATCATAGTTGACATGGTACAAATAAAAAAGAAACTATAGAAAATTGTGCTCACAGATGCCTAAAACATCCAACTAGTGTCGGGTTGTCATTTAAAAAACAATCAAAACAAGTAGTAAAATCTTGTTCCTTTTAGATTCTAATAACTGAAATCCTGTAGAGTTCTACTGAACAATTCACTGCAGGGGTTGTCAGGTCAATTCAGTTTGAAGGTGTACCTTTACCTTACTAAATGTTCTTACACTGTAGTTTTCGGCTGTTACAATAGCTTTAGAGAAATCTAAGAGCAATACTTTAAAAGGTTTCTTTAAAAATCAACAATAATTTGCTTGAAGATAGCAATTCTATTCCATTAACATTCAAAACCACTGTAGGTTTTAAAATAAAAATATAGTCTACCAATTCTACTTTTTCTGGCAACCAGCACCTCCCTCATAGTTCCTGGGTAGTTTAATGGGTTAATTTAGTAAGCAGCAGTTTGGGAACCAGATTTAATGAGTAATGCCTGTCATTTTTTAAGCTTTAACTGTGCCATTAGACCTATTCACTCAAAAGGAAAGGCCTTACATCCTTTTAAACATTATCACATTCTTTGAACTGACCCTGATTGGAAGATGCCACTCTTCTTACTTAAAAACCATTTCTTAAATGTCTTGATGTATTTTTAGCAATAGCAATAGCGCTTAGACTTATATACCGCTTCACAGTGCTTTACAGCCCTCTCTAAGCGGTTTAAAGAGTCAGCATATTGCCCCCAACAATCTGGGTCCTCATTTTACCCACCTCGGAAGGATGGAAGGCTGAGTCAACCTTGAGCCTGAACAAAAGTGTTCAACCTTGAACACTTTTGCTGTCTTTTGGTTCTTATTATGGACTGTAATCTAAACAAGTTAAGGAACAGACAAGCAATAGAAATACAGAAGCCTATCAAACAAGGGAATGCAATATTCACAATAACAGCATTATAAAATAGCAATTCAAGTTGCTTTCCTTAACATAATTTACAATATACAGGGAAGACTGGTTTAAGTGATATCTTCAAATCTAGTAGAAGGACAGAGCTAGTCTCAGGTTGAATTTCTAAATATGTTCCAGCTGATTTGTATGCAACACTAAGAAAAATTCTTTAGAATAATTTTGGATTATTTTGAGCAAGTAAGCATGTTGATGCATATATTCAATCAGTCCTGCTTGGCTTATCCTGCCACAACAAGTCCTTTAAAAAGTGAGGAAAAAACAATGGTGGTTTGTTTCCCTTTATATGACAATATTCCTGATTTGTTTTCTACTAGGCCAGATTCTAGGTGACGTGGTGGCTAAGACGCTGAGCTCATCGATCGAAAGCTTGGCAGTTCAACTGTTCGAATCCCTAGTGCTGCATAACGGGGTGAGCTCCTGTTACTTGTCCCAGCTTCTGCCAACCTAGCAGTTTGAAAGCACGTAAAAAATGCAAGTAGAAAAATAGGGACCGCCTTTGGTGGAAAGGTAACAGCGTTCCGTGTGCCTTTGGCATTTAGTCATGCCGGCCACATGACCACAGAGACGTCTTCCAACAGCGCTGGCTCTTCAGTTTTGAAACAGAGATGAGCACCGTCCCTAGAGTCGGCAATGACTAACACATATGTGCGAGGGGAACCTTTACCTTTACCTAGGCCAGATTCTAAAGCTAAAATTTGCTCTTGGATTCCAATTCAATTAAATGCAGTCATAATTTATTAGTTCAAGCAATGGAACTTCCATCCTTTTGCACTGATACTCAAACATCACATCAAAAATTCCTATATCAATAAAAGAAAACTGCTTTTTCAACTCTGATAGATTATTTTTGTGTACATTATCAACTTTATTAAAAAACATTTCATTTCTATATAGTGCCTTTTAGTAGCTTAAAAATCAAAAACTTCAGAGATAAACCTTGAGTGTCAGCACAAAATTCCAGCAAATTCATTTTTTGAACTACCAAGCATATGTGTTTATATAAGATGGCCGAGTCACAAATATGACCCGGGGGCGGCGGGGGGGGGGGCTAATGAATTATGTGAACCGAGCCAGAATGTTTAATTATGGTTCTGTCTCATGCAAACCAGAAAATACAGTAAAACACAGTTAAATAAATTATGGTTAGGTATGTGGTTTCGAAGACACCCTCTAGGTGTGCCAAGATTCCACCAGGGCTAATTAGAATAAAGATAAATGAAACCTACAATATCATAGAAACAAATAAGTCAGGTGCAGGGTGTTGGTTTATGAGTTGAATGGAACTCAACTTTTATCACCCAACTGGAATAATAGCAGCAATAACTCTACTAAGCCATACATTTCAACATGTATTTCCAGATATATTTATGGCAAAATAAACGGTTAAGAAAGACACTTCTCATTAAGCAGAGTTGATCTATTAGAATGCACATCTGCCCCAGAGAATAGAAGGTCTTATTAGAAAGTTCTGGTAAAATCCTCCAAGCTGGAGAGATAGAAAGAGAAGGGAAAAAGAGACAAATAAGCCCTGTTGAGGGAAGAGAGAAGGGCCTTGAGGGAAAGGAGGCAGAGTCACCACCAAGGCAACAGTCACATAAAAGGGGACTGAATCCAAGAAAAGAACGTACCATGAATAAACATCTCACACAAGACATTTCCTAGTTCACATGAAGATAAAGGAAAGAGGGTGAAGCACATTCAGTCTTGCAAGATTCTATCACTATAGCTTTACAATAAAAGTAATACTGAACTACATGGCATTGGTTTCTTACTCTAGTCTACTTAGAAGGAACGACAGGCCCTCTCTCAATTATACGAAAATATATGGAGATAAATCTATGTGTGATGTGATACTTTTTATGATAAATGCTTATAAATTTGCCAAGTTTGACTAAAGCAACGATCATTTCCATAGAGTTACACGTGCCACCCTGGAATCCACCACTGTAAGTTGCTAACTAAATGCTAGTGTTAAATACTAGAATTGAGAACTATGTTATGTAACATTATCCCTTGAGATATAAATTACTTCACATTAAGTTAAATCTCAAAAGCACTTTAAATGCTCTAAACTTGCTATTTTAAAAACTAAGGAATAAAGGACTAATCATAAAATAAATGAACTTTTTAATGAGCATGAAAAGCTTTCCCTACCAGAAGGAAAAAACACTTTCCCAAGAGACCTGTCATGTTAAAGCAGTAGTCAATAGCGGCATGCAATCAGTAAACAAATTCAGCTCTGTGAAAAAAAGAACTACATCAACGTTTAGTGGTTGCAATTTAGATTATTCTAGCGTGTAATACTTTAATTGTATAAAACAAAGCTGGTGTCACAAACACAAAAGAACTTCTTGCAAAGCAAGCACCACAAGTAATTTTTATGCTGCCACTGAAGGCTGACAAGTGATGAGCACTTTGTTCAAATTTATACACTTATGCATCTAAGGCAACAGGTGGCTGGTAAAAAGAAACACTAAAAAAGGATTTTTAACCCTTTAAAAGGTATGTTTTTATAACATGATCTATTCAATCTTCGATTTCCACTAGAGGAAAATGCTAAACAGTTGCGTGATATTTTTAGAATATAAGGCAAAATTACTTCAAATGAAACCAATACATATCTGTCACAATTCAATGCAGAAATAAAAAAAAAAGAATTAATGGAGTTGGGATTCATAATATGCATTATAAAGTAAAAATATAATATTGTGGGCAAGAGCATTTGTGTGCACATGGACATATATGTGTGAGAAAAAGGGAGCAGACACAAGAAATTAGGCCATAGGCAATTTAACTAAGTCAAGAAATGTTAAAGTGCTCTTCAATATTTACCAATAACTACCTGAAACATACCTTCTTAAAATAAGTTATTTTAATTCTGGCTTGTCAACATATCAAAACATTTTGTTGGTTTTTAAACTTATTAGAATCCAGCACCTTAAAGATTCTTACCTGCATTCTGATAGATAAAAATCAGTCATATTCCTTCTTAGTACAGACTTTCCACTTTTCCCCATTAAAAAAAATTGTCATAAATTTAATCTATTTAGATCAAATAAGTATAATGTGCCTGTTTCTAATCCCATTGAAAATTGGCTCACAGAAAGACTACCTAATATGAAGTCAAATATTCCCTTGATAGAAATTTCACAAGGAGGAGGAGGAGGAGGAGGAGGAGGAGGAGGAGGAGGAGGAGGAGGAGGAGGAGGAGGAGGAGGAGGAGGAGAAGAAGAAGAAGAAGAAGAAGAAGAAGAAGAAGAAGAAGAAGAAGAAGAAGAAGAAGAAGAAGAAGAAGAAGAAGAAGAAGAAGAAGAAGAAGAAGAAGAAGAAGAAGAAGAAGAAGAAGAAGAAGAATTAGTGGTGGTGGTGGTGTCTAATTGATATATAACACTAAACTGTGACATTATGGGTGACTTGCACACATTGACTAGTGATCATTTTAAGATATTTTCAGGCTTCTGTTATGTGTAGCTTGATCTCACTTGTCTGGAATTATCGACACCACAAAGGACTGCTATTCTAAGTATTTAGAAGGTAGATAAGATTCTTGTAAAAAATGCATTGTGTATTTTTGCTGAATTTAGTAAAGAAATTTAAAGATAAAAGGCTGAGAAAGTACATTCTTGAAATTGACCCTGATGATGCTGAACAGAGAATGATTTCCCTCCCCAAAGGAAGAGTCAGAAAAGGAACACTCAGGCAGGCAAAAATATCTATGCAGTCTCTGCCTTCCCAGTTTGATAATCTAGGATTTCTAAAACCAGCTAAAAATATCACCAACCAAAACATGGTGCATGTGACACACTTGTGTGTGTGTGTGTGTGTGTGTGTGTGTGTGTGTGTGTGTGTATTATTTGTCTGAAACTTCCATCCAATCTAGAGCAGAGCCAAAACAACCCTCCCCCCAGATTAACTGAATTAATAACTACTGGAAACTATTTGCCTATATCTCATTTATAAAGCTAACTATTTCTCCCGCTAACAAACGTACTATGCACAAGCAAATACACAATTCTCCTTTCAGCAGAAACAGCAAAAAAACCCAACAAAACAAAAAGACAGAAAACCAGATATGACATAGGGTAGCAATGGGGAATAGCTGAACTGGAAAGGAAAATTAAAAGAAAAGGAGGAGGAACACTGTATCTTTAGGTCAAATGGTCTTAAACATTTCTTCCTCTTAGGACCCCTTCTCACTTTTAAAAATGTAACTCATACAATTACATAAAATATTCATAAAAATGTAACACATGCAAACAAAAGCTCTTTTGGGGTCCCTTTTGTATGAGTTACACTTATTGATATTTTCCCTATTAAAACTGGTGGCTTCTCACAATTGTTTGTTAGAATTTTAATACTTAATTATTTTTCAACATGGGCTGGCAAATAATTTTGTTTTTGTGGATCCCTGAGTCTTGGGGGGAACTCAGGATCCTAGGGCCACACGTTAAGAAACACTGTTTTAAATGAAAAGGCAACAGAGGGAGGGAGGGAGCATTGGTTGAGGCATTGCAAAAAATACCGTTTCCCCAAAAATAAGACATCCCCTGATAATAAGCCCAATCGGGCTTTTGAGCGCATGCACTGAAATAAGCCTCCCCCAAAAATATTGAAACGCAGAGCTGGAAATCAGGTAAGACAGCAAGAGGAGCCCTATCTTGCTCCACGCACCCCAAAATAATAAGATCTCCTCGAAAATAAGGCCAAGCGCTTATTTCAGGGTCCAAAAAAATATAAGACAGGGTCTTATTTTTGGGAAACATGGTAGTTAAAATTCACTGAGCAATCAGCTCCTCAGATATTGGCAACAAATTTTCTATGCAGAGAGAAGAGATATATGGCTTTAGATTTTCAACATATTTTATTCCCAGCAAATGTAAGATTATTTTCCTTGCCCCAAGAAAAAATAAATTATCTTATTATTGAGAAAATGTGGGTAAATACAATGTGCAGCCTTTTAATCATTTTAGAAACATTATCCCATAAATACAGTTTGGAAGAATCCTTGCTAACTGCCAATTTCTCTTTTGACGTGAACTGTCAGATATTTTGGGATAGTTTGTATTTTCATTTCCAGCAAAGCGGGGGGGGGGAGGAAACTATCAGACATTTCAAGAAATTTTGAAATATGCATTAATCTCAAATATCAAAATATCAGTCTATGTATTTACACATATATGTGAGAATGCTTGTACATGCATGCCTACATGGACAAGATTTTGATTTATTCCAATTCACTCTGCCCATTACAATACTCTATCAAATGTTCTAGACCTTTCCATGAGGTTTATTAGTGTATTAGTACTTTATTAAATATAATCTATACAAAAACATCTTTAGATATCTGTACTGATCGTCTACTAAAGCGCCGTGGTGGCGCAGTGGTTAGAATGCAGTACTGCAGGCTACTTCTGCTGACTGACAGCTGACTGCAATTTCGCAGTTCAAATCTCACCAGGCTCAGGGTTGTCTCAGCCTTCCATCCTTCCGAGGTGAGTAACCCAGATTGTTGGGGGCAATAGGCTGACTCTGTAAACCGCTTAGAGAGGGGTGTAAAGCATGGTGAAGCGGTATATAAGTCTAAGTGCTATTGCTACTATTTTAGTTTCCACATCGTCAAATGTTAATATTAAATTTCCAATCTTCTACACACACAAACACACACACACACACAGAGAGAGAGAGAGAGAGAGAGAGAGTTTTGATGGAACCACCAAGTTTCCTAAAAGCCAGAAGGGCAGGGGCCAATCACGCTTCATGATGAGTGCTACTCTAGGAAGGGTGGGAGGGCAGCAACGGAAAAGATATGATTACACCTGAAGATGACAGTTCTCTTATTGAGATGACACAGACCTTATTGGGCAGGCAAAGATTACACAAAGAAGATAGTCCTTTAGAAGATACCCAGGCCCTGAACAACACAAGATTTTAAATGTGACAGTCAGTACCTTGCATTGCACCTGTAAGCCAAATGACAGGCAGCGTAGCTTTTAAAGTTAAGATATGATATGGCCCCTGGGTGCAACCATCAATAACTAAGCCACTGAATTCTGGATTAGTTGTAGCTTCCAGATGTTCTTCATGGCCAGCCTTTGTAGACTACATTGCAACAATAAATGAAATGTTTAAGAACCAGCTTTGCTAGTTCCATTACTGCTGCCCTACAACACCACTAGCCGCAGAATACCTGATTATCCTTTTGCTCGGTTGACAGCTCCTTTGTTTCTAGCCAACTGTGGCAGATTCCTAAATTCTGTTAAATTGTTAAAACCATAAACCCTTCTGATACAGCTGTTTTCTGATTTTTTTTTCTATTTTACAAGATAGCAATAGCATTTAGGCTTCTGTACCACCCCATAGCATTTCACAGCACTCTCTGTATGGTCTACCATGTCAACATTCTTTGAAACAATCTGGGTTCTCCTTTTACCAACTTCAGAAGGATGGAAAGCTGAATCAACCTTGAGCCCTGTCAGGATTGAATTCCAGGTTCTGGACAGAGTTAGCCTGCAATACTGCACTTTAACTACTGCGCCACCATGGCTCTTGGTAATCAATACTCAATATTTCTTAATCTAAATGCCATACTAGAATATAATACTGCATAGATACTCTCTCTTACACAAACAGAAGTTATTACAAGCTCTGGTCACAATTTCTATCCCCAAAATATAGTCCGCCAACATTGCTATTACTCATACCTTACTTTTTATTTTCCACTCTTAAAGCTGCTGTCAAAATACCGGTAGTTTTTCCAGCAGTTAGGAGTATCTACTATCACAGTCCTATAGCAGGCTTCTGACTGACTATGTTTCTAACAGAAAGAAGAATGGCAAAATGGGAAAGAAGAAACGAACAGTCCACAGTCATCTCCTATCTCACAGAACTGCTCAATGCCAATCCTCAATCAGTTGTGGAATGGATAGGAAATAATTCTTTTATCATTCTCACAATTATTGTGGCTTTCCCTGCTCCAGAACATTTTTTCGTTCCTCTCCTAAGATATTTCAGAATCTCTCAACTCTGACAGCTGAGAAAATATAACAAGCACACTTGTTGTATGGCTCATGCTCTGGTAATTTAAACCCTTTGAAAATATGCTATGCTAGCCTTGTGCCTATCTCAGAACAGTAGAATTTTTCCAATGTTAAAACAGATGTTCCAATGTTAAAACCTACCTGATTATAACATCTTACAGTTCATTGAAAAGGGAAACAAACTTGAAACCACAATACTTGATAGTGCTTTATTGTTTCATTTTGCAAAGAAACAGATTTTTTAGGAAACAAAGTTTTTACATTACTAGCTGTTATGTATCCTGCAAGTAAAACATCCAGCTTTCTTTGACTGCAAATATTTGGGATACATTATCCTAATTCAATGGTCCTTAAAAAAATTTGACTCAATCCCCCTTTTCCTGATCTCAAATAATGACATTACCTTCCACAAAACTGTCTCAGCAGCAGCAGTTCCAAACTGGATCCTTATCTCACAAACACGCAAGTACAAATTGCTCCATTATCTCAGGATATGCCCAAATCAACCCCTTGGCACACTCTTCTGAGTATTCAGTGGTAGTAATATTCATGCCATGCCCAAATAAAGTAATTCCTCAGCCTGGGGTAAGAGGTATGAAATATTTGGCAGTACCCAAATCATGTTCAAATTCAGGTTCTGCTGTTATTTGTATATCCTGCTAACCCTCAGCTGCCACACTCCGCATCATCCATCCTTTGAAAAATTAAGTGTCTGGTCTTTTCATATCCCAGGGTAAGAAGGAAACCAGCTGAAAGACCATAAGATGCCAGCTTGGATCTATAGCACACCGCCAGCTTGAAACTCCTACATGCTGGTACATCTTAAATTCATCTCCAAGCAAATGTTGACATCTAAACTCCAAATTTCTGGAGTGAGTTCAAATGCAATAAAGGTGTCAAAGTCTAAGTACAGCTGCACAAAGGAAAACTGCACATGCTGAGGGAACGAGAGGTGGCTCTGGCTTTGTTCACTCAGATGCTGGTGCAATGAAGTGTAGCGACACAAGTATCGTCACATATCTCTCTCCCTCCTGCAAGCAGTTTCCAGCAATATGTATCAGCAGGGATGATTCCTACTTTTTTGAGTTCACAAGAAGGCTACGTGGGAAGAGAGGAGAACTTGCCAAGAGGCAGGTGGGAGATGTGGCAACTGCAATATCCAAGTCTTATCAACATAATGATTTTAAATTGGGGTATTTTAAATTTTTGGGGTTTTAAACCGGCCAAATCTATTTAATTATTTTAATTTTTAATCATTGTTGTGTCTTGTGTTTTTAAATTGGCTGTACACCGCCCTGAGTCCTTCGGGAGAAGGGTGGTATAGAAATAAAATTATTATTATTATTATTATTATTATTATTATTATTATTATTATTATTATTATTATTATTATTATTATTATTATTATTATTATTAGCCTTCTGAAAATGCAATGTGTATACGGTGCTGCAAGTTTTTAAAAATAAAATGATCTCAATGGGCTTAAATAAGATAGGGGACCACAATCATAAAAAATTGATTACGTATTTGTTAATATTGCACAGACCCAAATCACGAGCTATTTTGTTTTTGTTTTTTCTTACAAAAGCAATGGAGGTAGTCCTCAATTTATGACCGGTCACTTAGTGACTGTTCAAAGTTATGGCAGACCCCCAAAGTAGACTTCTTGACATACCCGGAATTGAAGTTCCGACATTCCTCCCTTCGGCCCTTGCAGGCATGACCACATTTTGGGCTAGAACACATTTACAGCCGATTGTAGTGTCCTGTGATCATGTGGCTGCAATTTTCATTCCCCCCCCCCAAGGAAACTGGCATTTACTTCCAGTTTCTGGCAAAAAACATCCAATAGTGAACAATGAATTGACTTAATGATTTGCTTAACAACCATCACAAAAAACATCATAAAATTGGACCAGGTCATGTGATGGCTCACTTTACCACCATCACAATTTACAACTGAAACCATGGACTCCATTATGGTTGTAATTTGAGGACTACCTGTAATAGGCTCAAAATTCAAATGCATTCATACTATAATAATGTAAAAAAAATAATCATACAATTAATGCTTGAATAAGATACAAAATGACAGCTGGCTCTAGTTTTCTATATGCTATTATGCTAAATTAAAAGTTGTACCAAAAGTCTTTCTGGGTAAATTAAATGCTTCTGGAAAAAAAATGCACGCAAATACCTCAAAAGATTGAGCCAATCCATAATTGGTTAAGGCATTTGTTAAGTAATTTTGTCCCATTTTACAACCTTCCTTTGCCACAGTTGTTAAGTTAGTAACATGGCTGTTAAGTGAATCTGGCTTCCCCATTAACTTTGCTTGTCAGAAAGTCACAAAAGGCAATCACATGACCCTGGAACACTGCTACAATCATAAATATATGCCAGCTGCCAAACATCCTAATTTTGATCATGTGACTACGGGGGTGTTTGCAATGGTTCTAAGTGTGAAAAACGGTTATAAGTCATCTTTTTCAGGGCCCCTGTAACTTCAAATGGTCACTAAACAAATGGTTGTAAGTCAAGGACTACCTGTAGAGTAAAGGGATTCTCTGAGACCAAAATGTTTGAGAACTATTGTTTGAGACAATATACATAATTGTTGAAGTCTCTTGAAAAATTAAGAAAAGCTATAAAAGTCTAAATGTACCTTTGGTTCAGGTTAGAGAAACCAATGCTTTCTCCAACCAGAACTGCTAAATTCTGATTATAATATAGTCTGCATGCTTTTCTTTAACGTATTAAAATAAAAAATAAATTAAATACAAAAATATAAATTCAATATAAAGAGGAAATGTTAATATTACCCCTTCAGCTGCCCTGAAGAAAATAAAATGACTGCCACAAAGAAGAGGGGATCAACTTATTTACCAAAGCACCAGAAGGCAAGACAAGAAATAATGGATGGAAACTAATCAAGGAGAGAAGCAACCTGGAATTAAGGAGAAACTTCCTAGCAGTGAGGACAATTAACCAATGCAATAGCTTGCCTTTAGAAGTTGTAGGTGCTTCATCCCTGAAGAGACTGGACAGCCACTTGTCTTAAATTGTACTGAGTCTCCTGTTTGAGCAAGGGATTAGACTAGAAGACCTCCAAGGTCCATTCTAGCTCTATTCTAATTGAATTGTTTACTAATTAATGTTTTGCCTCAAGGTTTCTGTAGCAAGACCAGCCAAAACTAAGTCTGAAGTAGGTTCCCCTGAAGGAACCACAAGAGACCTCCAAGGCCTCTTCCAACTCTATTATTCTGTTATTCTGTAGTCTGCCAACAGTGTGGAAACAACTGGTGGATGGGGCTCATCTATCACATATGGAAATAATCTAACGTTCTCTTCAACTAATCTATTCTGGAGCAAAATTGAGTGACATAGTGATGTTGGGAGCAAAGGACCCCCAGCGCATAGAGAGAAGTTTATCAATGTTTATCAATAAATTATGAATGGGAATAGAGATCTTCTTAATAAGTTTCAATTTGAAAACATGCATCTGTATTCTATAGTATTATATAATAAATTACAAAGGGTTTTATCTATTAATAGATAAAAATAATAATAATGTACACAATATAGTAATTAAAACCTTAAATTGCTTACGAAGTAGATGAAATATTCCATCACAGGCACTAATATGCGACAAAAAGGCATTTCCTAGTCCCTGTCCAGCATGGGCTCCTTTCACAAGTCCGGCAATATCCACCACATTCAGAAAGGCTGGAATTTTGCTAAAGGGAAAAATTCAAAATATTAGTCATTAACAATATATGGCCATGTTATCATCAATTAGCAATTATCTACAATGATACACAGAATAATATAAAGTAGTAATTAACCATAAAGTATCCATGGACTTTGCAGCATCAAACCTTTACATCAGGGCTGTCAAACTCCCGGCCCGCGGGCCAGATGCATCAAGTGCTGGCCATGACCATGCCCAGTTTAGCAAAGGGGGAAAAAGTTCCGATACATCACGTGATGCCACCGTAACGCCATGAGTTTGACACCCCTCCTTTACATAGTACCAACTATACTCAGTATTTTTAAAAACTGAAAATGACAAAAATTCAGAGGATGGCCTACTGCTATCACTGTAAATATATTGAGCAATAACTTAAGAAGACAGTAAAAAAAATATTATATACCATTTGAAATCACTATTATAACCAATGTTATAATTATCAACGCCCCCACCAGTAGTTCACCTCCCAATGACCCTGACCTGATGTAACCTCCTTATCACAAGACCCATGAGATTCACTGATAACTCACACCTGACCCATCACAAGTCCCTCACTTGATACACCCACACCTGAAGCCCTTATAAACAGAAGAACACTGACACTGACATCTCCTAAACTCTGCTGAAGATATTACCCAACCTGGTAATGAAACGTTTGGAAACCAACCCATAAGCCTGGAGAACAAACCTTCACCCTTATATAATCCATAAATTAAGCACTGTCTTTCCCACAACTGTTTTTAATATAATTTGTATTGAAGGAATTTTTAACAAATCAAAAATATACAAGAATTAGAAAGTAGACAACAAAAATAAAAAAGAATAGTAAGTAAGAAAGAAAATAGAAATAGAAAAGATTAGAAAGAAGCAGCTTTCTATCTTTTTGATAGCAGTTATAAATGAACTTTTATTTTACCCTCTCTAAGGTTATATCATAATTCCTCTTTCCATAAACTATGCTTTCTAAACTCTATAAATCATAAGTTCATTTTTCTCTTTTTTCAGCAAAAAGTCCACAAGGGGTTTCCAGTCAGTGATTTATGTAGCTATTGATCAAACATGTTAATTTTTGCCGTCTCTGCTAGTTCTGTCATCTTCACCAACCATTTCGCTAATGTAGATATTTCAGAACCTTTCCACTTTTGTGCGTATAATAGTCTCTCAGTAATAATCTTATATAAAAAATAATATTCCATGGCTCTTTTCTTACTGGCTATTCATTAATGCCAGCAAGAAAAGTTCTGGTTCCAGTTGAATGCTGATCTTTAAAATTCTTGTATCATTATGTGTATTATTTGAATGCAGAAATCTCTGGCTTTTTTACAAGTTCACCAAGGCATGATAAAATTACCCTTCATGTTGTTCAAATACATTCTAGACAATTTTTCTGGAATCATATATCAAAAGTACATCATTTTATTAAAATTACCTTTTAGGTTATAGCATGTATTTCCCAAGACTATAAAATTGTTATAATTTAGAAGGGAGAAATAAACACAACATAAAATTTGTGGTATTACATAGAATCTCATGCAAGCCAATTATAATGATGCAATGTTTGTAAGCCATCCAGAGCCATATCTAGATGAGTTGGAGGACATATAAATTTTTATATATACATGTGTGTATGTGTATGTATGTATGTAAGCAGAATAGGATGGAGAAGAAACAGAGGAGGTGTTTATGTGGCTTTACAGTAGTTGAATCTATTCAACTTTGGTTCTCCCATTCTCAGTTCCTTGCTAAACTGTCCTTATGTTTTAAATCAGTGTTAATTATAAACAAACCCTTTACACAAGTAAATGCTTTAAAAATGCAATTATTTGTTTATAGTTTCAATAAAAAATAATAATACATAGAAAAATTAGCACTTTCAACCAAAGCAAAAACAAAAACATAAAACCCTCAGGGTGTAGTAACTCAAGCCCTCAAAAGATAAAACTAGTTTCAAAACTTGCCTTACTTCTTATTAACAGAACATTTTTCATTAACTCTATCAATGAGTCGTTTACTCATACACACACATTTATATCTATACATAGGTATAAAAGTTTCTCAAATGTATTACTCTTGAAAAATAATCCATATTTTAAAATATCTTCAATAATAAAGATCTTATTATAAAACCTTTAATGTTCCTGAAATAAAGTTGCAGAATTCAAACCTGATTCAAAATAGTGATACTGAGAAATGTTGGTTTTTAACCAGAAGCAAACAACTGATGACACTTCACATATTTACCTTGGAGGCTTATGGTACTGGCAAAGAAATTCATATCGATCATCTGGCACAGGCACTCGGCTCTCATTTGGATCAATAGTGCAGAACGGAAAGTTTTCTGCTGAAGCTTGGCTCTTGGTTAATACATTGAAAAATGTAGATTTCCTTTAAAGAAAGAGTTGTCATATTAATGACATATAAAGGATATTTTACTACTATGGTTGCGCAGTAATTCAAGATCAGTCAGAAAGGGATTTGAAGGGTGACAAGTCTCAAACATATGCTGGCACCTGTCCTGACTCCGTAAACCAATTGTATGGTCCCAGGAAGCAACATGGCTGCCTTAAGAAGTAGAGGACATGGTAACGCTTATGTTTTCATGTGATCCAAAGCACTTTTATGTTACACAGCACTAATTATTATTGAATACTGAATACCACAAACATCTCATGAAAGTGTCACGTTTTTACATTTCTTTTGCAAAGAAATGATGAGAACTTTAAAAAAAGGATTTCCATATTTCTACAAAAAACCTTTTCTAATTTGTTTGAACCACTGTAATACATTTCTAGTTTCTGACAGATCTTTTAGCAGCTCTCTAAAAATTAGCATAAATCTCATTTTCAAGATACATTTTGAATGCATGCTTCGAATTTCACATTTGGTAGAAGGGAATATTTATGATCAAATCCAGCCTTCAAACAGCTATGCTCAGATTTTATTCATCACATTGGAACAGCCACAGCAAATTAGCTCTAGAATTTTTTTCCACACTGACCCATCAGATGCCATGGTATAGAATCAAAATGTTATAGATGAGCCTAAAAATGATCTCACATTCCCATTTTATTTTGCAGAACCTGGCCATCAGTAATACTGGTCAGAATTTTTTTTCCAGAAAACCAGTACTGAGGCTAAAGCAATTGTTTTGGAAATTAATAATAATTAGAAATATAGATAAAAGCAATAAATAAATAATGAGAAGGCGCAGTTTCTGAGAATGAAGCAATATTCCAATATATCCAATTCAACCACTCCTATTTTGTTCTTCCTACTAGTAAGTACAGCTGAACCAAGTATGGGCAATATGTTACTATCTACCTTTGGATCTGACAGGTCTCTCCAAATCAATCAGAAACAAAACAACAAATTATAACTTCCAACTTTGCAAAAGAATAAAATAAGAATTCTAAAGTGTAAGATAAATATATTTCTTTTTTATTTATATAGTATAACTTAAAGCAGCATACATAATGCTTCCTTGGTCTGAGGGAAGGTG
The DNA here is from genome assembly GCF_059756535.1 of Pantherophis guttatus. Classification (NCBI taxonomy): domain Eukaryota; kingdom Metazoa; phylum Chordata; class Lepidosauria; order Squamata; family Colubridae; genus Pantherophis; species Pantherophis guttatus. The sequence goes on from NC_142063.1 coordinate 154,619,130, forward strand.
GCTTTGTTTATAGCACTTAGATTTATATATCATTTCATAGTGCTTTACAGCCTTTTCTAAGTGGTTTACAGAGTCAGCATATTGCCCCCAACAATATGGGTCCTCATTTTACCAACCTCGGAAGGATGGAAGGCTGAGTCAACTTTGAGCCAGTGAAAATGGAACTGCTGGCAGTCACCAGAATTAGCCTGCAATACTGCATTCTAACCACTGCACCATCATGGTTTATGCCCAGTCACCCAGCCGTCTTCAATGCTTAAGAGAGAACTAGAAGTCACATTCTTCCAGTTCATCAGCCTGCTAAATATACCAGGCCAAAAAATAAAGGTCAACTGAAAGGCTAAAAGTACTTTTATAAAAGTATAAAATCAGAATCTTCTAAGTCTGAATGCACTGCACATACTTCTTCTTAAACTTTTTTATTAGATTTTTATCCTGTCTTTATTACTTTATAGGTAACTCAAGGCGATAAACCTACGTAATACTTCTTCCTTCTTCTATTTTCCTTCCAAAAACAACCTTGTGACGTGAGTTGGGCTAAGAGAGATTGGCACAAAGTCACTCAGCTGGCTTTCACGCCTAACGTGGCACTAGAACTCTCTCTCTCCTGGTTTCTATGCTACTATTTTAACCAACACAGGTAATCCTCAACATACGACTGCAATGAAGCCTGTGCATAACCATTGTATGTCATAAGTCATCACGTGACCAACCCAATTTTACAACTTTGGTGGCAATCCAGTGATTCGATATGGATGCAATTTTATCGGAAGCCGAATTGAATGACAGTTTTCAGCAAAACCATTGTAAAATGTGGTCATGTGACTATGGGGCACTGTGGCCATACTGCCGAGCACCTGAATTTCAGTGATGTAATCACGGAGGGAGTCTGACAGAACTTTGTATCTGTGCCATAAGTCTGGCACAGACTTATTTTTCTGGTTGGTCATAACTTCAAAGTCACTAAGCAACCAGTCATAAGGCAAGGACTTTCCATACACCAAACAGGCTATTTCATTTCATTATGTAAATTGGTAAGGTGTCTGCCTAAGCTGTTTCTCACTTTTGTCTCATTCTGAACTTTAAAAAAATGATTTGGCCTTCTTTGCTTAGGTAACTGTTTCTTCATATTTCCATCAAGATCATTTTTTTAACTCTTTGCAGTTTCTACTCCAGCATCTTAGCCACAATACCAAACTTTCAAGCCCACAGTAATTCAAACTCAAATTCAATGTGTGAGTTTGTTACACAGTCAGCCAGATGTTCAGAGTGTATCTGGCTGGCATCTTTGTCCACCTATCAAATCCTTCTCTATTACCTGGGATAGGCAGATAGCGATGTTTGATGGAGTTACAGATATCATTGCAAGATGTAAGCTGTTCCAAGTAAAGCTGCCTTTTGCAACTGAATGATGGGAAATTTGTCAACACTGATGGTGTTCAAGTGGTGCTCCAGTTGTTATGGAATTGCACCCAAGGCGCCTATTATTATTGGTATTACCTTTGCTTTTCCATATTCTGTTTTTATTTGCAGGATATTATAATAAGGAATACCGTATTTTTCAGAGTATAAGACGCACATTTCCCTCCACAAAAAGTGGGTGGAAATGTCAATGCGCCTTATACAGCGAATGTTGCTGAAGCCCGACCCACCCACCAGCCCACACCCTTCGGCCTCTGCCTCCCAGCAATTTGCCTCCTTGCAGCAAACAGTATGGTCAGCTTCAGCACAGCACATTTAGCACGAGCAGCTGATTGGCGATTGGATCTGCCTCCCGAAATACCTCCTATCAGCTGTTCCAGGCTGCGGGGATCAGCGCCAGCAATCAGCACCAGCATTGGCCATCGCCACTGCCATCTATCACTGCCTCCAAGCACCCCATTTTCGGCCTCCACGCATCCCATTTTGGCTTCTGCGCATCCCATTTTCGGCCCATTCCAGGCGGCGGGGATAGGCAGTTGCGGCTATGATCCCTGCTGCCTGGAACCGGCCACAAATGGGATGTGCGGAGGCCGCAAATGGGGCATATGGAGGCTGAAAATGGGATGCGTGGAGGCGGCGATAGGTGGCAGCAGCGATGGGCGGCAACGGCAGTGATGGGCAGCGGCAATCCATGCAGCCTGGAACAGCTGATAGGAGGTATTCTGGGAGGCAGATCCAACCGCCAATCAGTTGCTTGTGCTAAATCAAACTGTGCTGTTTGCTGCAAATTGCTGGGAGGCAGAGGCAGATTTTTTTTTCTTGTTTTTTTTCTTGCCCAAAAGCTAGTTGCGTCTTATACTTTGGAGCATTTTATAGTCTGAAAAATACAGTATATTATCTGTGTTTGTTTTCGATTCTCAAGTGGGAAAATTCAACAGTTGCCAGAATACTCTAATTTAACATTTAAACAATACGGTATATGTCTACTTTTACAAAGTCAAAGCACTTGTTTGCAACTTTTGAAGCAAACTTCAAAATAAATAGAACAGAATACCTGTGCTTTCTTATTAAACTTGATGGCAGTGAACTGTATTACACACCAGGGAAGTCCGTAATTATTATTTTACTATCTCATTTTTTTCAATTTAAACACTAATCTTTATTCTTTCTACAATATATTTGCTGCCTCCTCTAATACCACTTTAGTTTCAGTTATGTTGCTTTCAATGTTGAAAGTGGTCTTTTGTTCTGAATTTATTAAATCTTTCTTCTCTTTCTTTCCAAAATATTTTGAACAAATCTATTCTTCAACTATCCTAACATTACATTCTTGGTATCTCTACTGCTATCTAACTATTTCTCAATATTCAGCAGACAATCTTGGGGTCTTCTCTTCCAATCCTATCTTATATAGACTTTACAAACTCTCAACAGGGGACCCAAAGGTGCTTTTTTAAAGAGGCAACTGGGGAAAAAAAGCACCTTTGGGACAACCATGACCTGGATGACTGAGAATCTCCATAGACACTCTCAACAGGGGAAGTGTCAGAGCTGGAAATATAAACTGTATGAGAGAAGGTATAATCTGTTTTCCTCATGTACATTCGTATATGATAAAGGTAATTAAATATTTTGTAAAAAGAAAAAACAGAATTAGAGAATTCTTCATTTTTTCTTTATTCTTCAAAACGTACTGTTCCGTGCAAATCAATGTGAGATAAGTTAGAACTACATAATCAACTTTCCAGTTCATTACTTTTGTTAATAAAACTTTACATTTCCCTTATTGTTTCACATTTTTAAAATTATCTAGCTAGATAAAACTAAATAAAGCATACATTTATGTTTTCAATGAAATGTAACAATTCCTTTTATTTTTAAAAGTGAAGCATCTTTATACATGAACTTTCAGAAGAAAATGTCAAACGAATGAAAGCTATTTTTAATTTAGCACATAAAAAGCTACTTTAATAATCTGCTATTTTAAGACTGCAACTTCAGGATATTTGACATTTTCAAATTCAAAACTAACGTGCATTCTCTAAAATATAATTATGACTGCCAGATTAGAAAACCTTATCGAAGACCAACAATTTCCCACGGTGTATTTTTTGCAGCACAACTCTTAACTTGAATTTAGTCTATAAGCTTTGTGATGACTAAGCAAAGTTTAGTGACTTTTAATCACTTACCCAACATTTGGCAAACCAACAATGCCAATTTTCAAGGATGTCCCAAATCTTCCAATGATTGGATGTGGTTTAATTCCATCACCTCCCTTTTTGGGGGGCATCTGAAATTAGAAATAAAGACCACATGAATGCCTAACATCCAAATGTCTTTTCTTACATCCTAGGGTTCCAAAAGCAACACCCATTCTAACAAATAAATAGTAACGCAAATGTGCGTTTGATTGATTACTGTACATCAAATACCTTCTTGGGAGCCATAACAGCCCAACATAGCAATGCTTTGGGGATGCCCAAGAGACAGGATTAGAGGCAGCAGCCAGGCAACAACCAAGAATACAATTGTACATGGCAAGGCCTTCTTGTGCCACAGTTCTGGTAGCTGAATCTGATTCTGCAAAGCTCCTGGATATGCTGGGCTAAAAATAACCATCTCAGAGCCCAAGAATGGACTGAAATTCAGCACCACCAATAATTCCTCCTGATGTTTTCTGTGCTGAGTGGCAGCTGCGAGGGACTTCCTAGCTAAGTCAAACGAGCAGGCAGGAGGACTCTCCACAGAGCAGCACTCAAAACTCCTCCCTCGGGACATATCGGGTCCTGGTCTCCCATATGAAGGGGAGGACCTCCCCAAAAAACACAGGAAGCACCAGCTTTGCATCCCTATATATACCTCGCGCTTCAAACAAGGGGGGGGGGTAGCTGCCTTACTGCATGCCACTTCCCGTTTTAAAACATCTTCCTAATCCGGCAGGCATTTCTCTTCTAACGACCAGTGGACCACCTTTCAGACTCATCCCAAGCCAGCAGGTCATCATCAGCATTCCTTCCAAACAGCTTCCCCGACACCAAGACAGGGCAGCTTCATTCATCCGGCCAACCCGCAAACACCCCGGGTCGCACCCCCTGTGGCATGGACCGGCGGTTCGGTGCGCCCCACCGAACACCCTCCTTTGCCTCTGCACGAAAACCAACCACTTTGGAGAGTGTCCCGGCTCGGGCTCCGAAACTGCACCGAAAGGGAGCGAGCGAGAGAGAGAGACAGGAGAGCTTTTGCAGAGCCGCAAACCTCGGTCCCCGCCTCCCCTGACAGAAGGCCGGCAGGCCTCTTGCCCGGACGCCTGTTTCCACCTCCCCGCGTGGCAGCTGCCCTCCACCCCCTCCACCCCACACCCACCCAAGAGCCCTTCGCCTCCTTTCCTCCTCCTCCCCCACCCCACTCGCAGAAAACAAGCGGAGTGGAAGGAGGCAAGCTGGGAACTGGGGAGGAGCTGCAGACCCGGGCCTCCTCCAGCCGCACCCCCCCCCCACACACACACACACATACACCGCACCTCCAAGCACGCGACGCAGAACGGAGCGCGGAGCCCTCCCCGAGCCCGCGCCACGACCCCCCCACACCACCTCCTACCTCTCTCTCGCGCGCGCGCGCTCTCGCGCCTTCACCTTGCTGCCGGGCAAAGGAGGGGCGCCCCACAAGGCTCGAGAAGCGGCAGGAGAGAAGCGGAACGCCTCCCGCGCGGCCACGCTCTCGCTCTCTCTCTACCCAGGCAAAAGCAGCAGCCGGCGGAACGGGAGGGACGCGCTTCCCCTCTGGGGCGGAGACTGGCGGAGGGGAAAGGTCACGGGGATTGAAAGTGGGGCGCGTGGACCTGCGCGAAGAAAGGAGGGAGGGAAGGGAGTGCGGGGGGGGGGTTTGCCTCTCTTCCCACGGAGCTGCTCGTGGGGGGGGGGTGTCCCCCAACCCCACAGATTCAACCCGGCCCGCGTGCGCGCCAGTGACTCTTGTCTCGCTTAATCGGTGATTGGGCCTCCTGGTGTGCAACCGCCGAGGCAGGTCTCACTCCGGGATCTCATTCAATCGCAAATCATTTCTATTTCCTCTACCCGGAATAATTACCGGAGGGTGGGGGCAGGGGCGGAGGCAGCGGTTCCTTTTAAGTAGCCAGGATTATTTACTAAAGTGGTTTTGGAGCAAGCAGCTAACTACAGGGACACAATTTGTCCAAGTTAAGTTACTGTTTTAAGGGTTTCTGCCTTTTTTTAAAAAAAAAAACCTTATTTAATTTATACATGCATACTTACTGTTAGGTATAAACTGGGTTAACAAAATCACCAATGGGGAGGTGATAAACCACCTGGGAAAGCAAAGGGAAATAATCAAAGACATTAAAAAGCGAAAGTTAGAATATTTTGGACATGTGATGCGACACTGGCGGCATCCTTCACTTAATCCTCAAAGGAAAGATTGAAGGCAAATGAAGTCCAGGCAGAAGAAGAACATCATGGCTTCAAATCCTAAGATTTGGACAAAACTCAGCAGCAGTTTTTCATATGGCTGTTGACAAAAATAGGATTGCCAACGTCCGATGACGGATATGGCACAAGAAGAATGCATACTTAACAAACAATCTTAAAAGGAAAATAATTGCTTTTTAAAAAAAAATTCAACACAGACTAAAATGCAAACTAAGGAAAAAATTACCTTAGATTTATCAAGAGTCACCATTCATTAATGAATCTGCTGCTGTAATATGAATGCATATTATATATTGCAAACTTTGCCATAGTAGCACATATTGCTGCGTCCTTTGATTGGTAGAAAATACTGCATTTCCATTCAGATAAATCACACATTTCTAAGAACCGGCCTTTGACATATGGAATACAGGTGGTCCTCACTTAACAGTAATTGGGAGGGGAAGTTGTTGCTAAGCAACGTGACCATAAGTGTGATGTCATGTGAATATGCTGAGTCAGTCCATTACCGTCATTTAGGTAAATCCCCTGCGATCAAAACATCCTGCGGTCATGTGATCCCCATTTGCAATGTTCTGCTAGCTTCCCCATTCAACCTTGAAATAAAGCAACTCTGATGCTTTTGAGGCAGCCAAAGTGTTAGTTTTATTGATCTGTTAGAACAGGGCTGTCAAACTCAAGGCCAGATCCAGCCCGTGGGGTGTTTAGATTATCTGCCGTGCTGGAAACAACGAAGAACCGGCCCATGGTGCTGCCAGCAAAAACGGAGCTCAGGTGGGTTGCATGTTTCCGAGCTCCATTTTTGCTGGCAGAGGGTTGCAGGAGGCTGTCACAGTCAGAAACAGAGCTCGCAACGGCTGCATGTGGCTCAGAGCTCAGGAACCTGTTTCGCTGGCACAGCGCTCTTGCCACCACAGGCAGCTGCAACATGAGTGATGTTGAGCAGGACACACCAACCCTAGCCATGCCCCACCCCCCGGCCCTCTGAGGTCAAACACAATCCTGATGCGGCCCTCAATGAAATTCAGTTTGACACCCCTGGGTTAGAAGATACTTAAGCTGGAAATGCTTCCATTGTTGCAAATTCGGAAGACAAATTCAGTTTGAAGTCAGTAAAAATCTTTAAAACAGCTATTTCATAGTTGTTGAGTTAAAGTCATCATCCCAGCTTCTTCCCAAACCTTCCAATAGAATTATTTATCATCAATTGTAAAGTAGATTTTATCCAAAAAATTAAGTATTCATGATTCTCATTATCAAAACTCAATTTACATCCCATTATGGCCCAATGATTTCTCATTGCTCATACGCCCAGAAATTAAACACCTTTTTCTGTTATACATTGTTCCAAAGCACTTTTCATGCTTGCAAAGCAACTAGATAATAACTTTCCAATTTAGCCCAGAATGGATGATATTCAATTACCTATTTTCACTCCACCAGCAGATGGCTGATAAAATCTTTATAAAATATTACTTATTAAGATAATTTAAAGTAATAAGATTTATAAAATCTTAATTTAGCCAAAGAAAACTTTGGTGATCCCCAATCCCAAATAAATTTCCTCAATAATTTTATCTACCCAAAGGAAATATCTATTTGGTATTAACATAGGATATTTCTATAAACAAAGTTCATTTTAATAACATTATTTTTTTTTTATTTGATTTATATGCCGCCCTTCTCCGGAGACTCAGGGCGGCTTACAATGCGTTAAGCAATAGCCTTCATATTTTTGTATATTTATACAAAGTCAGCTTATTGCCCCCACAATCTGGGTCCTCATTTCACCTACCTTAGAAAGGATGGAAGGCTGAGTCAACCTTGAGCCTTGGAGAGATTTGAACCAGCAGTAATTGCAGGCAGCTGTGTTAATAACAGGGTGCTTAGACCACTGTACTATCAAGGCTCGTTTTTTGCCTTAAATGTTGGTCTAGTGCCGTGATGGTGAACCTATGGCACGCATGCCAGTGGTGGCACGCAGAGCCCTCTCCGTGGGCACATGTGCCGTCACCAGCTGCTCTGGTTTCCGGTGCTCCAGCAGACGCAAAGACCAGCTGAAATCCGAAGACCAGTTGGCCAGCGCGCACATGCACATCGGCCAGCTGGTCTTCAGGTTTCCAGCGCTCCAGCACACACACACACACTCATTCCGGTTTGGGCACTCGGTGCTGAAAAGATTCGCCATCACTGGTCTATTGTCTTCTGTTTCATCTGCCTGTTCATTTCCAGGCCCAAAACAGAGGGCTGATTTTAGTCATTAGAGTCTCTTAGATTGGAGCTAAATTTTGTATTGCCAAGTCAATGGCCAAATGCAAGACAATTGGTTGAGGATCCAGAGACAATAAACGCACCAGTAAATGAAGCAATTTTAAGTTTTATTATTAACTTTAGCAGACAGATTTAACAGAAACACAAAAGCATAATGTACCAAGCAAGACAATAACAAAACTCTGTTCAGCTGTTGGGATTCCCAGTGGAACAATAGTGGAGAGACCTCAAAACAATGAAGTTACATAGCACTCAGCGCTAAGTCTATGTAGAAGATTCCAAAATAAAGGCCAATACTACGGTCTTGTCAAAACTTGCTACCGAAACCTCACAATCTTCTTTCTGTGGTACTGAGATTGCAGAACCTGATAGATAAACAAGATCCTGGGAACTGTACAGATAAGTCAGTAGCAACTTAAATCTTGATCTTTTTCTACAGCTTTGTGAAGATTCCTCCCTTTCTTCTATTTATCAAGCAAGAGTGAAAAGCAAGATAAACATCATAACTCTGAATCTATAATCTTCTTAACATGAAGGAGAAATCAAAAGATGTCACTATACACTTCAAAATACAATGGTCTCCCTCAATGCCTCTAAGTTCTCAAACTATATGACCCAGCTCAAAATTAAAATTAGAGATTCTTTTGCTACGGGAGCAGAGCATTGTTCCCACTCATTTGGTAAGTTGGTAAGTTTTAGGATGGAATGTTCTTAAGAAGCCCTACATTCTGAAAAAGATTGAGATACTGTATATATTTCTCAACAGTGACTCCAATGGGTAAAGTTTTCATTACTGCTGATTTTTTCAAAGTCCCCAAAGACATGCTCATTTATGTCTTTAAATGGTGCTTTTAAAATATGATGAACTGGATTGTGAGACACACAAATGTAGGCGAAGTAAAAATTAGTCCATAAGGTGCCATAAGATAGCTGTTTTTTGCCAAGACAGTAAAGAGCAATCTCTTTAATCTTGTAGATTTGGCTGATTGAGTTGGGTTAAAAAAAAAAAGAAACATAAGTGCTTCTGTGTAAGATATCTTACACATAAATCTAATTCTTTGGAGGTTGGATGAGAGAAAGCCAGTAGTTAACGTGATGAACAATGCCTTCGGGGTTCATTGAGTGGCCAGCGGACTTCGCAAAGCTGTGAGGATAAAATGAGGAGAACTTTATTACTACTATGAATTGCAAGGGTACAAGTGAGACATGAATGTGACCGTCAAGTTTATTTGGGCAGGCAGGAATTTGATGGTGAAATGGCATATAAATGTTAATTACAAGAGAGAAGAGGAAAATTATTACGCCAACAGAGGAAAGGATATGGATAATGCCATCTAGTATTAAAAAACTGCAGTTAAATCTACAATAAAGGTAAGCAATCAAACATAAAGAAGTCATATTAACTTGTTGCTTTCAGAATGGAAACACTTTGAATTCCTATATGACTTTCTTTTTATGATGTTCCCTGAGTATCTTTAAATCTTAACTTGTCTTGCAGTAAAATGTTTGATTTGAGAATTCTGACCTGAAATTACTTCTTTGCCTATTTGTATTAACATTTTCCATTTCTTAGAGATTCTTGCATTCATGCACAAACTTTTCAGGCTATGAGAATTAAAATGAGTCACACATGCATTGATCAATATGAGGTCTTACTAAAAATAAATCCATATGAAATGTTGAATATTTCACTAGATGAATTTCGTCAGAAAAAATTATTGGAAGTTACAACTTACAACACACAAAAAAATTGAACCTTGTTTCCAGTTAGGTTATGCATCTCAATGTAAAAGGCACAACAGTTTTTTAAAGAAACAAATTATATCCGTGAAGCTAGACAAGGCTACATTAGAAGTATAATTGTTCTGTTACTATATAAAACAGCTGCTCTGCATCAAAATGGTGATGTTTCTTTCCCAACTACTTCCAGGAGCTTTTACTGACTGATTGAGACAGACCTCCTGGATGTTCGATTGTTAACCTGACCCTTCAGGTATGATGGGCTGTAAAAGTAACCTTGAGGAACAGGAGGAAGAGGTGAAACCAAAACAATAGTCAGAAAAACAACATTTGAGTCAAGGCAGAATTGTACTTTGAGAAAGCAACTTGGATAAGGCTGTCCCTAGTTCTCTTAAAAGGAGAGAGGGAGGAAGCACATTCAGACACAAGATTTTGTTATTATGACCTTATAATAAAAGTAATATTAGCATTCATAACTTTGGTTTCCTAGTCTGGCCTATCTTAAAGGGCTGACAACCCATCGTGTCATAGGGACCATCCACCTTGCTCCTGGTCATCATCTTCTCCATCTCTTCCAGCATTATAGATTTCTCAAGGGATCCTGGGGGATTAATCATGATTAATTTTTTTTTATTTATTTTATATCAAATTTATATACCGCCCTTCTCCCTGAGGACTCAGGGTGGTGTACAGCCAAATAAAAACATAAACTACAAACATTAAAATACTATTAAAAAGATATATATAAATTTGGCCCCGTAATTAAAAAACAATGACAAACCAGTTAAAAACATTTAAAAGTGTTAAGCCAGCCTGGCTTGCTGAAAAAAGAAAGTTTTAAGGGCACGGCGGAAGGCACCGAGGTCTTGGATTCTCCTTATCTCTGGGGGCAGTTGGTTCCAGAGGTTGGGTGCCCCCACAGAGAAGGCCCTCCCCCTGGGGGTCACCAGCCTACATTGTTTGGCTGATGGCACCCCGAGGAGGCCCTCTCGTGGGAGCGCACAGGTCGATGGGAGGCCGTCGGTAGCAGCAGGCGGTCTCGAAGATATCTAGGTCCTATGCCATGGAGCGCTTAATGGTAGATATACAAAAGACTGAACGGGATTTTATTTAGTCATTCTGACATGGCAGTTTGTACATCATAATTGTGTTTCATAATTAAAGTCATCTCATAAACACCATACGATTTTCAAAGTCTATTCACTTGATTTTCATAATAACAACTGTAATCATACTTTGTAGGACAGAACAACAGAATCCCATTCAAATCATAGATCCAACTTCTTTATACCTACAAGTGTATCTACAGATCAGTACCAATGCTATATACATATGCGTATGGTGGACACCTGCTAACAAGAAAAGCATTAGTGGCAAAACATGAAGTGCTTTTCTGATTCCCACTTTGTACAATAATCAGTTCTAAAAATAACAAACCCTAGCACTGGCAGTTTAACACAGAGAAATGACAGCTGAAATATCAAAGATCTCACTTTATTGTCACTTTCTAGGTACCATCAGCAATTTAAAACATTCTGCACAAATGGTAAGAAAACAGGTTACTGGGTAATTTGGAATGACAGGGAAGTCCTATAGGTTACATCCCATATATTTTCTTTTGATAACTAATTGTATTGAAGCCTGAGGTGTCAACTAAAGTCCCCAGACTATACCCAGTCCTCCTGGGTTTCTTTATATGACTATTGTACCCTGGTTGACTCCTCACCTTTCTACTCTTTCCATGGCCACAAAATTAATGCTCCAAGTAGAGTAAAGGATTGCTAAAATGCTTTGTCCCTTCTTGTTAAATGTACAGTGTGGCCTGAAGGTGGAAGTAGAAATGTATTATGTTGTAGTGCGGGTATGTTTCATATTTCACCTAGAATGTCTTTTCATACCAGACATGCTTCTTTATTTTGCTGTTGTTTTCACTTTAGTTTGTTCATTTTTTTTAGTACATTCATCTGCTATTTTTTGTATATTTGTTTTATTGGGTTCTCAGGATGGTACACATGGTGTCAGGTTGCACAAGGCAGTCAGCTGATAGGAGAGAAAAGCACATAGAGAATGAGTAAAAGAGAACTTGGAAGTCCTATGAAGCCTCGGAGTTGAACTTGAGGTTCTGCCTGGCCAGATTCAACCTGTGGCTAAAAGGATTGGTCAGAAGAATAGCTAGAGAAAGGGATACTACTAAATTAACAATTGCAGTGATTCACTTAACAGCTGTGGCAAGAAAGGTCGTAAAATGGGTCAAAACGTACTTAACTATCTTGCTTAGACATGTAATAATGTCAAATACTTTATGGTTTTCCCAAATTTGAGATTCTTCAAGTGCATTCCACAAGTTTCTAGCCAGCATGGGCAACAGTTACATTACCTAACACATCAGGAAATGGCAGTGCGTTTATACATAAACTTTGACATAGGTTTGAGAAAGCATTAATAGTCTCTTCTTTTCAGGGAAAGAAGATAATCAAGGCTGAGTTGCTGCTTTTCTTCCCTTTTTAATCAAGGTTATCTCCATTTTTCTCCTCAAGAAAATGTTGTTGTTGTTATGTTTCTACAACCCTGTAGGATTTATATTACTCTTACAAATTAAGAAAATTAATTTTGATTCGGGTGTTATTCCTGAAATTACACTGAAAAAAACATTAGTGTGACCTCTTGGTTTTCGATTGGTGAGAAATACCAGTTGTCTCACCTCCCTCTCTTCAGAATTCACCTACCCTTGTGAAGTCAAGGTGTTGTGGCATCTTGGTGCCCTTTCCTAGGACCTTCCTAGATGCTCTGGCCAGGAGGAGGTTGTGCAAGCCACCTCAATGACAAGAGACGGAGGGTAATAATCAGGACACAAGAGTGGCAGTTGAGGGTATGAAGGGCAATGCTTGTGCCCCATGGAAATATCCTTAGACTTGGATAAGAATAAAGCTGAATTTCTACCAATGTGCTTTAATCTTTAGCCAGTTGCAGTTATAGCAGCATAAAGTAATCACGGAGAAGTTTCGATCTAAATATTTTAAATGCATCATTTGAAATACAAAGAACTGTTTTGTTTGTGAAACTAGCATTTTCTCTCTAACAAAATGCATTAAGTTGCTGAAATCTTCATTGCAACAGGTCAAATCTTTGTAGACAAGTATAAAGATAATAGCAGAATAGCAGTCCACGTTATATGGATGATTCAAGCAGGGAACAGGTGATGAAGGAAAGTTGGAATGAAGTAGCAAGTATGTCAGAAAACGGAACAAAACGTAGGAAGGGCTGGACAGAAAAAACAACACTGACGGACAAATTGGCTGACTGACAAAAAGATAAAATGGCTGAGAAACCTATCAGAAGAGATAGATAATTCAGAGCCTTTTCTCCAGGGAGCCTTGGTAAAGGTTAAGGCAAGAGTCCTATGAAACTTTTTTTTTTTATCTTGAAAGAGATTTTTTTTAATCCTTTAGGCAAGAGAAATGTCCAGGAATCTTGTTTGGGGCAAGAGTCACTTCACATTGTATTAATGTGAAGAAAGTTATCTCCAAAAAAGAATCCTCTGAGGACTTTCTTATTTATAGAATTTCAGTGGCAGCAAAAATCTTCTCAGGGAAGCCCCCAGCACTGCCTCTGATAGATTTTCTAGGCAGATTTTCTAAAAACTGCATCCTTTAAATTCTTTGAAGTGCAATGTTTAACCTCTGCTGGCATTTGCTCTGCTTGAAAGCCTGGCTTTTGGCTGCACAATTGTGCAGCACATATTTTTCATGCAGAACTTTCCAGCTACCCTTGGGAGAGAGGGCAGGATTCCTTTCGAAAATTCTGTAGAGCTGCTGCTAACGATACTGGGTTAAATAAACCAGTGATCAGATTCAGTGGAAAGCATCTGTATATGTTCCCAACTATTTTAACCTCCTCTCTTTTTACAAATCATCTCTGAAAAATTATTTCTCAAGAGGCCCTTGGAAAATGCAAGTACACAGAGTAAAATATAAAACATGTAATTAATTTGAAAGAGGAGTAGGTAAAATGTAATTCCCAACATTACATTCACATCAAGCTATAAATATAATTACTTGCTTATATTAAGGAGTAGGCAAAAAGTCTGTCAGAATCCACTCACAGAACCTAAGGTATAACAGAGCTTTGTTTTATGGACACATCTTAGTTTTCCCAATTTTGTGATTAAAGTAGACTGTGACCAGAAAAGTCACAGTAGTACAAACTCTGCTGGGTTCATTCATGTTATATCTTTGGAAACTGGAAGCAGGGACTTCTGGGGTGGTATGGCAAATTAAATATGTCTTCACAAAAATCGACAACTACAGCAAAGACCTAGGAACCAATGCGTAGACCAGTTCTTTGGAACCTCTCTGGATAACAAAAGGACAGAAGATTGCCTACATATATTCCAGATGGCTGCTCCTCATGAGGAGACAGCAGGATACATTGAAAAATATTGTTAAAACAACAGACCTAGGAATGAATTTTAATAATGTCTGCCATATTTAGAGATTATTTACTTTATTCTGTGTTGTGGGCATAATTATTTATTAATGAGGGCAGGAACATTATCTGCCAGGATAGATGTGTTTGTATGTTTAGTGTTATGAATGGGGGAGGGAGGGAGGGGAATGTATGGTTTTTGTTTTTATGTATAATCAATGTTTTTGTCTTATGTTGATTTTAAACTTGGAAAAATTAATAAAATTTATTTTTTAAAAAAAAATATGTCTGCCACAACAAAAGACATTATGGAAGAGGAACAAGTTCTACCTGATAAGATTGAGACTGAATTGAAAGTAGATTTTAAAGTGACAGATTACAAGAATGATATGGAAAAATATACACTACTAGATACACAGAAGAAACTGGCTGATGTCTTAATAATTTAAAAAACCAACAGGGTAAACTGAATAATTTTCCTATAATGGATTTATGAAAGAAGCTTTTTAAACCTTTGAAGAATTTTGTGAGAAGGGAAAAAGAAAAAAAGAAGAAAAAAAAAGCCCCAGGTTCTATGACATTATTTGAAGGATCTAAATATTAAGTTTGTTAGAAGTAAAAGGAAGGAATATAAAGTTTATTTATTTGATCAAGGATAAAATAGATATATTATCTCTGGCTATACTTAAAGGATTTTTGCTGATATCAGGACTGAAATTATAAGGTCATGGATTTGTTTGTAGATAAAGGAGAAATCATTTTAAATGAAATTGATGGGTTATTAAAATTGTTTATATTTGTGATGAGAGTGGGAAGTCACTTCTATTTTTTATTATTTTTTCCCTTTCTACATCTCTTTCTATTTTTCCCTTTTCTTTCATTTCTGCACTTTTTTTTTTTAGTTTTTATTTTTGGGATTATAATTCTTAATGAAATTGCTATTTAAAAATAGAGATCCTTAGAATGACAAATTTGTAATGTCATTGGACATCTTCAATTCATATCCGTCATATCTTCAATTCTTCACCAAAGAAAACAAGCTTAAGAACTTAAAGAATTTAAAATATACAGGAAAAAAAACTAATATTTGGATATAAAAAACTTAGAAACAAATTAAGTATACAGATAAATTTGGAATTTTGACTTTTATTATAAGATTTTGAAATTACTGCAACTATAAAAAATAAATAGCTTCTTATGGTAAACAAACTTTGCGTATTCTGGTTACTGTAAGTTATAATAAAAATAAGTGATGATCTTAGAAACCGGACACCAGAGGGGACTAAAGGTTCAGAACAAAATTTTAAAAATGAAAACCTCTTGATATCAGTCAATACTGGGACATACAAAATGACAGAAAACATTATAACATCAAATATATCAAAGGATATCTTTGAAAAATGGAGCCAAAAGTTAATCAACATTTTCAGTAATTATGTCTGCTTCTATGGATAGACCATGTATATAGATATTAATGGTGTGGAATGAATTTTATCTGTCAAGACAGAGAAAGTACTGAAAATTAAAATACAAATGATAAGTCAAGAAAATGATTTGGAGAAGGATATTTTACTGGACATACAAAAGAAACTGGCACCTAAATTTTAAAAAGGAAAAGGAAAATACAAATGATAAACTAAGACAATGACCTAAAATGATTTCTTATTAAATCTGTAAAAGAAGCTTAAAGTCTTGAAAAAGAGAAATCTGTGCAATCGGATAAAAATGAATTGAAGAGAAATTGAATTATATGAAAATATTTGCTCGAATTAAAGATGAAGACTGTTAGAAGTACGAGGCAGGAATATAAAGTTGGTTTATTTGATCAGTTAAAATAAGGATCCCCCCCCCAAAGTTGGGGCAATCCTTTGTGGACTTTTTGTTGACACCAAGACTGAAAAGTCGATGTCTTATAGATAAGGGATAGGATATGGGATGAAGGGATGTTTGTTTATAACCTTATAAGATAGGAAGAGTTGCTAAATTTGTTCATACTTCTTGTGATGAAGATTGTAAGTCACTTCTTTATATATTTTTCTTTTTTATTATTTTTTGTCTTTTTCTTCTTTAAAAAAGGAATTGGGGACTGAGTGGGAGATTTAGAGCAAAAGACAGCTAAGAAAAGACCTCTATATACTCTTTTTTTTTCCCTTCTCTGAAAAAAAAATTGCTATTCTTACTATTTTCTTTTTGGGAGGTTAAGCTTTCCCTCAATGTCTGTCAGTTTTGCAGTTGAGGGATTCCTCCTATGCAGGGTTCAGACATGAACTGTTCCTGCCTATATTTCTTCCACTATGGTCCTGAAACAATATATACATCTACACTGATTAAATAATGAAATAGGTTAAGTATTCACATCAGAAGCAGTATTCTCCCATTTCAAACCACAAACAAGTCCAAAAGAAGCTGCCTCCAGTCCAAATTGTTTCAGGAAAATAACTTCTTTCTTGACTTTGCTAAATCCCTTCCAAAGTACATCCTCCAAAACGTGCATCTTTCTGCATTGTTTGGATCCTCTATATATTTTTAGAGTATTTGATTTAAGAAGAAAATGGCTTCAGTTGTGATTCTCAGTTCACATGTCATGTCCTTCAGAGAATATGCCAAGTAAAATAAGCGCTCAGCAAGTAAACAACAATTCTTTCCACCTAAATTGGCCCTGTCAAAATACATGATGCTATTATTTAGGACATCCTTCTATCTAGACTTTTTCAGCAACTGTGATCTCCAAAAGCTTTTTGAGATGATTACTGCCTGTAAGGAAACAGTGAACAGCAGCCTAGACACTTCGGGAAACAATAACTTAAATGAAAAGGAAATGTCAGGGCCAGCTAACCTAGAGAGAAATATTGTGTGCCACCAAGTGAGAAATACACTTCCATGTCCCTTTTGTTTTGTGGTCTGCAATATATTTGAAATACAACTGAAAAATAGCTTACGTTATAGTTCTGGAAAAGTTGGACTCGGCAACAATACTCTTAAAACACATTTAAAGAAATCTGGATTACTGCTCCTGCTTATTTATTTATTTATTTATTTATTTATTTATTTATTTATTTATTATCAGATTTATATACCACCCTTCTCCCGGAGGACTCGGGGCGATGCACAGCCAAAGTAAAAACATAAATACAAACATTAAAATACAGTTAAAAAGATATATATGCGTTTGGCCCCATAATTAAAAAACAATAACAAACCTATTAAAAACATTTAAAAATGTGTTAAGCCAGCCCGGCTTGCTGAAAAAGAAAGGTCTTCAGGACACGGCGGAAGGCACCGAGGTCTTGGATTCTTCGTATCTCTGGGGGCAGCTGATTCCAGAGGGTGGGTGCCCCCACAGAAAAGGCCCTCCCCCTGGGGACCACCAGTCTACATTGTTTGGCCGATGGCACCCTGAGGAGGCCCTCTCTGTGGGAGCGCACAGGTCGGTGGGAGGCCATTGGTAGCAGCAGGCGGTCTCGAAGATATCCAAGTCCTATGCCATGGAGCGCTTTAAAGGTGATAACCAACACCTTGAAGCACACCCGGAAGACCACTGGGAGCCAGTGCAGCTCACGCAGGAGAGGTGTTATGTGGGAGCGCCATGCAGCTCCCGTACCTACCCGCACGGCCGCATTCTGGACCAGTTGGAGCTTCCAGGTGCTCTTCAAGGGGAGCCCCATGTAGAGAGCATTGCCGTAGTCCAGGCGAGAGGTGACGAGGGCATGAATGACTGTGCACAAGGAATCCCGATCTAGGAAGGGCCATAACTGGCGGATCAGGCGAACCTGATAAAAAGTCCCCCTGGCTACAGCCGTCAGATGTTCCTCCAAGGACAGCTGCGTATCCAGGAGGACGCCCAAATTGCGAGCCCTCTCCGTGGGGGCCAGAGACTTGCCCCCAATAGTCAGTGATGGTGTCAACTGACTATATTGGGATGCTGGAAACCACAGCCACTCAGTCTTGGATGGGTTGAGCCTGAACCTGTTCCTCCCCATCCAAATCCGCACAGCCTCCAGGCACCGGGACATCACCTCAAGGGCATCATTGGGGTGGCCCGGGGTGGAGATGTACAGCCGAGTGTCATCAGTGTACTGGTGGTACTTCACCCCGAAGCCACGGATGATCTCACCCAACAGCTTTACATAGATGTTGAACAAAAGGGGTGAGAGGACCGACCTCTGAGGCATCCCACATATGAGGCGTCTTGAGGTCGACCTCTTCCCCCCTGCCAACACAAACTGCGACCGGTCCAAGAGAAAGGAAGAAAACCACCATAACACGGTGCCCCCCATCCCCAACTCTTCCAACCGGCGCAGCATGATACCATGGTCGATGGTATCAAAAGCCGCTGAGAGATCTAACAGGACCAGAACAGAGGAGCAACCCCTGTCCCGAGCCCTCCAGAGATCATCTACCAATGCGACCAATGCTGTTTCCGTGCTGTACCTGGGCCTGAAACCCGACTGGAATGGATCCGGATAAGACGTTTCCTCCAGGTATTGTGGAAACCGTCGTGTGACCACACTCTCAACAACCTTCGCCACAAAGCGAAGGTTGGAGACAGGACGGTAGTTTGCTAATACTGCCGGGTCCAGGGAAGGCTTCTTGAGGAGAGGCCTCACCACCACCTCTTTCAAGGCCATGGGGAAGTAACCCTCACTCAACGAAGCGTTGATAATTCCCTGGAGCCAGCCACGTGTAACCTCCCGGGAAGCAGTACTAACCAGGAGGGACATGGGTCCAGCAAACATGTGGCCGCACTAAGTCTCCCTAAAGTCCTGTCCACGTCATCAGGGGTCACAGAGTCAAACTCTTCCCAGATAACATTCTCAAGACTATTCCTCGCCACCCTGCCCGAATCTACCCAGTCAGAGTCCAAATCCCCCCGAATCTGTGCGATTTTGTCATACAGATATTGTCCGAAATCCTCGGCCCTGCCTTCCAGGGGGTCCTCCCGCACTCCCAGATGTAACAGGGAGTGGATCACCCTGAACAGGGCAGCTGGACGCTTATCTGATGACGCAATAAGAGCAGAAAAGTAATTAAACTTTGCCGCCTTTATCGCCACTAGGTAGGTCTTAATATGCGACCTTACCAGTGTTCGGTCAGATTCAGCGAGACTGGCCCTCCAACCGCTCTCCAGGCATCTTTTCCGGCGCTATAAAGGGGATATCCAATATTTGGGGACCAAATGAGGAAAAATGTATTAAGAGAGATCCTTATTATTCAGAAAGAATTCCAAGGTATGGAGAGAAATCCTGGGATTTATTTAAGGACAGAATACCCACCCTGTTTATTCAAGCAAATATTGGCAGGAAAGGGTTGTAGATGCAAACATTTCCATGCTGAACTTGGGAATCAGGCTGAAACAGTTTTTTGGATCCTAAAGAAGGAGTTAAGTACAAAATATTTGCTGGACTTTAATGGGAGGACAGGTACTTGTGCTAGGAAATATGCACCCTCTAGTGCATATTCTCCAAATACAATTCTGCTCTACAGGATATTTTAAATCGGGTATACAATAATTTCCAGACTTAGAGCTATATAGAGTCCTTGAACAGCATGGCTAGAATGGGAATAAGCAGAAGAAAACTTATACCCAATTTCATGTCAATGAAAATTAAATATAAGGAATAAAATCCAGCTCATGTCCCTTGAATCCAGCCATTCCCCTCTTCTAGGGTGCTAGAAACCACAGTTCAACTATGAGGTTTTTGGCGGGTCCTGGCAACTATGGATTTCAGAGGGCTACTTATTTTCTAGGGCCACAGATCATAGGTGTTAAGGATATTGTTGTGTTACCAACCAGCAGAGTAAGTGCACAGAGAAACGGTACTGAGAGCAATGAATACAATACATACAAACTGGTTTAACAAAGCTTTTACTTTGTAGTGAAAAACAATTGCATAGTCTTTTAGTCAATCCAAGTCTTTAGTCTTTCAAATCAGTCCAGAGTTACAGATATCTTCTTACCAAACAACAGTAGGTAATAAACAGCAATTCAATGCTGGTAACAAATCACGATGGTAGCAGATCCATCCACTTCTTCACACGACGACAGTAACAGTTCCAATCAACAGTTCCAATCAAGCAGCAAGTCAAGCAATGATGAGAGCAGGTCCAACAATGACTATAGCTCGGCTTCCTCCTTATATACAGTTTACACTAGTAATTATCCACTTAAGATAGTGAAGTCAGCAATGCAATGACTCAACAATACAATTATGATAATTGCAGTCAGCATTCAGTCAGCAGTCATTAGTCATTACAATGACTCAGCAGTACAATTACTCAGCATTACATTTAAAGTGATAGAACACATATATTGCCTGGACAACTTGTTAGACTTACACCATATCCTAACAATAGGCCTCTGCTTTAAACGCCATAGTTTAAAGATTGTGGTGGGCTGTTTCTCCAGAAATATTAAAGCAAAGGATGAGTAGCCATCCTCTCTCAGAGGCTGCTGTGGCTGCATCCTGCATTACAGAGCCAAATATGCAAATGGTTCAGCTATGCTATGGGATATTTGAAGTCTCTTTTAATCCTCTGATTCAGATGAAGATGGAGGAGTAATACTGGACTCCCCTGCAGTAGAGGGAGATAATGCATTAGAAATTCCCAAACAATGGATTAAGGATTGCTCTTAAATCAATTTAAATATTTAGAGGAATAGCAAATTCAGCTGACTGACTTAACATTTGCCTGGCATAGTTAGGAAACATTTACTTTTATTTCTTGATAAAATGTAAATCCTGCCTGCATATTTTCTCTTAGACTTTGAAATCTAGTTCGTGGCCTTATTCCAGCCATAGTCTTTTTCTGACCAAACAATAAGAAGGAAAAAAGGAAGAGAACAGGAAAGAAGGAAACCCAATCAATCAATCAAGATAGGTAGGTAGGTAGGTAGGTAGGTGCGGTGGTGGGTTGCCCCCGGTTTGCACCAGTTCTATAGAACCGGTAGTAAAACCAGCAGGAGGCTCCACCCACTGACCCCGACATTACTAAAACACTTCTGCGCATGCGCGCAGGCGCGCAGGCACACACGCGGGCCCGCTACGAACCGGTAGTAAAGGTAAGTAGAACCCACCCCTGGGTAGGTAGGTAGTAGGTAGGTAGATTCAAATCCTCAATGATAAAACTCTGATAGAATAGATTTGAAAATTAATATTTTTCTTTTCTGTACTGAATCTTCTATGTTTCAGTACTCAACAAAATGAACCACTTTCTGAGCTTATCCAAGCAGAAGAAACCAAACATTACTGACAATATGAGGAATGGTAAAATGCCAGTCCAGCTGGTTTTTCTTTAGAACCATACAAAGCTCACACAAATCTTTTGGCTTTTAATCATTTACATAGTTATCCAAATGTGGTATTTTGTTACCTGCACATCTACTAGCTTCTCTTACTGGACTAGATAGAGAAGAAGCATGGCTTATCTCAGGATTGCGCAGAAAATACTACCGGTAGTAAGTTTAAGAACATCCTGAACATCCTGACCAAGCAGGATTTATATGTCACTGAAAAGGGGATGAGAATGTAAGATTCATAACTCATAGCTCTAAATAACATTATGGTGGATTTTAGTGTAGTGATGTCCCTTTGGATGCAAAGAAAATCTTTGATGAAATCTACTGGCAACACTTGGATGTCAATGTTTTCTTCTCCTCAGGAGTTATTTAAATGGATTTCAATTGTTATTCTTTTCTAAAAGTGGAAGGGAAGACCAAAAGTTTATTTAATCTGTATTTTTATTAGGCAGATATCTATGGCAGGATTGTGCTGTCTCTCTATTATTACCTGATGTATATTTGGCATTGTTTAAGAATTAAGGAACATGAAGTATTCCCATTTGCACATGATATGCTGCCACCCATTAACAAATCTGAATCTTCCATATCCAAATTAATAAAATTAACAAATGGTTTAGGGGCCCTTTCAGTGTACAATAGTATCCAGTGGTGGGTTTCAAGTAATTTAACAACCGGTTCTCTGCCCTAATGATTTCTTCCAACAACCAGTTTGCTAAACTGCTCAGAAAGTTAACAACCGGTTCTCCCGAAGTGGTGCGAACTGGCTGAATCCCACCACTGATAGTATCTGATCTAAATACAAATGAGTGACTTTAAGTAATAATGAGTGACAAAATCAGAATTTTATGGACAGTTTCAATGGATGCTTGGAGTGGAAATTATCATCTGAGATGTATATTTACACAAATTGGTTTTAAACAGTACTATCGGAATTAGTAAGAGATTTGGATAATGGACCATTTAAAATGAACATTTGGGATAAAATTAATACTTTACAAATGAAAGCTTTCCCAAAGTAATTTATACCATATGTTGTATTCCTTTATGTATTCCTAAATTGCATTTTCAAAAACTTGAATGTGTTGTATTGTGTATATATTGTTTAGGATGTTTATTTAAGGAAAAGTCTCCCTTGCTTTCCACTTAGAAAAGTTCAGCAGTTAACGTGGACAACAAAATGGATCTTCTCTTATTAATAATAATATTTTTCCCTATTGAAAACTGCGCTTATAGGCTAACATAGAATAAGTATATTGTACCCAGGAAGGAGGTTACATGGAGAAGGTTCTAAACTACCTTAGAAAGTATAAATTTTCCCTCCTGTATAAAGACAGTATGATATATAACAGTGATGGTGAACCTATGGCACTTGTGCCAGAAGTGGCACACAGAGCCATCTCTCCGGGGACACCCGCCATCGCCCGTTGCTCTTCAGTATGCAGTAGGTATTCCATCTCAAACTACTTTTTCACTTGGGATCCTAAGAGCTGCAGATCGGTAGTCCTTAGCCTTCAGTCAAGAGTTGCAAGGCAGTAAGCCCTAGCAGGGCTGAAATCAGATTGGTGTTGATTCCACCAAGCAATCCACATCCAGCATTGAGGTTCAAAGGATCAGTCCAGAGATCGTATAGCCAGGAAAAAGATAGACAGCTGTAGGATTAAGCTATCGTTGAAGTTGATCCAGTAACACATCTGCCTTCTGAAGCCATTTTAATTACTCAGGTGTTCTGCAGAACCAGCTGAAGCTATGCAGCTTTGACTTTGCTAGGATCTTCTTCTGCAAAGCTTTTTTGCCTGGTTGCCTGCCACTACTTTGCCTGGCTGATTTCTCACTGATTCTCACTCACGGGGGACTTGTTCTTGGTCAAAAATTTAAGGTGGGAGTAGTAGAGCCTATATCTAGTCAGTGGGACTTGGTTTCTCAGAATTTAAAGTACCAGACTGATTGATTAATTTATATTCCTCAGTTTGGTCTGCTTCTGAGGAAGACAACATATTTAGATGAGCGCTAACAATGTTCCTTTGTTCCTTTTCTTTTTATAAAACATTTTAAATTATTAGAAAGAGAGAAGGGAAAGAAAGCAAATATGAACAAAAAATGGCGCAAGAAGAAAAAAATGAGAACTAAAGAACAGAGGGAGAAGGAAAACAAGCAGAGATATCTTCTAAACCATTGCAGAGTAAACAGAGGCTCTAGTATCAACATAAGATTACAGCAAGAAAACAGTTCTCTTTTAATTTTTATCCTTTTTATTCTTCACTCTTTCATGTTTAAAAAGAACCAAGTTCCTTTGTGAATTGTATCTGCCCAGCTGCACAGAACTGAACTTCCTTCTGCACATTTTCCCTCTCAAAAAAAAAAAAAAAATGTGTTCAGCTGCACATTAGAATAAACTCCAATCTGCTTTCAGTGGAATGAATGCTTAGTAAATCCATCTCAAGGCCAGGAGGAGGGAGTGGGGGGAGAGCCAGGCAGTCTCAGAGCAAGGGACAGTCTTCTCTGCATCTTGCTCCCCAGAGCGGCCAATCAGATGTTAATGGAAAACCTCAAGCCGGACAGGAGAGTGAAATCATCCACAGCATGTTTTCTTTGGAAAGCAGCACAGTTCACATTGATCACATCAATGCTCAGATGCGCTCCTGGATAGAGTTCTCATTTAGCCTGGCAATCTCCGATTCACCTAAATTAGCATGAAAGGTGCCTTCAGGTCTGGGCTGGATATGTTTATAGCTCTTTATAATTGTGTTACAATTGTAAAAAAAAAAAAAAAAGCCAAAGCTTCTCATTAGAAAGAAAAATGGAAGCTAACTGTATTCCCGTGATTGTTAACGTCATATTTCATAGCATATTAAACTTATTTGTACCTGTTCTCATGCGCTTTTACTGTAAATGTATGCTTTATCAAAATTACTCTGGTTTCAGCCTTTGTTTTAGATCTTCCAAACCAGGGGTGTCAAACTCAAGGCCCAGGGGCCGGATCCATCCTATGGGGTGCTTAGATCTGGAAACAGCAAAGGACTGGTGTACGGTGTCTCTGCCAGCAAAAACGGAGCTCAGGCGGGCTGCCCATGGCCCTCCCAAGCTTCATTTTTGCTGGCAGAGAGTTGCAGGAGGCCATCTCAGAGAGCTCGGGAGCCCGTTTTCACTGGAAGAGCTCTCAGGACACCACAGGTGCCCCCAACACGAGTGACACTGAGCTGGCTATGCCCACCCTGGCCACGCCCACCCTGGCCCCCCGAGGTCAAACACAACCCTGATGCAGCCCTCAATGAAATCGAGTTTGACACCCTGCTTAACCCAAATACATTACTTGCGCTACATAATATGTGTGTGTGCAAACACAAATACAGTTTGGCAAAGATTTGCCCATAAAAAAAATTAGTTTTATTCTCATGCATGTTGAGGTTGAGATTCTAATACAACAAATTTAGTGTATTTAGTATGTCATGAGGCTTTCTTTACTTATCTGTCATTATCATCTGCACTGATCATCTGCAAAGCATACTCAATTTACTTCCTTCCCATTTTATTGATTTCATTCTCAATAAATATGTTAAATGATGCAGGGAACAGCAAGCACCCTTGACAGACCTCTCTCCTAATTTTGGCTCTTTGTTCAATATAATTTACTCTAATAATAGCTTCCTATTATTAGATTCTTCTGTCCCAGTAATCTGTTTCCATCTCTGCAACAACTGAATATTTTATTCCAGCTGAGTTTATCAATGCATAATTTCTGGGCATAAAATGTCAAAAATTAGCAATAGGTCAGAGCGGACTAATTAAGATGTAATATATCCTTACTTTTTGGGGAGTAAGTCCCACTGAACTCTGTAGGTCTTGCTTCTAATTAAGCAAGTCTACAATCAAGCTGCTCATTTTAACCCAGTTTAGGTATCTTTTCTGAGTAAACTTGCATAGCTTTGAAATAAAGTCATAATCATAACGTAAACAGCTCCCTTAACTATGTTAAGTCCAGGTAAAACACACACACCACCAAGATCTTTTAGCACCAGAAACTAAAATTAACCAGTTGTATTATTGTAAAAAAAAATGTCATCTAGAACTTATAACTTAACTGTGGGAAGGGGAGTTATATGGTTACTACAGTATTCTGCATCTCCATTAATGGACAGACACCCACATACATACTATAAGAAGGATGTGTATGTTTTACTGGTAGCAGCTAGCGGATTGATAGAGATGTTAATATGCATCAAATTATTATTCAGTCCTCAGAGTTTTGCCATTTGAGGAACCAAAACATACATGGCACTATTATCATGCAGAACAATGATAGACGAGCTACATAAAACCCAGTTGTTTGCTTTTGCTAAGATCACGGAAGATATTCTGATTTCATTTTTTTTTTTAAATTTAAGATGAGTTTAATATGCTTGCCCTTTTTTATTCATCCTTCAAAAAAACGAAAATTGCAATTTAGAGTATGCCATTTTAAGCCATATGCCTTGTTAACTGTAAATACTGTGATCTGCCTTACAGTATACCTGATGATGCTTTTACAGATTATGACAGAATTATAGAGTTGAAAGAGGCTATTTCAACCAATGAGTCCAACCTCTTGCTCAGTACAGGAATCCAAACTAAGACAGCAGATAGCTGTCTAGTCTCTGAACACATTCAATAAAAGGGAGTACACCACCTCTGAATAATTGATCCGGTGGTCAAACTGTTCTTCCTGTTACAAAGTTTTTTCTAACATTTGGCTGGAATCTACCTTGCTGTTATTTAAAACCATGATTTGTTGTCCTACAATATGGAATGAAAGAATCAGATTTTGATCTTCGGTGTGACATCCTTTCACTTATTTGAACACTGTTATCATATTCCATCACAGTTGTATTTTTTTTTCAAGGACTTTTTCAATCTTAAGGACTTTGTTTCTAGTCTTCTGATCATCCACATTGCCTTTCTCTGAAACAGTTGTAATTTCTCAGAATTCTTGGAATGTAGTACTTAAAATTTAACACAGCACTCAAAATGGAGCCTGATCAAAACATAATAAAATAGAGTGATTGTGTCCTGTGATTTGGAAAACATGTATCTGTTGATGCAGCCCTGTTTGCTTAATTTGCAGCTTTATGACACTACAGGTTTGTATTCAGTTTGCAGACAATTAAAATTTCCTGATTTTTCAATGTAATGCATAGGAGTTTGGCTAGACCATCAGTTAATTCCTTGAATATCTTAGAATACAATGAATCCCATCTTTCAGATTTAAAGAGGCATACCATGGCTTCGTTTCTATTAGTCTCAAGCTTCAATTCTATTTTCAACATGTTTCATCTGTATCTAATACTTCAAAGTAGGATTAATTTCAGATTAAATGCTGGTAGATCTGTAGGCTTTTTATACTAAATAAAACAAATTCAGGCTCCAGGTTTGATACCTGTGGTGGATAATGTATTTTCTAGCTATATTCTATCTTTGACAACTGCACAGACAATTTTCCTGACAATTCTATTTCATAGCTATAAACTAGGCCATAGTCCAAGAATAGTTTTTTTTAAAAAAGAAATTTGTGTCCCTCAATTTTCTTAGCAGGCAAACAGTTCAGAAATATCCAAACCTACTTTTTTTCTGAAACATAAAAACAAACAAAGAAACCTATAGCTAGCTGTATTGGTCTATGCAGAGCACATCCGCAGAAAAATCACAGTTGGGAAGCCCTGTTATTAGGACCTATCAAAGTATCATTAAAGAATGTGTGAGTTTTCTGGTACTCTGTCACTCTTAATTGGGCTAGGTAATGCAAAAGCCAAGGAAAGACAGAAGAAATCAGAAAGACCAAACATTCAGGTCAGTGGCTCAGTGGTTAAGATGTTGGGCTTGTGAACTGGAAAGCTGGCAACCCAGGTTTGGAACCCGAGCACCACACAAGTCCCTGTGGGTTTTACCCTGCTAGTTGCCAACTATAGGGAGGTGGTGCCCATCTCCGTTTCAAGGCCATTGAGCCAGCATTGTCCAAAGACATTTTCATAGTCATGTTGGTCATGATGTTCAGAGAGCTGTTACCTTTCCACTGAAGTGGTACCTATTTATCTTGCACTCAAACTACTATGTGGGCAGGAGCAGGGGAAAGGACAGGAGCTCATCCAGTTGTGTGGCGCTCGGGTCTCAAACCTGGGCTGCCAGCTTTCCAGCTGACAAGCCCAACATCTTAACTGTTGAGCCATTGTGCTGCCCCAGAATGTGGTATCAGTCTTAAATACCAAAGCCAACTTCCCCAAAAGCAGCCTGCTCTTCTCTCCCACTTCTCTCCCAATACCCACCAATAGCACAGTGTCTTCTTGTGCCCTCACCATGCTTTCACCAATCAGTCTCACTTCCCTGCTTTCCTCCTCCCACAAGGCAAAGGAATCCTTCTTAACATTCACTCACAAACAGATAGAGCAGGGGTGTCAAACGTGCGTCATCACGTTGTTGTCAGGTGACGTATCACGACTTCCCCCCCTTCGCTAAAATGGGGGTGGAGGTGGCGAGCGCGAGATGCATCCGGCCTGCAGGCTGCTAGTTTGACACCCCTGAGACAGAGAAACATAGACCTGTCAGACGATCTCCCTCCCCATCACCCAATCCACACTTACCTTCCTAATTCACTCTATACAACTCCCATCTCCAAGCACCTTCCTCTCACCGGGTAATTAGGGAAGGCTCACCTCTTGTGAGCTTTAAAGGTAACCCCCCCAAAAAAGTGGCAGGAAGGCCCATCCTGTTTAGCCTGTTCCCCCAAACATCAGTCCATAAATTAGCCCTAACCATTGCAGGTATTTTCTCACTGGGAACCAGCCGCCATTAACGCTGTCCAATCTGACCCAAACCACAAACCCCAACAACCACAGTCGTCTAAGGCTCTAATTCTGCTGTACAGTGCAAGCAACTCTTCCCTTTTCTTTAACATACTTTTGATTTCCAATGATTCTTAGAGGGATGGTATTATATACAATCTATAATGGTGGTTGTTCAATACTCTGCACAATACTTTGAATTCACATCCAAAACGGTGTTTCACTCCTGCCCTCTGAAGCACTTTTTTCTGAATTGTATCTGAAGCACTACACAGTCTCAATGTACAGTATAAAGCACTGTATCTGAAAAAGCTCTAGAAATGGAAATGTTCAACTTGTTGTGGAAGGTCAGGAAAGGCTATTGGGGCTCAAGAGAATGACCTGAAGGCCAATGTCAGTCTCCAGAGCAGCAAGAGAGATAAAGCTTACTCTGCACACATGCTGAGGTCACTGATTCTTTTTAGCAATTCAGCCTCTATTAAGAATGATGCTTCAAGCAACAGAGTATTATTGTAGCATCAAGAACAACAAAACCGTGCAAGTTATATCACCAACACAGTTTGTGCCTTCTTTTATACACAAGTCAGTTTCTTGACTCCAAAGTTAACAGTGAAATAAGTTTGCGGTGTTTTTTTGAAGATTTACACGACTGTAGAAGAAGACTGGGTCCCCAGGGTGATCATTATTACAGCCAGCTGGGAGACATAAGGCAAGAAGGAAAGGTGACCTTTCACTAGATAGTAGCTGCATGACAATATAAACAAGAGCTAGAATCCTGTACACCCATTTTTTAGACTTCTTCCCCTTTATTATTTTTATAAACAACTCAAGTCAGCAAACATACCTAATACTCATTCCTCCTTCCATTTTTCCCACAACAACCACTCTATGAGGTGGGTTGGGCTGAGAGAGAGTGACTGGCCCAAAATTACCCAGCAGGCCTTTGTGCCTAAAGCAAGACTAGAACTCACAGTCTTCTGGCTTGTAGCTTGGAACCTTAACCACTAGACCAAACTGTCTCCCTACCATATCTCTATCTCATATTTATCTCATATCTCTCTATCTCCCAATTCATAGTCATTAAACAGACCTAGAATCCAATAGTTGTAATAATAGGCCAATAGTTGTACTAAACAAAACAAATAAATTTCACAGTGAGGTATGCCATGATGTGAGAACCCAGTGAGTAAAGGATGCCCCTTTAGGACCCAGCAATTAGATTGTTCTGAAATCCCCAACAAAGCATAGACTTGGAGATCCAGGAGTGAGTATAGGATAGGATATAAGATAGGAATTGTTGTCTATCAACATCTGGAGAATCTCAAAGATCCCTATGTTTACTAAAGTGTGAAGGGACCAAGAGAAAAACAGGCTGAGAGTAGAGTAGCTAAATTCTGATTGAATGCTAAGATGCTCCCATTCCAGTAATTTTCATTAACTGGTTGACTTCACCCATCACATTCAGCCATAATGTGGGTTGCCTGCATTTTGATTAGCATAGTACGTGAGTTAACAAAATAATCTAGTAGAATGAACACCAGTTCTCAAAGTTTATAGCTTAGCATGTTGTGTGAATCTAGCCAGTGTAGTATCTTCAAAAAGCCATTGTTTACCATCAGGTCTTATTGCCCAACAAAACTTTCTACTTTTAATATTTCAGCCATTTATTTCATTTTCTGAATAAATCCATGCAATATTCTATCAAGCTTGTTAACTAATAGACCAATACCTTGGTACCTTATTGTTAATACTTATCAATTATAAAATATTTCATTTCTTACAGATACTTTGATTCTTGTTAGGATATGCTGTTCAACAAATGAGGTAATAATATACTTGAAAAAAAGTGTAACATTCGACCCATCCAGAATTGACTCCTGTTCCAAATACCAGAAAACCTTCCAAGTCTCATAGTAGGCCAATCCCATTTTTTTTCCTGAAAGATGTTGTGTCAGCTTTACTGGGTATTTCTTAGGACCCCTAGGCCAGTAGGGATCCTCACTGCTGAGCCTGAAACTTCCCTGCCCTGTTTCTAGTAACTCCCTCAAAGTTAGTTCAGGCATGTTATTTTGCTACCAATTTCCAGAACTAGAAATTCTAGACATTTAAAAATGTAATTATCATAAATACATTAAGCCACTAACAATCTGCTGCCCATCCATCAGCACTAAAATTCAGATCCCCCACTTCTGCAAAGAGTTATTGGATCAGGTCAAGAACTACTGTATTACAGAAGAGTTAGGCTATAAATCAATCAAAAATAAAAATATCATCCTGTTGTGATACAGCGGATATGTTTGTGGGTCAGTAAACAAAGAAAATAATTGGTCTGAGAACCAATGAAAGGGTTAAGTAAAATAAACTGATGTACTAAAAATAAGAGATATTTCATTATTTCAGAAGTTCAGTATAGCTTTCCTCAAAACATTGGACTGAAACTAAAGATGCTTTAAGGTAAAGGTAAAGGTTCCCCTTGCACATATGTGCTAGTCATTCCCGACTCTAGGGGGCGGTGCTCATCTCCGTTTCAAAGCCAAAGAGCCAGCGTTGTCCAAAGACATCTCCGTGGTCATGTGGCCAGCAGGACTAAATGCCAAAGGTGCACTGAATGCTGTTACCTTCCTACCAAAGGTGATCCCTATTTTTCTACTTACATGTTTTACGTCCTTTTGAACTGCTAGGTTGGCAGAAGCTGGGACAAGTAATGGGAGCTCACCCCGTTATGCGGCGCTAGAGATTCGAACTGCTGAACTGCCAACCTTTCAATTGACAAGCTCAGCATCTTAGCCACTGAGCCACCGTGTCCCTTACTTAAATTACTTTAATTTTTAATTTAATTTAATTTTTGATTACTTAAAGGAAGTAATCAAAGCAATCTAGCACAAAATATCTAATACAATACAAATTATATCAAGTGTTGAAATAACCACATCAGCAAGAGCGACAACAAAAGCTTTTTAAAATGCTTAAGAAATGGGCCAGGTAACTTTGGTTTGTAATATGGAGCTATAAGTTCTCAGAGCTGAGGTGAATCTGAGAAAAGAAATGAATATCAAACCAGAACTTCAAAAAGGCCAATTTGAATGTGATAAGATCTGAAATGGGCTGGAGCTGTCTATAGGTCTGCCAGAGCCCTTCGTAGATTGCCACAGCTGCGTTGCTTAAAATATAGCACTTTCCACAATAATGATGGAAACTAAAACTGGTTGGATGCTAGCAGAGGTCAGCCTAGTGCACTTAAAGGAGCCAGCCACGCGGTTTGGTAGCCTTACTCATTAGAGCGGCAAAGAGTCTTGCGAAAGGAGGAGGGCAGTGGGCAGACAAGACTTCATCCGGATGGAGACATTCCAGGGAGGAACAGAAGAGGAAGGCTGTTCAAAGTATAGGGACTCTTCAGGCAGTGATAATCCCCAAGAAGCCTTGTCTCTCTCACGCAAGTATCTTGTTAGGAAATCTAGTGATTCGTCTATAAAAAAACATAGAAAGAATTAATGCATTGCGGGTACATTAATGCACAATGTGAGTCAATAGTTTTTTTGTGCTTGCGATGGTGGAAAATGCGGTCCTGTTACTCTCCATCTGTGATGCTTCTTGGTGTTTCTCCTGGGTTCTCCTGCGTATGAAGATTGGGGGTCTTCATACGCAGAATGTCGCCTCTCTATCCCTTTTCAAACACATACTGGCTGGGAAAACTGTGTAGATGTAATGGCACATACACACAAGAAAGCTCAGAAACCCAAGCCTGCTCACTTTAGAGCAGATATGGCCAGTCTTTTGGTTTGTCTGGGCCACACTGAGTGGAAAATAATTATCTTGGGCCACACGTAAAACATATCATATAGTTAATGTATATAAATCACATAATAATGTTAAAAAATTACAGTCTTGTGCATTACTAGCTGTCGAGGATGACATGTGGCCCATGGGTTGGACACATCTGCTTTAGAGTGCCAAAGTGGAAGAAGATAACCTAGGTTGTCACCTCTCACAGTATTACGGAAATGTGCCCTTAAAAATGAATATGGTAATGCTTTCAGGTCACGAATTTTCCACTCATACACAAATAAACTACTACTGGATTAGAAATCTGTCTTTCATTTTATGTGTGGGTGTTATTTTGTGGTAGTGCTTTTACTAGGAAATGATGCATGTCTGCAACCAAAGCTGGTAATTTTGTCTACACCTATATCTTGCTAAGATAATTAAGTGAATTAAATAAAACCTGCAATGGGTTGCGATGGTCAATAGTTATGACCATCCTCCATCTGGCGATGATCATTGTGTATGCAAAATTGCAACAGGGAATGCAAGAGGAGCCAATCATGAAAAGCATGCCATTAAATAAAATGAAGGGGCGAGGAGTCTTGTGTACCTGTGAAACTAATAGAAAAGGGAAGGATATAATACATTTGAATTAAGATGATCTGATCTTATGGAGTGAAGTTGATGGATACATGCAAAGAGTGAATGTCTCCTAGGTTTTTGAAGGTGCTATTGAGAGTAGGTTACATGGGATGGTGATATGTGCACAATATATTTATTTTATTTATTTATTTATTTTATTTTATTTATATGCCTGTCCTATCTCCATAGGACTCAGGGTGGCTCACAACAATAAAATATCCAATAAAACATATTAAAATACATGTTAACCCCCCCAGTCCAGGTTGAACAACCATGCCTTTAAGTCGCGGCGGAAGGTGCGGAGATCAGGGGCCAACCGGTACCACAGAGGAAGTTGGTTCCAGAGGGTGGGAGCACCCATAGAGAAAGCTCTACCTCTAGGGGTCGCCAGTCAACACTGTCTAGCCGACGGCACCCTGAGTAGGCCCTCCCTGTGAGAACGCACCGGGCGATGGGGAGCTGTTGCTGGTTACAGATGGTCCGACAAATATCCTGGGCCTAAGCCATGAAGGGTTTTATAGGTCATCACCAGCACCTTAAATCTCACCCGGAGGGCAACCGGCAACCAATGCAAGTCCGCAGGAGAGATGTAACATGGGCATATCGGGAACCACCCATCACGACCCGCGCGGCTGCATTCTGTACCAGCTGGAGTCTCTGGATGGTCCTCAAGGGCAGCCCTAGGTAGAGAGTGTTACAGTAGTCAATACGCCAATAAATAGTACAATGAAACAATCAGAGATAGTTTGAGCGGTAGAGAATGTAATTGGGAGGGGAAAAAAATCATTAGATGTCATGAATTCATGGATAGGAATAAGACAAGACAGTATAGGAAAAGTAATTGAATTATTCAGAGACCCAAGAATGAATAAGGATATTGACTGTTTCAGAGTAACTGCTTAGAAAAAGATCTGTTATTTTCAAATATGTGGTTTAACCATCATATGTTCATTCATATGTACACATGGAAAAGGAATGAATCAAAAGCGTAATTAATGTGATAATTTATTATGAAATGCTGAGAGAATTAGTGAGGAATATAACGATGAGAAGTTCTGAGTATAGAGCAGACCTTAATTTTGCAGTGTCAAGAATGGATCTTGGGCAAAAATGGACATGGAGAAACAGAAGTGAAAGAAAGCACATGAATGTAGAACAAAGGCAGGAAGAAAAATTAAAGAGTCCTGTATGAAATAGTATTAGAAGATAGATTAATCTTCCCAAAGAATGAATAGGAAATTATCTTAAAGAAAAAGGATACGGAAGCTGCTTGGAACTGAATGAAAAGAACTAAATTACAGTGTGTCACAGAGGTATGGGAAGTTCCACGAACAGGAAGTATGAGAAAGAATACTTGGTGAGCTGATGAAGTAAAACATTGTAGATAAGGGAAAAACATAGATGAATAATGACTGCTGCAAAATTTAATTTGTATAGAAATAAAAAGATAGCTTCAAAGAGAGCAAGGAACAGGGCAGTAGACTGAAGATTGAGGATTTACTCTTTATCACTCTGCCTGCTGTTTGCCAAAAACAATTGCTTAATTTGATATCACTTCCTTCTGCCTTTTTTTTTTTTAAGCCAGTCATACATATACAGAACACATGTTCTTTGATTCTTCTTCTGGTAAGAAGTAGCAACCAAGGTTTGCTTTCCTCATCCCATTACTGTTCTGTTGTACAAAGGTAAAGTTGACAAGAGTGAATGCAGAAACTACAGGAGGATTAATTTGTTATGTGTTCCTGAAAGGATGCTAGGCAGAATTCTGACTGAAAGGATATGAGAGGCATAAATGAACACCATTTGAGAAGTGTGGTTCAGCTCTATCCAAGGAAGAGGGTGCGCAGATCAGAATTTTGTTCTTCTGCAGCTCATTTAAAAATGTCAGATCTTACATATGTTGCTTCAGTAAAACACACGATAAAGTGACTAGACTTGGATTATGTAATGCATTGAGCAAATATGGAGTTGAAGGTTGATTGCTGAATAAGATTATGGAAATTAATTACGGGCGGGAAGAAATGGAACATTCAGGAAATGTTTCAACTTTGAGAAAGTAGTAAGACAAGAATGTTGTCCCTTGGATGCTTAATATATTTATGGATAAATGTATAAAGAATGCTTGTTGTGGTATTAGAGATGTGTAGTTTGGAAATATGAATCAATATGTATTTTAAAATGCAGATAATGCCATGTTGTTGACTAAGAATCTGAACAAATTGCAATATGATATGTTTTATAATACACCAACAAGTATAAATAAAAATAATGCTACAAGCTATATTTTGCTTTGTAGGATGGTAGTTTCTCTGTTTTAAAACATATCCCAAGTAAATTATTTGCACAGGCTCATTATGAGCTGCTGATACAGTTCTACAAGAGGGATTATTGAGTCTATCATTTTTACTTCTGTAACTGTCTGGTTTGGTATAGCAACTAAACAGGACAGGTACAGACTTCAATGGAAAGTTAGGACTATAGAAAAACAATTGTAACCACCTTGCCTTCCACTGAGTACCTATATATTGCATGAGCCAGAAAGAGAACTGAGTAAATATCTACAATCCCCTCACATCCTGGACATAAACTGATTCAGCTTCTCTACTCAGGATACCACTATAGGGCATTGCATGCCAAAACAACTAGACACAGGGACAGTTTTTTCTCTATGCCGTAACTCTGCTAAACACCTAATTCCCACAGCACTGTCTTATGCCTAAGAGCATCTAACCATGTAGTAGGGCTGTATTATTATTATTATCCTTCTCATCTTTCCTGTTACCTGCTCCTATTGGTATCTTATGATTATCACTTTGTTGGTTGTATGTACACTAAGAGCTTATGCACCAGAAACAAATTCCTTGTGTGTCCTTGGCCAATAAAGAATTCTGTTCTGTTCTGTTCTGTTCTGTTCTGTTCTGTTCTGTTCTGTTCTGTTCTATTCTATTCTATTCTATTCTATTCTATTCTATTCTATTCTATTCTATTCTATTCTATTCTATTCAACAGTGTTGCCTATCCTAATCTTAAATAAAAGCAGGTTTCAGCACCTTGGACAGTGTTATAAGAAAAAAATCTTGGACAGGTTCTCTCTCATGCACATGGTTTTGTAGTTGACTTAAAACTGGGACTTTGGCTCAAGTGTTTCATATTCAAGTTATCATGAGAAAACATGATCCAAGACCTGAAGTGGCTTTGAAAACCAGGCTGCAGGCCAAAAACATATTGCAACCTTGAGAAAATAGTAGATGGGATCAAGACCATTTTTTAAAAAATAAATTTTATGACATTTAGAATTAATTTATACGAGCTTTTAAATTAAAGCAAATACAACATTTCCTTCATATGCAGTTTTACAATTCCACACCCTCTTCCTCCCTTTCAAAATCTACAATTTAGGGGCAACTTTAGTAGTGTTTTGAGAGCCTCACTCACTAAGGTGTAGAGAGAGGTGAATGGATGGATGGAGATGAACCCGTGTTAAAACTATATAAGCTCACCTTAAAAGGTGACTCACAAAAAGGCAGAATACAGTTCACATTGGCACAAAATAATTCAAACTAATACATATGCAGATAATAACTTCCTCCCATCTATTGCCTCTTCCCATCTTGTTTGCCGCAGTTGGTGTGGGACGAGATTGGTCTGGAAACTGGTGATTATTTTTTTTTCTTCCATTTTACCTCCAGGATTTATGTTGTAATTGTTTATAAGCTTCCTTGTAGCTGTGAAATGATGTTTGTGTGAGTATGGTCGCGCACGCACACACACACACACACAAGGACCCTTCATTTTCTTGATGGTCTTGTGATCCAATCTGCAGTCTATTTAAAAGAAAATGTCTCTTCTCTCCACTTTGTGGTAGTAGTAGCCACTTGGAGTTCTATTTCAGCTTCATTAATATTGATGGGCCTGGTCTCCTGACTTATTTGGCAGCAGATTTGTTGAAATTAATCTTCCGCAGTCGGCCGGGTGATTTGTTTCAGAGCTTTGCTTCAGCTTCTCTCATTCAACTTTTCTCTGCTTAATTTGGTTTTTCTGTTTGCATGGACTTATGATGACTGCTGTCTCTTGTTTGTATTCACAGGGAACGCTGCAGCCTTTAAGGGATCTCTGTTTTGTCTCGGCTTGTCACTGTCATTTTCCATCATTATGCACCTCTTGAATAAAAAATGTAGCCCTTGTTTCTGACAAAATCCACGTTTCTTTTTCTTCTCTGTGATTTTCCATCATCCAAGTGCTTAAATTTCTTGAATAATGACATATTTTATGAACAAATGGAGGCAGCAGTAATAGCTTTATCAGTGTTTTCATAGATATAGAAAGGGGAGGTACACATGAACACCCCAATACCTCAGAATATACAGCACTATAACATTCTGTTCTGTGTATTCCAGAGTGATGCCAAGTAATGCCTTTAAAACAATATCACCAATCATAAATAAAGTACTTGTAACATCAATCTTTAGCCATTCAAGTCTACTTTGTATTACTTTGGATCCCAGTTCCAAAACTGGGACTTGGTTTAGCACAAAAAAAGATTTAAAGAAAAATAAATATATACATAATAGACTGTATGTATTGTGACTCCGACTCCCGAGCCTGTCCTCATGGAGGAAGAGGACTCAGAAGGTGAGGGGGAGGAACTGACAAGGCCTCCCTCTCCAGGACCCTCCTCTCTGGCAATGCCTCAGTTTCCATCCGAAGGCCAGGAGGAACAGCCTGGGATGGGCCAGGAGGAAGGCATTTCGGAGCACCCATTGATAGAGAGTGATAATGATGAATCCTGGTTTGATCCCAGGCAGCATCGGAGGGAGAAGCGTGCGCAGCAAAGGAAGAGGCGTGGGAGGGCCAGGGATTGAGCTGAGTCACTGAGCCATGCCCCACAAGGGATAAAAGGGGGCGTGATTGCTCGGCAGGCTTTGTGACGGACAAAAGTTTAAACTCTAAAGAGTCACATCATGAATCCTGCACTTCGGCTCAGATATATTTTGGACTAAACTCTTGTGGATAATTTGTCGCTCTGGAAATGGACTGCAGCAAGGCCTCTTTTTGGGAGTACTAATTGGACTGGGCAGGAGTTTTACAGTTAGCTGCCAGAACTCTCGTCTGCCAGGAATTCTGGTCTGTTTATACAATAAATTATTGGCAGGCGTGTTTGATACTGCATTTGTCTGTGTGAGGACGGAGGACAGAACAGTATCTGCAAAAGTTAGTGATCCCAAAGATGCTTTTTCAAGAGGCAACTGGACTTTCTGGTTTCTTTTTGAAGACGTTTCACTTCTCATCAAGAAGCTTCAGAGCTGAAGAAGCTTCTTGGATGAGAAGCGAAACGTTTTCAAAGAAAAACAAGAAAGTCCAGTTGCCTCTTGAAAAAGCACTTTTGGGACAACCATGATCTGGATGACTGAGAATCTCTATAGATATTTAACTATGCACTTCAGGATGAACAGCCATCGAATGGCAGTATGAATGGATTTCCAGAAAAAAGGCAGACTACAGGAACCATTTGTACTTCAGTTTGAGACAACACAGACTCATCCCCAACAGCATGCACCTGCCTTCAACAGTGAAGAGTCACAGGGCAGAAAACATCCTGCAGAAAGCACAGCTCCACAATACAGTTCTTTCAGCAGTTCCAAGAAGGCTCCACACTCATTTGCACTGCTCAAGTGACCCTGAGGACACAGACAAACCTCCAAGTGGCCTCAACTATTCTCTAAAAAGGATGCAAATGACCGGCTGTCTGCAAGGAATATAAATCCTTCCATTACTCTCTATCCTGTCAGAGCTGAAGAAGCTTCTTGGATGAGAAGCGAAACATCTTCAAAGAAAAAATAAGAAAGTCCAGTTGCTTCCTGAACAGTAGTGGGTTTCAATTTTGTTCACTACCAGTTCACTCATGGGTGCGCATGCGTGCACATGCATGTGCCGCTTCTGCGCATGCATAGAGATGTCTGGGTGGGTAGGCGGAGCCTCCTGCCGCCACCGCTACTGGTTCTCCCGATCTGGGGCGAACTGGTAACAACCCACCACTGCTCCTGAAAAAGCACTTTTGGGATCTCCATTAAATCAGCAATTTAAGAAGGAGTCTTTAGGATTACACAAAGTGACTTCCTATTTCTGGGCAATGACTAGGACCTGTTCAATTGTGCTTTCTTCTCCTCTTACTAAGACTATTCACAAGTGTTTTTCTTTAGAGTTTCTTTTTTCATAGCTTGTATAAGTTATCCAGTATGAAGGTGTTGTGGCTCCATTACCTGAGCCTGTGTCATCGGCAGGAGAGGACTCCCAGAGTGAAGGAGAGCAGTTGGCAAGGCCTCCCTCTCCAGGACCCTCCTCTCTGGCAATGCCTTCGGTGCCCACCGAAGGGCAAGAGATAGGCCCGGGGCCAAGCACATCCACGCAGCCACAGGTGGACAGTAATGAGGAAGATGAGTCTTGGCTGGATCCTTGGCAGCGTCACAGAGATAAGCGCGCGCAACAGAAGAAGAGGCGTGCCAGAGATTAAGCTGAGTCACTGGACCACACCCCACAGGGTATAAAAGGAGCCTGGTGGCGCAGCAGACTAATAGCCTGTTATTAACATCCAGCTGCCTGCAATTACTGCATGTTCGAATCTCCCCAGGCTCAAGGTTGACTCAGCCTTCCATCCTTTCTAAGGTAGGTAAATTGAAGACCCAGTTTGTGGGGGCAATAAGATGAC
Source organism: Pantherophis guttatus (assembly GCF_059756535.1). NCBI lineage: Eukaryota > Metazoa > Chordata > Lepidosauria > Squamata > Colubridae > Pantherophis > Pantherophis guttatus. The sequence goes on from NC_142063.1 coordinate 154,658,655, forward strand.
TTTGTATAAATATACAAAAGTATGAAGGCTATTGCTTAACGCATTGTAAGCCACCCTGAGTCTCCGGAGAAGGGCGGCATATAAATCAAATTAAGGGGGTAAGGTGGCCGTTCAGACTCTGTGACGGACAAAACTAACTACTATCAAGTCACATTGCATCTTTGGAAACAACATTATCTGCCTTGGATTTATTTTACGAACTGGACAATTCTTGAATTGTGTGTATTTTGTTTATGAGTAAAGTTCTTGGCAAGCAGCTACTGGGTTGCTGCCAAGCTTCTTATCGGAAGAATTGGTTGTCTGCCAGTTTATTTAACCCCCGGCTGTCTGTCTGTGTGCATGTGTGAGACGGGGACAGAACAGAAGGAGAACATGTGTGAGACAGACCAACATCTGCTTGCAGCTGGAAGAGGAACAAAGAAGTTGCACTTGTGGCAATTTAATGCACAAAGGTGGTGCAGATCTCTTGAGGGATCTGATAAAGAGTGTCAGATCTGCTGTCCTGCCAAACTGTTTTCTATCATGCGTGTTCTCTTTCTATTGAAATATCACAAAATGCCATAAGTCTTCAGCACTGCTTTCTCATTGGTCTTCTTATGATTGAGAAAAATTGGGAAGCAAATAACGGAGGATCCAATCCAACTTATTTCAACAGCTTGAATTTTGTTTGCTCTTGAACAACAGCATTGTTATGTTCTTATTAAACGCTGAGTAAAGCCACAATCCTAATCTATACACAGAGATATCCATATTCTGAAATGAATGGAGTTTTCTTTCAAATCAAGTGTTTTAGATTTTGTCATAAGTATGTGAAAATTATTTTTTTGAAAAAACACTGTCAATACAGAACATAAAACTATCTGTGATGTTCTCAAAAGTCCCTAGATGCCATAATCTTTTCACCTTCTTTTTTCAGCATTGCAGTGAGGAATATATCTCTTTGGTTTCTTGATCATCATAGGATACAATATGAAATTCCTCAAGCCAGAAGATTCTTGCAGTTGACTTTAACTAAAGACTGGTTTCTGTTGAAAGATTAAAAGAAGTGCATGTGCTATGATGAGTACATTAAACTACAAATGATATACAGTAATTAAAATTCATTTTATCCATTCCAGAAAAGCTGTCCAGATTTCTAGGAAGGGAAACAGCTATGTCTAAAATATTTATCTTAAAATATGCTGTCCATTGATGCAGTTATTGTGGTGGAACAACCAACTGAAGGGGAGGGCCTCCTGCCAAGGGAAATAAAGAGACATTTCAGTTTAGACCCAAAGGTGCTTTTTCAAAAGGCAACGGGACTTCCTGGTTTTTTCTTTGAAGACATTTCTCTTCTTATCCAAGAAGCTTCTCCAGCTCTGAATTCATGCAGAAGATTGAACATCTGAGATCAAAGGAAGGCAGGCAGTCTGGTGAGATTCTTGTAATATAGCTGATCAGCAATAAAATATCTGTCTGGGCTTATGCATGAATGGTTCTAGTTTCTTGTGCCTGACATCTATGAGCCAAGGTTGTACAATCTTTTGGGGATTCAAAGGTTGTGTACTTGATTTACCTTAATTTTCTGGAGGCTGCATTTGTTGCAGAGCAGCAAACAACAGAACAAAGTGGTGGTTGGTGCTAAGGCAACTATTTATGACTTAAATGTAAATGTAAAATTATGTCTGATTGCATTCAGGTAATCTAATTGTTCCCAATACGCTCTGGTACCTCGGTACTCACTGTTAATTGGTTCTGGGAGGCACAACAAGTACTAAAATGATGAGTACCAAACAAAACACAGGACTGCCACGTGACCCTTTGTTTCAGCTGGAAAGAAGTCATGAGGCACATGACACTGACAAGTTCTAGCTTGCGTGTCGAGTACCAAAGAAACAATGAGTACTGGGGTAAAATTTTCATGTCAAAATGTATCGAGTATCAAATTCGATGAGTTTCAAAGCAGTCGAGTACCAAGGATTGACTATTTGATTGTTTCCCTTTCCTTCTACAATTACAATTTGCTGGCTACTCTAGAAGGGACTCTGGGTATAAAATATTTAGGGTTTCAAGTTTTGCTCTGGAGAGTACTAGGCCGTATCAACCAAAATATGATTTCTAACTAATCCCATTCATTTATAGAACATTTCAAAACTTTTAAATCTTTTGGTTTAATCAAAGCACATCAGCACTAACGTTCTTCTGAAAAATTAAGTAGAGCCTGCTTCCAACTCTAGACAGATTCACAAACTTTTAAAATAGCAAAGGAATTCAGCTCCTAAGCTGATTCATTATTTTGGAACACACTGTTTGCTTTTGCATCTCACCAAATTAGAATGGCAAGCCCAGTCTTCTTGGGTTCATGAGCTACTTAATCATGGATTAAGCATTCGGCGTGTCTCTATATTCTTCATTCTGAAAAATCAATAAAGCTTGGAATATTATCACAATGGAGAGGGGGTCCTATATCTTGCTATATTTGCAGAAGGCTAATTATTCATACTGGATTTGCTGGAGAACCCTATAGATAGTCCTGCTTTAGTGATCATGGTTGCATTGGCAACTTGATCATTAAATGGACGCTAAGTGAAACTGTCACTATGCTTATGATCCTATTTCAGCTTTCCTTTGCTTTACAGACCTGCGATAAATGAGAGGACTGGTCACAAAATTACTGTTTCATCACCATCATAACTACAAATGGATGCTAAATGAGGCAGCCGCTAAAGGAGGATTCGCTGTACTATTATGAAGTTTAAATTACGCACTGTTTATAATTAATGACCTTCCAGAGACTAGATTGTTCATCCTAACTTTAATATGTGACCTCTCTTTATTTTGGCATACAAACAAGATTCTCTTAGCCATAGATTCAAGAGTGTTATTGTTATAATACTTTTAACATGAAAATGTACTAAGGTTTTCTTGCACTCAGTATTACTTCCATTTAAAAAAAAAATCTTTCAATCTAACCTCCAAGCCTCTGTCCCAGCCAGAGATAATGAACCTCCAGTCAATTTTCCATTTTAAAGCAAACTTTGGGCTCCACTCTTTTTTCAAGGTAACATAATGGTTCTTTGGCTAGGACTGCTCCAGATCAAAACTTTTAAAATAATGGACGATATACTGTGGATCTTGCAATATTTCATTCAATACAAGATTTCCATTCAGAGAAATTCTATGGAGCTGAACTACCTGACATCTGTTAACAATACTGATTACAGAACATCTGGCAAATCTTCCCACCTGGGGGATGATGAAGGAGTGAAAGGGAGCTGAATGGGAACTGCCTTCCCCATTCATTGCAAGTAGTCACTAGCCCTGGATCCTAGACAGTGTAGCAAGCATGGGGGCAGGAGGAGGGGGAGGACTGGTGGACCAAATTGTCTAATAACTAAGCTAATACACTGTCCAAATAAGAATGAACTTTACAAGAACTGTTGGCAAAGGAGCATTGTTTGACTTCTATTAGTAATGGATGGCTACTTGGTCCACTTGGCAATGCACTGCAGCATAGAACACCTGAATGTGGCATGGAATGAATATAGGTAGTCTTTGAGTTACAACCCCAATTGAGCCCAAAATTTACCTTGCTAAGTGAAACATTGGTTAAGTACGTTTTGCCCCGTTTTACGGTTTTTCTTGCCACGGTTGTTAAGTGCAGTTATTAAATTAGTAACATGATTGTTAAGTGAATCTGGATTCCCCATTGACGTTGCTTGTCAGAAGCAGGGGCAAGAACAGTACCACTGAACCCACAATAAACAGAGTCCGCAGCAAAACCTGAGACTGACAGCAAAGAGGATAACTATGAGCAGCTTGAGGGCCTGGAGAATGAAAACAGGTCATGTGGAAGCCTATAATTCCCTATTGCCAGACACCTTGTGAAAGTATTTAAAAAATAATAATACTCCACTTATAGTCAGTCACCTTATGAGAATTCTTTGCTCATGTACAAGAATAATCCAGAGCAAAGATCCACAGTAGTTTGAACAAGCAGCATCTTGTTCAATGATCTCAGTGAAACCAAGACGATACAGGTTGTCCTTGAGTTACAACCAGAATTTCAGTAGCTCAGCAAGGCGGTTGTTAAGTGAGTTCAATTTTACGACCTTTTTTTTTTTTTGCCATGCTTGTTAAGCACATCACTGCAGTTAACTGAATTAGTGGGGTCCTTAAACAAATCTGGCTCCCCTTATTGACTTTGCTTGTTGGAAGCCAGCTGGGAAGGTCGCAAATGATGATCACATGACTCCAGGATTCTGCAACCATCATAAATACATGCTAGTTGCCAAACACCCAAATTTTGTTCACATGATGATGGGGATACCGTGATTGTCATAAGTGTGAGGAATGGTTATAAGTCACTTTTTTGATTGTCAACGTAACTTTGAATGTAAACGAATGGTTATAAATCAAGAACAATCTGCAGTTAAATTCAAACCATAGCAGTTGGTAGAGCAAGGTGGGTGTGAGCCAATTAATGGGCCCAGACTACAGGTACAAGGCGTGTTTGTTGGTGTGATCCCATAAGCCGTTTAGTTGAGGCAGGACAGTAGCAGTTGTCAAGCACTGGGGAACTCAGGTGATTCGGGCAGATCAAATGAGTATCAAGATTTAGCGGCTAAGACTCTGAGCTTGTCGATCAGGAAGGTTGGCAGTGTGCCTTTAGTGTTTAGTCATGCCGGCCATATGACAATGAAGATATCTTCGGACAGCGCTGGCTCTTTGGCTTTGAAACGGAGATGAGCACTGTCCCCTACAGTCAGGAACGACTAGCACATATGTCTAAGGGAAATCTTTATCTTTACTTTTAAGTCTTTACAAGAATCTGACCAACTGGCCATAAAGGGAAATGAGCGGGAGATAAGAAGGCATTCAAAGTGGCTGGACTTAGATCTCTTGCGGGCACGCAGGGACTCTTGACTTATGACGCGTTTGACTCCTCCCTCGGTCTCAGTCTGGTCATCTCCTACAGCAGTTCCTGTTTGGGAAAGAGCAGCTGACTTCCTTTTGTAGGATTAAGTTCTTGCTGCGTGTTGTTAATCTTAGAAATTCCACCGGTTTCATCCCTAAACTGTTGCATCATATTACAGAAACGGTTGCCAGCGCTCAGAGGAAGAAATATGTTTTTGCAAAAAGACATAAAAACCTACCAGCCGAAAATAAAGCCTATTTCCATGCTGCATGCCTCTCTAAACCATACACATCTGTGTGACCTTATAATTATTTTCAGTCCGTATGCCAATTTCCCATTGATATCAATGACGATTGCATGCCTGAATGGCTCAAACGCCGCATTTCATCCTTTGTGTTGGAATCATTATGCTATAACTGGTCAATGGGAGTGCTGCATTTGCACATTTTCAATGACAACATATTGTGCCTTCACAAAGGCCATTTTTGTCAAATGTAATAGCTAGTCAGAATTTGTTTCCATAATAAAAAAAGCAGGGTTTTTTTGTTTGTTTTTTTGGGGGGTGGGAGGGGATAAACAGAAGAATCTTTTTTTAAAAAAAAAAAGCACAGGTGCAATTTTGTCTTTTAAAAAAGTTTGAAGCTACAGTATTTGTTGAATATGGGTATTAAATCACTATTAATTGCTTTTCAGCTAAAATATTTAAATAAACTGTACTATCATGAGTACAGCATAAGAGGTTTAGGTCAATATTTAGGCAGCTGAAATTCCAATCTCTAACAAACTACCATTTCAGTACAGCTGAACCAGGGTATTTTAGCAGGGTACCGTTGCTTAGGCCCCAAATATGAAGGGAAGGGAGGGGGCTGCTCTTCCAGTACATGCTTTGGAAATATCAGATGGATTTTCATTAAAAACAAACAAGTAAAAAACTCCTAACCAGTTAAATATTGTTAGAAGAAATGTCCTTCTGGGTTCAGCTCCAAGTGGGGAAAAAGGCACTGGAAACATGGAGACTGCTTGGAAAGATGGTTTAATGGTGGACAGGATCACATGGTTTGAGTTCCTGAACAGAAAAAGGCGGAGATGCTGCGAGTCCCCGGGTTTTATGCCCTCTCTGGCTTTGAACTTCCTAGGGCCCAGAAAGAGTATTCTGATTGGTTGTCAGACTCCCAGGGGGTGGGGGTCTTAGCTAGCCTTGCTGGCTAATGTAATCTTCCCAGGTGCCATGTGGTGAATTTCTGTTGCTAAATGGGTCCTATTGTGTTAGTTTCTATTGCTAGATGGGTCCTATTGTGTTGCAGATGATGGTCCATTGACGAAGATGGGAGGGAATTGAGTTTCTGCCTCTGGCCCATTGACAAAGGGTGCGGGGGGGGAGGGCAAGAAGATGGGAGCTGCTTCATCTTTAAAACATGCTTCTCCATTTCTCATCCAGGGAAACATAATATTCTGCCTTTTTAATATTTCCTAAAATATTTCATTTCATATAAACCCCACATATGCCATTGTGAGTTTGATCATTAAAGCGATTTGATTGTGTAAAATAAATAATAAAAAATAAGTAACCTTGGAAGGGTATCATCTTATATGGGAATTATATATTTAGGGCATGATTCTCTCATCTAACAGAAGATTAACTAGATAAAGGAAGATCAAAGGTATTTACAATTTACTTGAAATAATTGTATCCAGTTTTTAGTTCTGAGACCTTCGGGTTGCATCAAATTATTGAATATCCAGAACAGTTCCTTCTGTTGGAATAGTGTCTCAATGTTGTTCTAATTAAATCCATGTGTTTATATTTGCTTATGCTAATTTGTTTTTAAAAAATCTTCATAGGGTATTCTTTTAAAAAACACAATTATGTAATAAAGGAGTTTCTCCCTAACTCTCTGCCTAATTACACTTAACCGTTCTAAACTGCAGTTGTGTATGATTGTGCTGATGCATTGTCTTTACGCAGCTTGGCACTTCTTTTTACAGAAACTAGGAGAGAATCTTTCTGAAAAATTGTTAAAATTCTTTCAGTAGATTTCTAGTACACCAATTTTATATAAAATAATAATAACAATAATCCCAATGGCCCCAAATAGGTAGCAGCAACTAACTGACCTCAGCAAAGCTATAGAGGACTGAATTTGATAAGTATTTGGATGATAAGATTGCCTGGGAATCCCAGGGCTGCAGCCTTGACTGAGAAATTAACAACAAAAATTAACAGTCCTCAATACAGGTAGTCCTCAAGTGGTGTGGTGGCCTAGAGGTGGAGCTCTCGCCTCACAATCAGGAGGCTGTGAGTTCGATCCTAGGTAGAAGCAGATATTTCTCTCTCTGGGCACAATGAGAATGTATCTGCTGAACAAAACTCTGCATTGGCGACAGGAAGGGCATCTGGCCAGTAAACATTCAGCTCCATTCAGTTGCTCAGACTCCACCTCCCAAGGGATTATGGGGTCGTTAAATGATGATGATGAATGCAGGTAGTCCTTGACTTACGACTACAATTGAGCCAAAATATCTGTTGTTAAGTGAGACAATTGTTAAGTGAGTTTTGCACGATTTTACAACCTTTTTTGCTACAGTGGTTAAGTGAATCTCTGGAGCTGATAAGTTAATAACCCGGCTGTTAAGTGACTCTGACTTCCCCATTGACTTTACTTGTCAGAAGGTCGCCATAGGGCTGTTCTGCCCCAGCTACGGACCCCAAAGAACGCAGCACACACAAAGTCTGTACAAACCTTAGTTTACTAAATTAAATCAGTCTTTTTCAAACAAAGGCTGTTAATTATCTTTCTTAACAGCCTACAAGAATCTAAAGAATAAATAATCATAATCTTACTATGGTTGGCAGAAAGCCCAGAAGCAATTTGCAGAGAACTAAGATCAGGACGCGAAGGAGAGTGAACGAAGTTGTTCCCTGCAAATTGCCTCAGTCGTCATCCTTCCTTAAATAGGCTAAGGGAGTGGCCAATTAGTCCCAAGCCTTACTCTCGAGGAGACCTCCTCCTGAGGAGCCACTCCTGCCTTTTGGCAGCTCTGCGCGCTCATGCATCAAGAAGAGTTCCCCCTCTTCTTCCTCTTCACTTATGAGAGCTTCTGGAGGTTCTGAAGGCCCTGGCTGAATCCCCGCCTTTGGCACCACATCTTCTCCAGCCTCCTCATTGTCCGACTCAAGTGCCAGCTGCACAGGCTGCTGGCGCAGCATCACACCAGCCTCCTCGCTGTCGGAATCAGCTACTAGCTGCACAGGCCGCTGATGGGCCACAACAAGGGGATCCAATGACCTCAGGACGCAACAATGGTCATAAGTATCAACCAGTTGCCAAGCTTCTGAATTTTGATCAGATGACCATAGGGATACTGCAACAGTCGTAACTTTGAAAAACAGTCAAAAGTCACATTTTTCAATGCCATTGTAACTTTGAGCAGTCATTAAATGAACTGTTGTAGGTCGAGGACTACCTGTTCAGACTGGCAAACCCTTTCTGTTTCATAGCCAAGAAAGCAGCATAATGTCAGGGTTCCAAGTAACACCCCCAACGAAAGAAGACTCCGAGGCTCAAAGTTCCTCAAAGTTCCATTTTATTAGAAATGTCATATTGGCACATCTGGGAAAACCCAAATCTGAAAGCTTCCAGGTTTTCCCCACCCAAAGGAAAGTCCAAGTCCCTGCCCAGCACCCATGTCCATCACATGATCCAATCAAAGCATCATCCCAACTGAAGATGCCTCCCAGTTCAAGCCCTCCAGGTGCAGGGCAAGATGTCCTTGACTCTTTGAGAAAGGAATGTTATTATGACTATATAGCACCCTGGCTCCATACAATTCCCTCTCCCAATTTCCCACAGCAGTAAATTTGGCAGGCCTGAAGGCCCAATGCAAAAGATAGCTTCCAGGCCGGACACATAAATGTGTCCATATAAGATTGCCAGTTATTGAACTTGACTTGAAGGACACTTTATTTTTTTACCAGCATAGAAAAAAGGGTCAAAAACATTCTGCTCTGAGGTGTGATTTTGTCACGGCCACTAGACCCAGGTGAAGTAACCAAATAAAAAATATCTATTCCTGGCTGTGAAATGATTTCCTGCTCCTGCTTTAAATGGATTTATTCTCAAATAATCTGGCCCATACTGAGAAAAAAAAATATGTCAGAATGACCTAATAAATTCTTGAGGTTCTTTGACTTTCAGAAACAGAAAATGAGAGAAATGACTGCTGCCTTTGGGGGAAGGCAGGGATTGAAGGTACCAAAGCATGCTGTCAAAGGTGTATTTCAATTTATACTTTCATTCAAATTATTTGCTTTGAGTGGCACTTTAGCTGATCTTAAAAAGCTAAGTGGGAATGTCAGGTGCTTGAATGGAAAATCTTATTGGAATCTTTTTAGGAAACTCCCAGCTTCATTTCTTACTATTTTGGTCAAAATATATTGGTTTTTGTCTAGCTTCAGTTTGGCATTCCTTTGTATTCCTGCGGTGTGTTAAGATATAATGTGGTTTGCTTGGTTTGGGTTTAGCACTTTATATGAATGCAATCAGTTATGGCTACCATTAAACCATGGTTAACCAAATGAGTGCCAATGCTTGAATTGGAGCTAGGCAATTTGGTACAATCTAGAAATTTGGACTGCATGTCACACATTCATATTATCACATAGCTGGAGGAGGGTTTTTTTTTTTTAGAGAATCTCTGATCCAACCCCTTCCTCAGTGTAGATCTATCATGATCATCCAGTCTGTTTTGAAGACCTCTAATGAAGGAGAACTCAGCACGTCCTAAGGCAGCTCTTTCTACTGACTTGGTGGAATCCAGAAGTTCCCTTGATGAGGGATCCTTAATGCTCTCTGAACTTGTTTTCTTGCAGACATTTCATTACCCTAACTAGGTAACGTCATCAGTGCTAGGAAGGAGTGCTGTTTGCTGTCAATTTATATTCTGGTGACTTGCTTGTATGGGTGGGGGTGGGGCAGTCTTAGAGATCCTTTGGTTGGGCTGTTTACTGATGGCTCTTTGGCAGTTTCTTGATTGGGATATTGCTTACTTGATTGTTGGTCTGAAGTTAACCTTGGAGTTAATCTATGCTGATCTGAATGCTGATTGCTGGGTGGAAAGGTGCTTGGGTCTTTTTCTCTTTTGGGCTGGTTGACAAAAGAGACAATTAACCAGCCTAAAAGAGAAAAAAGACTCCAGCAGTAATCAGCACCTAGATCAGCATAGATTAACTCCAAGGTTAACATCAGACCAACAATCAAGTAAGCAATACCCCAATCAAGAAACTGCCAAAGAGCCATCAGTAAACAGCCCAATCAAAGAATCTCTAAAACAGATCCCACCCACACAGACAGACAAGACACCAGAATATAAACCAGAGGTCCCCAAACTTGGCAGCTTTAAGACTTGTGGACTTCAACTCCCAGAATTCTCCAGCTAGCACTGATGACCTTACCTAGTTAGGGTAATGAAACATCTGCAAGAAAACAAGTTCAGAGAGCACCAGTGACCCCTCATTTCAACCCTGAGCTACAAATATTCTCTTTTATTGGTGTTTAGCCTTACCCTCCTTCTTGATATTTAGCCTTACCCTCCTTCTAACGTATTGGTTGTGACTTAGTAGTAAGTAAGCACACTCCTCCTTCTGTAAGACAACCCTTCATATATATTTTAAGGCCACCATTATACTTTTCCACAGACTTTTCTTTAGACTAAACATTTTCATATGGTGTAGAGATCACTACGAAGAGACAATGGTGGTTAGATGAACGAAAGCATAGTTAAGCCTGAGAAACGGTGAAAGGATGAAAAAGCAGCTCATATGTATTCCTTCTCAATTCACTGTAGTATGAGAGGGAGGAGCAAATTAGGATTTCAAGATTTTGCTACTAGAGCCTATATCAATAAAGGACAATTCCAGGCAAGTTCATGGAGTCTGCTTCCTGACCTGGACTAGGGACTGATGGAAATTGAAGTCCCAAATATTAAAGAATATCAGAGTGTCAAACCTTGGCATGACTCCAATCATTCTGACACTTGTTACATCACCTTCTTTTCAGCTTGTTTGATCTGTGAGCAATTGATTTGTCTTCCCTTATCTGCGATCAATAGGCTGATTGATCCCAAGAAGAATTTCAAACACTATTTAAACCAGATTTTCCCAGTGAAAAAAAGTATGGGTGGAAAACAGGAGAGTAGCGGTCTGAGTGAGGTGAATCTCTTCATATCCTAATGATGATTATACAGGTTCATAATGACTAGTAATCCTACAAAGATACCCTTTTCTCCTAGAGTCAACTGCTATCTAAACCAGTAAATACATCACTCATCTAAGAGCACATACTTGACTGAGTCATTATGTAGCAGCCTCAGTCTGCAGCATCACAGCTGCTTCCAAGAGAATGTATTTACTTGTTTCTTACAGTTCTATCCCACCTTTCCTTCAGAAGCTCAAGATGGCTTAGAAAAGGATCTCTCTGCTCATTTCATCCTCACATTCCTTCCCTGGGAGAGGAGTAGGATGAAGGAGAGTGGCTGGCTCAAGGTCACCCAGCAAATTGCATGGACTTGAACCTGGGCCTTCTCAGCTCTATAATCTGATACCTTAACCACAAGGAGACACAGGCAAATTTAAAAATGGAGCGTAACCTGAGAATTAAATCCACTTTTCTTGTGGATCAAAGTAAATGTGGCCACGCTGATATCAGCATTCTGGTAATAGGATCCCACCCAAGCCTGTCTTTCATCTTTAGGGTTTGCTTTAAAGTACAAGTGCTGGAATCATGAGAGAGAAAGAGAGAATTTTACATTCCCCTTCCCATTTGCATTCTATGCATACAAACATGGTAATTCTACAGTTGAAAAAAATGTCAAATATAGTTTACTCATTGATATGAAAATTTCATGAACTCTACTTTCCCCAGTACTACATATTCAACGAACCTAATTACTGAAGCTATTTACATTCATGAGAGTTTCTCTGCATCCCAAAAGGACAGAAATGTTTCCCCCCATCCAAATGAAAATGTTGATTCTTTTAAAAAAGCCAGTGTGTGTTTGATCTCCTAAAAATGGGCTTCTTTCAGATATTGTCCTCTCAAATACGCAGGCTCTTTTCTTGCAAAACAATGCTGGTTTGTTCCCTCAGTGTGGTGAGTGGAGCTTACTTTTCTGCTGTGGAATAAATTCAATAAACCTGATTTTTTTTATATGGAAACAAGGTTCTGTACCAAGATATCCTCCTTTCCATGTTTTGGATGGCGGAAAGAGTTAAAAATAGAATGGTAAGGAGCTGCAAATGAATTACTTTCAGCATCATGTATGGTATTTAGTGCCATCTGGGTACCACCATAGATTAACTCTATTAGAAGTTATTGTCCACTTTGTGAGATTTATCTATTTATTTTTCCTGTAAGGGGCAACTAACAGTATTCCAGCTGCTGATTTATTCAGGCCAACAAACAGGCTACTAGAGATTTCTAAGATTATAGAGCCTGGATTAATATCCCATGGTCCCATCTTCAATATTTAGGCATGTAACTTTCCTATGTGAAATATATCCTCTTCTGTTTGATGCAATTTTATGCAGAACTGATATTTCAGGCCTTGGTTTTGTAACACCAGGGAAAAACAGGGTGCAGTTAAAATGGGAAGGTGAAGAAATATCCTGGAAGAAGGCAATATTAAGCCACTCCTTTAATCATTGCCAAGGGTTGTGAGAGTCAAATTTAACTCAGAGGAGTCTTTAGCCTTACAATTCATATTTGCTCACTTTATTTGACCACAGAGATGTGCCAGGATGTATCCAGAACATTGTGCAGTATGTGCATTAGTCGAGATAGTCCTGCACATCTGATAAAGAATGACTGCTTGCACAGAGAGATACTGTAAATTCAGTCTTAGATCAGGCAGGCGATGCAAGGGTCACCACCCTTACATTGACAAAATATGAAATACTTGTATGGTCACTCTTTATGCCTGAAGCATGAATTATTCAGTATTCATCACATAATTTTCATAACTGTTCGTCAATAAGAATCTTCGAAATTGATGCTTCCAGGCGAAGGTTTGATAAGTGAGAAATCCCTCTTGTGCAGTGTTTCAGACTGGCACAGCTCTTTTTTTCAAGGATTCCCAGTAAAAGTCAAGTACAATAGACTGCACATTCTGAAACATCCTAGTCGGTCTAGGTGAGGAATTCTTAGCCCTTCTCCCAATGGTGAAATCCAAATTTTTTTACTACCGGTTCTGTGGGCGTGGCTTGGTGGGCATGTCAGGGGAAGGATACTGCAAAATCCCCATTCCCTCCCCACTCTGGGGCCAGCCAGAGGTGGCATTTGCCGGTTCGCCAAACTACTCAAAATTTCTGCTACCGGTTCTCCAGAACCTGTCAGAACTTGCTGGATTTCACCCCTGCCTTCTACAAGGGCATCTCCCTTCAGCACAGCTCTAGGAAAATGGAAAGGAAGGGGTTTCGACATCCAATCTTGAACCCAATGGGCAGCTGTAGAACAGTACAATCCTACATGTGGGGAAGATTGAATATGAAATTCCTTATTAAGCCATTGAAGCCAAATCACTAGGTGTACAGGAGGAACACAAGGGAAACAAAGCAAAGGCAACAACCACAATCAAATAACTCCAAATAAAATAAACATTGTCATACAGGTTACATTAGCAGCTACTTCCTTGAATATATATTGGGATTCAGGATATATTCAAAATTTATAATAGAAGGTTGGAGAACAACTATCTGGTTCTCCAGTTCGAATGTGGCTAGACAGGTCATTCTAACTTTTCTTTCTTTCTCTCTCTCTCCCTCCCTTCCTTTTTTAAGTATAATACCCTCAGTTCTGCTGAATGTGGAAGATAACTGAAATATTGTGTGTTTGGGAAGATTGTCTGTTGTTTTGCCCGGTCAGGCAAAATGTTCCAGTTTTAATGTCCTGGGTGTAGATGGCACATCAGAAAATTAAGAAGAAGGTGAATCTATTTCATAACAACCTTTGGTTGAATGCTAGAAGTGCTGACACGTTTTCACCAATTGTGCCATTGTATGAAAAGTATTATAGCAAAGAAGCTGTTTTAGAAAACAGAAGATGAATTCTGTCTATTCAGTCTTCTCAGCATGGAAACAACCTATCATATGTTGTGGCATTCAAAAGCTTGGGGTTTATCATATGTAGTTAATTTTTTTTTCTCCCTTGCTGTGACTGAAGGAAAACTTCATAATATTAATTTTTCCATCATTTCAAAAATGACTAAAACAGACCCAGGACAATAGACTAGAAGCTTTTAGGAACATTGATCTGCAGATGAATAACAGCAGGCCAAGAATTACAGTCTACTGGAGTTTCCCCTTCCAGTTCAGCATTGCTGCTGTGAGAAGCTTGATCTAATATTTTGTTCACTTATGTAACTTAGAAATAAAAAAGGAAGATGGCATTTGAGATGGCTGTGATTTGAAAAGATTGATAATATTAAGAACATTTATTTTCCCCTGCTATCCACTAGCTTTTATTTGCTGTTTCACTGTAACAAAGCTTAAGATCTTGCCGTACTGAAAATCCATCTACAGAAATGGCCAAGTAATTACTGTACTTTTCGGAGTATAAGACGCACTGTTTCCCCCCTAAAAGTGGGTGAAAATTGCGGTGCATCTTATACACCGAATGTTGGCGAAGCTCTGTGCACCCGCCGGCCCCCACCCTTTGGTCATTTTTGGTCTCCGCGCATTGCATTTTTCGCCTCTGCATGCCCTGTTTTAGACCTGTTCCAGGCTGCGGGGATCGCCACAGCACACCGCCGCCGATCACTGCCTCCGTGCGTCATGTTTTTGGCCTCCGCATGCCCCATTTTTGGCTTCAGTACGTCACATTTTCACCCGTCCGGGCGATCCCCGCAACCTGGAAATGATCTAAAACAGAGCGTGCAAAGGCCAAAAACGCAGTGCGCGGAGGCCAGAAACATAATGCGTGGAGGCAGCGATGGGCTTTGATGATCCCCGCAGCCTGGAACAGCTGATTGGCGGTATTCCAGGAGGCTGATCCAACCGCCAATCAGCTGTTCATGCTAAATCAGGCTGCGATAACGTGCTGAAGCTAACTAGACTGTTTGCTGTTAGGACGCTAACCTGATGAATACCAATGTATGCTGGTAGGCAGAAGCAGAATTTTTTTCTTGTTTTCCTCCCCAAAACCTAACGAGTGTCTTATACCCTGTTTCTCCCAAAATAAGACATCTGATAACAAGCCCAGTCGGGCTTTTGAGCCCATGGCAATAAGGCGAAGCACTTATTTCAGGGTTCAAAAAAATATAAGACAGGGTCTTATTTTCGGGGAAACACGGTACTTCTGAACATCTTATACTCCGAAAAATACGGTACTTTGTTTACCATGTGCTTATGTAGGAAAACATACCGATGGTGGATATAAGGATGAATCCAAAGGCTGATGCATCTTTGCCCTCTTTCTTCCTGCTTCCATCTTGCAATGAGAATTTTGAGTCAGAGGACAAAGGGGAATAGCAGCGCTTATATCTGTTATATAAATATTTTGTGAGATGCAATATTTTTATTTTTTTAAAAAAAAACCTTGTAGTTTTAATTGGTTCTAAATATATGATATCAACCATAATTAGGATTAAATGGAAGAGGGGACTACCACTCAAGAATCAATCAAAAGTTAGCAAGAACAGATCTCTAGACAAAACAAATTCATAATGAAGCACTGGTGAATGCCCAGACTGTCTTGAGTTCTTTGTTGCATTTAAAAGTGCAGGGTGAGAAAATAGTGGAAGATGGTGACCATGCAATTCCTCTTTCCTATGATAGTACAATTCAGGAGATATTTGTTATATAAAAAGGGCCACTACATTTTCAATTACTTTCCATATTGCATGGGAGAACTGAGGCAGTCATGTCTGTTTAAATATCCTGCAAACTTTGGCACAAAGATTGTTTGGAGTTATTTTAAACAAATCCATTGTGCTATCATTGTGGAAAGGAAGATGGATGTTTGTAACTGCAGTAAAAATAAAGTAAAATACTTATAAAGATTCCTAGAAGAGAAAGGTTAAAAAAATACTTCCTTATTTGTCAGAAGCCTTGATTATTAATTTGTTGATTGTGCAGTCTATTCAATAATATGTTCTAAACCAGGATTGTGGATTTATCAGACAAAGAAGCTATCAGTAAACAGCAGCCTAATCAAGGAACCACCAAGAACACTCCCCACCAATACTGACAGGGCAAGCCACTAGTATATATATAAAATGAGAGCAAACCCTACTCCCTTCTAGCACTGATGATGTTACCTAGTTTGGTAATAAAATGTGTGCAAGAAAGCAATCCAGCTCAAAAAGCACCAAAGACCCCACAGTTCAACCATAAACTACAAATATTCCCTAAATTGTCTATCTGTTCCAATAATATTTTTAAAAAAGCCTTGGTGGCACAGCAGACTAAAGTGCTATTAAATAGCACCAGCTGCCTGCAATTACTGCAAGTTCAAATCTCACCAGGCTCAAGGTTGACTCAGCCTTCCATCCTTTCGAGGTAGGTAAAATGAGGACCCAGATTGTGGGGGCAATAAGCCAGGGGTGAAATCCAGCAGGTTCTGACAGGTTCTGGAGAACCGGTAGCGGAAATTTTGAGCAGTTCGGAGAACCGGCAAATATCATCTCTGGCTTGCCCCGGAGTGGGGCCGGAATGGGGATTTTGCAGTATCCCTCCCCTGCCACATCAACCAAGCCCACCAAGCCACACCCACAGAACCGGTAATAAAAAAATTTAGATTTCATCACTGCAATAAGCTGACTTTGTATAAAAAAGAACACCACTTGGGGGGGGGGCGAAAGCCCTACTAAGCAGGTATATACAAAAGTATGAAGGCTATTGCTTAATGCATTGTAAACCGCCCTGAGTCTCCAGAGAAGGGCAGCATATAAATTGAACCAATAAATAAATAAATAAATAAATAAATAAAAAGTAAAATTGAAATGCAAACAAAAATGTTGTGGCCCCTTAAAAAACTAGCAAATAACCTAGACACATGGAGCATAATGTGTCCATGGAGAGAGAAGCCTAGCATTCCCTAAGTCTTATTACTTGCTATCTCTTATAAAAACAAACTGTATATTTCAACACAAAGTGTTTTCCTTATGTCTAGCTACTGAAGCTAAGCAAATCCTGCTTAGGGCAAATATCTCTGGGTAGCTGTCAAACCATCCACTTCCCCTCCTCCCACCCTCTAGATCAGAAAGGGCCAAAATCATTTCCCGGTCTATTTTTCTCAAATAGCCATTTTGCTTTAATCTACCTTTTCCAAATGCTAAGTTTAATGAGAACTTCAGGCATTTCTCCAGCAAAAATATGTTGTTGGCTTTCTTTCCCACCACACACACACACACACACTTTTATTTCCTTTTTCCCTTTTCTGTATTTTTCCCCCTTCTCTCCCTGCAAGCCTCAGTATCTATGTATTCAATTCAAATGTATTTCAAATAAGCAGCAAGCTTGGACACTATTGAAACACTGCTGGAGAACTGCTGAAATAATAGGTGTATTCGCCAAGGAAACCTGCTTTTCTTTTCAAGTTGACTGTATGCATTATTGCAGCTTCTCCTGATAATGGCTCATTTAATGGTAGGGCCAAGATGCAATCAATCTTTTCTGTCTCTCTCTCTCTCACTCACTCACTCACTTTTTATCACCACCCTTACTGAGGAGTACACTGCTTGGCTGCAAGTACTCACCTAGCAAGATTGGAGCTGCTAAAGTTCACCTGGGGTGGAGTAGCTGCTACTTCTTAACCTCGGTGTCCTTGGGGAGGGGGCAAGAAGGCTGGGGAAATGGGACCTTTCCCTAATGCAGTTGAGAGAGATCCTGGGTGAGTCTGAAGAGAGCAGCTTCGCCTTCCTCTGTAATTAGACCCTTGCTGAACTCTTTACAGTTGACTTAAGTTACTTGGAGGAGCCTCTCTGCTGGGGCTCCCTGATTGGCTCCCCACCCTCATTGATGAACCACAGCATCCATTTCCTCTGTACAATAAAGAAGGAGGGGTGGAGGGGGAGCAAGATTAGTAAAAGTTCACTTGATCACAATGAAAAGGCTGATCATTAAAGGGCAATGCAAGCCAGATGTAAAAGCAATGTCTGGAGAGACACAGGCAGGCAATCTGTAGCTCTGGCCCAGTGGGGAACGCCCCCCTCTTCTTTCCAGCCAAGTAGGAAGGTGGCTCATTGTTTTCTGTGGAGGAAGATTGGAGAAAGGAGGAGAGGACAAGAGGAAGATGGCAAAGAGGAAGAGGCCTTACTGTTAGGAAAAGGGAAGTAGCTGCCTCTTGTGTTGGGTGCTAATGAATGGAGGGCATCAGTGAGTTGCTGGAGGACAAAATGCTGCCCCCTTCCTAGCCTGCCCGCCAAGGTTTTAACAAAATCAACTCTCCTACCTAACCATAGAGCTTCTCCATCAGCTCTTCAGTGGACTTGTCCTCACTTCAGGTTTAGCCCTCTTTCAAAATTCTACAGATTTCAAGCTACAAACTTGCTATCCAAACCATTCCACCAATAAGCTGGTGCACTGAGTGAGAAAGTTGTCCAAGAAAGCAGAAACATCCTGCTTTACCAAGGCAGCTGACCCATTCGGTTGCCGTGTCTGCTAGCAAGCTTGTTTTAACAATGGGTTTAACTACTGTGCTAAATTCCTGCTTATAACAAGTCCCCCACACACCTGGTCATGGGGTCCAGGAGCTAGTATGTTTGAAAGATTCGCACTCTGCTGCTTCACTGGCCAACCTCTGTCCCCAGTCAACTACTGCTAAAGAATAGGCGTGTCTCAACCTTGTTTGTCTTCTGGAAGAGGTTAAAACAGCTTTTCTGGAGGGTCTGATTAATTGATTAGGATAGTGCCATAGGAATTGTTTATACCAGAGGTCCTTAAATTCTCTGGCTCATTGACCCCTTGATGAAATTTCAGATTGTTCATTAACCCCCAAACATTTATTATATGAAAATAATGTAATACTAATTGCAATAGTACTATGAATAACAATGACCATTTGTATAATCCCACTGACCTTTGGGAGTTTGATATTGACTACTTTGGAGAGTCTTGGTTTATACCCTGCAGACTGAACAAAAAATATGAACATTCATTTTTATTGTAAGTATTATAATTACCGGTATATTGTACTATGGATGTTCATTCCTTATAAACAGCCAAGAGTCTCCTTCTGGCTGCAACAATAAAAAAACAACAACAACAACCAGACAGCACATCTGACCAGGCATTATAATCACCACATAAAGCACTCTCAGAAATTTGGGAGCTGTAGTCAAAATACAACTGGAGGATGTAAGATTGGGAAAAGCTACCTTAAGGCAAAGCATGTAGAGGCAAACACATATCTGCCATGAAATGGCCACTTTGTCCAGTCAATAAGCTATAGCCTAAACTCATCTGCAAATAAGGTTATCATATCACCATCTGGCATTTTGAGGTCAAAAAAGTACTCCAAAGACATGGAGCAGAAACTCCATAGTAAACTCTCCTGCTCCATGACTGTGAAAGTGTACTAGACCAATATTGTGATACTTTGAACAATCAGCAGCCCCATTCTTGGTCCTGCAGCCATAAGCTCCAATATAACTGCCAGTTATATTGGATTTTATGTCTGGATCCTCATCCATTAAAAAAGAAACCATAAACCAATCAGCCCAGCTTGGAGAGTTGATGTACAGGTAGTCTTCGATTTACAACAGTTCAGTTAGTGACCATTTAAAGTTACAACAGTGCTGAAAAAAGTGACTTGTGTCCATTTTTCATACTTATGAGGTTGCAGCATCCCAGGGGTCACGTGATTTACATCCGGATGCTTGACAACTGATTCATCTTCATGACAGTTGCAGTACCCTGGGGTCACGTGATCACCTTTTGCGACCTTCTGGCAAGCAAAGTCAATGGGGAAGCCAGATTCACTTAACAACCATATCACTAATTTAACAACTGTAGTGATTCACTTAGCAACTGTGGCAAGAAATGCCAGGAAATGGGGCAAAGCTCACTTAATGAATTTCTTACGTAGCAATATCAGTTTTGGGATCAATTATAGTATAACTCGGGGACTACCTGTAGTTAGATGTGAAATGGAAGGCATTTCTTGTTTCCCTTCTTCAAAGCAACTCTGGAAATTTGGCAACCAATTGGCAGGACTCTCTTGAAATTTTTTCCACCTCCCTTCCTTTGAACAGGCCAATCTATGCCAATATACTCAAAAGTAAACTGTCACCTCTCATGTGGTGTGACAGGGACTTATTGTTTTTTTCTATCAGTTGGAAGTTGAAGGCCACAGAGTATTGGACTTAAGAGCAGGGAGACCTATTGAACTTACTACTCTTGCTTACAAGTAGGCACTTAAAGATTCAGTCTAAAGTTGGCCATGCTGCCCAGGAATTATAGGAGCCAAAGTCAACATATCTGGAGAAAACAGGTTGGATAAAGCTGGTTTAAACTGCCCTAGCATTTTGACTTGAACCTTAGGTCCTAATGAGATGTTCTTTGAATGCAATCATGTATGGGTTCAGAAATAAGGCCCACCGACATTGCTCATCGATGTGACTTTCCTTAATCAGATGCCTTTCAAATGTTTTGAACTACGGATAGTCCTTGACTTATGAAGAGCCCTGGTGGCACAACAGTTAAAGTGCAGTATTGCAGGCAAATTCTGCCCACAATAGGAGTTCGATCCTGTTGGGGCTCAAGGTTGACTCAACTTTCAATCCTTCCAACGTTAGTAAAATGAGGACTTAGACTGTTTGGGGCAATATACAAAAAATGCTTACATTGTAAACTGCCCAGAGAGTGCTATAAAGTGCTATGGACCAGTATATAACCCTAAATGCTATTGCTATTGCCATGACTGCTCACTTAGCGACTGTTCAAAGGCATGATTGACCTGTCTGGGGGTAGGTTCATTCCTTTAATGAAGGATGGGACAACCTGAAGCCCCTCACAATTTTTGGAGTTCAACACTCATCAGCTTTACCACCATGGCCAACAGCAAGGAACTTGGGGAACTGCAGTTAGAATGCCTAATAAATGTTGTCTGTGTTTGCTCTTCATCTTCTACCAATATCTACTCATAGTAATGCTTACTCTTGGATCATTGGGTTTAGGAATGGTATTAGTGATATGAAAAAAATGCTTAAATAGCTTGTAGGGATGTCTCAAATGTTATGTTTATTATCTCCCATGCTACTTGAATAGAAATTGAATCTTATCAAAACACTTGGAGGGAGGAAGCTTTAGAAGGGAGTTGAGAGATGAGGGCAGAGTTGCAAGGAGCCAGGAATCTCTCCATAAATCAAGCATGCTGGAAGACCTGACTAAGAAGTCAATGCTTTAACATAGTGCTTCCCAAAACTTGGATAAATTATCCAAAAAGTGTGTAAAAGTGGGTAATGACACATGAACCCATTACCCAGCATCCATCACAACAGGAACATTTAAATTGCCCTAAAGATTACTATGTGTACTAAGATACATTTGAAAATCTCCCAGTTTATTAAGATGAACATCAATTAAATTATCAATGATAATTTGTAGAATTGACAAAGATAGTTTGGTGATATTGTTTTTATAGTACAGGCAGTCCTCAAGTTATGATTATCCTTTCAGCAAGTTAGAATGGTTCTGAAAGAAGTGACTTACCATGGATCCTCAACATTTGGTAAGACTTTAAAAGCAGTTTAGGATATGAAGAAAAAAGTTTGGGAAGTACTGCTCTAATAGCTTCAGTGACTTAGGGAATATAGCAGGCTATCTTTTCGGCTCAGTCTGATGCATTTTTTTTTATTTGACAACCACTTCAAATAAAGAAAGTTAGGCTCCTAATGTCATTCTTACAAAAAAAAAAGACCTACTGAACAAAGGAAAGTTTGGAAAGTGTTGCTGTAACAGTTTCAGTGATTAAGGGTATACAGCAGACCACATTTTTGCCTCAGTCCAATACATTTTCTTACTTGACAGCCATTTCAGATAGAGCTAGACTCATAATATCACCCTTAACAAAAACTCCACTGAATTCAGTGGAATTTTCTCCCAAATGAGCCACCATGGGATGGCAGGTGTAAGAAATCCAGGCTTTCTAGATCAAGAGGAATTGTTGGCCATGCTGACCTGCAGTGCTGAAAACGGTGTTGATCAACCTATGAAGGGCCGGACCGGATGGTTTCTATTTCTGGAGGGTAGGGTGGCGATCCAACAGCCATCAGGTACACAGAAACATATTCACGGGCTTCTTTGGAAAACCAGGAGCCCTGAGCCCTTCTTCTTTGCTTCCTCTCCCCGACTGTCGCTCCTTTTTTAAAGGCAAAAAGCAACACCAAGACAAAAGGCGCAGACGGGAGCGGGCGACGGGAGCGGGCGTGGGATCGAATTAAAGCTCTTCTGTGCAAAAGAAGGGAGACACGCAGCCCTCCCGCCTGCCGGTGCCGGATCCTTCCCGGCAAGTTTTCCGAACAGCTTTCTCCCGCAGCCGAAAGCTTGATGGATGGGCTCCTCCCGCGCTAGGTTGCTTTGCTGAAACATTAGAAAGAGCGCGAGGTAAAGGTTGGCGGTGCGGGGCTTGGGGGTGAGGCTCTCGGCGGTATAAATCATTCACGTTGTTTAAGGTACATTGATCCGTCTAATGGCTCGTAATAGACGCCTAATTACCGCGAGGAGGAAACTGCTGCAGAGGAGAAGGGCTGCGGAGCCGGAGGGGAGGCTTCACCTGAAGCGTCCAAATGACATCGCCACAAAAGGGAAAGGAAAGGTCGCCCCGCGGGGCCCTGACGATATAACCCGGCCACACCGTCGGCCTGAGTGATGCCAAGGGAAGACATTAGGCGACAGCCGAAGCCAAGCCCACTGAAGCGCCCCGGATCTTTAGAAGCAAGGTTTGACCTTCCCCGTTGGAATTTTGCCTATCCTTTCTCCCAAATTAAAGGGTTCCCCGGCCCGCCTCCCCAACTCTCTGGAGTAAGTTTAGACGGAGCAAAAAAAGTGATTCTTCAGTATCGATAGAGGATATATGTGTAGTTCAGGGTTGAAATGAAATGAAGGATCTGCTATGCAGTGAGGTCAGATAGTATGGCACAGTGGGTAAAGTATCTGGCTTGGCACTGAATAATCAGGAGGGATCCTTGGTGCTCTCTGGACTTGGTGGTTTTCTTGCAGACGTTTCATTACCCAAACTGGGTAATAGCATCAGCACTGATGGTGTTATCTAGTTTGGGTAATAAAACTTCTGCAAGAAAACAGCCAAGCTCAGAGAGCACCTCCTGATTTAGTGCCAAGCCAGATACTCTACCCACTATGTCATACTATCTGCTCTCACTGCATGGTGGGCCCACACTCCTTTTCTCCATGGAGGAAAGGAAGAGCAGAGGCCTCAGTGGATTGAGCAGCGGCTTCCATGCAGCCCCCAACCTTTCAGGTTCTGTTTAACTGAAACCCAAAGGCTCCGATTCAATTGATTCAATTGAGTGGAATCCTCACGCCCAGCTGTTTGTTAAAATCAAGCTTTCTTAGGGAAACCATTTTGAGGTGGGATTTTCCCCCCCTTTCTTC
This sequence comes from Pantherophis guttatus, assembly GCF_059756535.1. NCBI lineage: Eukaryota > Metazoa > Chordata > Lepidosauria > Squamata > Colubridae > Pantherophis > Pantherophis guttatus. Next base: position 154,682,159 of record NC_142063.1, read on the forward strand.
CTCCTCCTCTTTCTAGTGGGAAGGTAATTTCAATTCTTTTCTCTGAGAGAAGGTGTGTTTTTTCCCCTTCTTTCTTCTCTACCTGTAGGAAATGCTTGTAATTATGAGCTCCTTTTGGGAAAAGCCCACCAGGAAACCCAGGCAGAGAAAGCCGAGTCCGCCCACTTCTCAGCGACAGATTCTTATTTGTAAAAAGATCTGGCCACTGTCCTGTGAGGTAGGCCGAGTTGAGAACTAGTAACGTTGAGCAACAGCTTTCAGCTGGTATGACTAAAAGTGGAAATGGAAGATTCCCCCTATTCCAGCCTTGGACATAATCTTCCTTAACTTGGTGCCCTCCAAATGTATTGAAACTCCATTCTCTGTAGCCATGGCGGCCATACTGGCCAGAGACCGAAAAGACTCATTACTACATGGAAAAGGAGCCATGTTGGGGAAGTCACAAACTAGGCCTTGTTAGCAAAGGGCGAGCGACTTGAGGTCCTCCAGATATTGCTGAACTAGTTTCCCGCTTTGCTCCTCAGGGCCCGGATGCAGAGCCTGCTGGGAGTTGTGGGGAAGGCCGCCAGTCGTTTGTGAGGAGGCAATCTCGACATCCAGCCTCTGGCCGGCTTGGCAGGAGGCGTCCTTCCCAACGGGCGGAGTAAATACGCGCCAACAGCGGCTGCCTGCGGGGAAAACAATCGGGACCCTCAGCCAAGAGGGATTATGCCCTTGGGGAGCGCCGGCCTGGTCTGCCTCCCACCCCGCTTTCTAGGCCGGGCAAAGAAGAGCCTCTCCAACTTGTGGCCTGTTGGGAGTTTCCGGAAACTCTGTTAAACGGCAGCGACGAGGTCTTTCTCCCCGCGCAGTAAACAAGCTTCTTAAAGACGTTTTGTTGAATAATCTCTCGTAATTGTAGTAATTAAAATCATCATCCAGTCACCTTCGTTTGACACAACAGAGCCTTCCCTTGTTAATTGTTCACGTGTCTTCAGCAGACGAGGGAGAGGGGCGCGGGAGGAGGAGGAGGCGCACTCCAGGCCCCTTCTCCAATCCAGGCGGGTGATCCATTAGTGAAAAGGGGGCGCTGGGAAGCCCAGACGTTTCGAAACTGGCCCGCCATTTGGCCCCATAGCTCGGCCTCTCCAGGCAACTGTAGTGTGACCCGTCCCAGCCCGGCGGAGGTGGACGATCTGCTGCCGGCTGTTGCAGTGAAGAAGATGGCAGTGGAAGCGCTCCAGGATTTCCAAAAGCAGGAAAGGAAAGGAATGTGTGGGCGCAGGGAAATCTGGAGCGCCCCATCAATCCCTCCTTTAATTTTCAGAGTTTGACACCCAGGGGGACGGGTCTCCTTTCCTTTTGTCTCTCTCCTGGTCCACCATCTCCTTCTTTTTCTTAACCAGAAGACATTTGCTTTTAAACCCAAACCGTCTCTTCTTCTTCTTCCTCCTCCTCCTCCTCCTCCTCCAGAGGATCCGTCCTTTCCACCAGAAAGAAAGAAAATGTTTTCTCGGGGCTTCCCTAACCTCAGGGCACCTCTCTAGTTTCCCCTTTCACTCCTTTTTTTTATTATCTCGATCCTGGAGGGAATCTAGCACACCCACACCCTTCAACTACACTTCCTGACGTGGTCCTGTTCCGTGGGAGGGACTGTCTCCTCCTGGCATCCCTGGCCGGTTTTGTCTCGGGGAAAGGCGCGGAGTACCCGAGACTGGGTGATGGGGTTGGGGGAGTGGGAGAGAGAGAGAACTTGCTGCTTAAGGAGAAAGGGGGCACAATTATTGGTGCAAATGATCGGGGGCTTTCCTCCCTCCCCTCCCCTCCCCTCCCCACCATCTGTTTGGTTGAAGGTGCGCTTGCTCCTTTCAGAAAGGTTGGCACGGGCGCGCCTTCGCCCACCCCCATCTCTGTAGGAACTCTTTCATCCTCTGGTTCTCGGGCATGTTAACAACTGCTCTTCAATCGATTGATTTGCAATAGCTACCCCCGCCCCGTTTGTGCGAAGAGAGCCCGTTTCATCTGAAGGCTCTTGAATACGAAACCCGCGTTGTTCCCCTCCTCCCCCAGCTCAATCATCTCTAATGAACCAATTGTTTCGTATTTCTACCTCCTGAAGATTGCAACTTTCAGAGTCGCTGCAGATCGGAAGGCTCAGGGAAAGGGGGAAATCTGGAAAAACCAAATTTGCTGAAAGGGAGCAGGGCCGGTGTCTTTAATTAGTCCATTCTTCTTTATTAGTATTCATATTGAGATTTGTGGGAAGGGAGGGAAAAAGAGTTGCATGTTGATTTAGCCACCGTGTTATTTACGATGTAAATATATTCCGAGACAAAAAAAAATCCCGTCACGGATCAATTGTAAAGGACCCGGATACATAATTTTTAAAAAATCAGTTCAGTTTATATGAGGTTCTCACCCCACTTTCGCTTCTTAGTCAGATTTGTTTATGCAGAATCGACATTTAATAGTGCTAATTGCACTCCAGTTAAATTGCCCTGATTGCAGAAAGGGAAGCAATTTTCATGCTCTCTGTCTGGGTTTGGAAGAAATTGTTTTATATTCACCTCTTTATAAAGAAGTAGAGATAAGGCACCGAGCCTTTGCACAAATTGCACTTATGGGCTGACTGGCAGCATTCAGGCGCTATAATAGAGCATTATTTGGCCGTTTTGAATAATGTAAAGCGGCTGCTGAAAGCCATTCTCCTGAAAATTGCTTTAACTTTTAAAAGGGTGATGATTCACTCCAAACCAGGCCCTTTGTTACATTGTCAAACATTGTCCCCCCCCTTCGCCAATGTTTTAACAGTCAGCTCAACACTTCAGCATAACACACTGATCTTTGTTTAAAAACTAGATTTTTTGAGTATGAAGAAATCTGACAGAAAACGTTTGAACCCCCCACCCCACCCCACCCAAAAAAAAAACATTTAGGAAGCGGCTTTTTCTTTTTCCTCCAACACTGGATATCTTCCCTTCTTTTCAGACAGGCGCCGCTGCTCCGGTTCTAGTTCATTTCACTCACTTTTACTTAAAGAGAAGAATTGCTCGGCCATTAATTTGCGGAGCCGCCCGGCGCCCTGCGCATTTGAAAATAAGGCGGACGAAAATGTGTAATGAACTTCAGGGACACGGCGCGTGCTTTTGTTGAGGCAAACGGGTGGTGCCTCCAAAGCTCCGTCTAAAGTCAGTGACTAAAAGATGTGTAACTGCACCGAACAAATATCTCACCTTCCTTTCTCAGCTAGTTAGACAGAAGAGGGTCTTCGTGTATCTCGTTATTTGCCCAGCTCCTTCTCCTCTCCAGCTGCCCTCAGTTAGAAAAGACGCCTTAGTGTCATTAGCGCTCCCTTCTTTTAGCAAATGCAGGGGCGAATTCTAGCAGTAGACCGGAGAACTGGCCTTCCTCTTCACTAAAAGAGGGGGAGGAGGGAGATTATCACTTGTTGGGTGAAGGCTTCTGGACCGAGGTCCCATGGGACTCCCTCTTCCCCATCCCTTCACACCCCTTCAACGCGTTGTTGAATATCAGTGACTACCCTACCACACACACACACACACACACACACACACACACGTTAGCTTTGAGATTTCACTGCTCAATTTTCTTTAAATTATGTTTTGCTTTTCGCTGCTCAGCCCTCTTCCTCCTCCTCTTCCGCCTCCTCCTCCTCCTTCCCCCCACGTGCCCCACTGTCATTGCTAAGTGTAAAAATGATGGCGCACAGGTCTGGGGACAGCCAGAGGGGCACGGATTCCCCTCCCCTCTATTCACATTTGAGCTTTTTGTTTGTCTACTTCTCCAGCCATCAACAAAACGGAGCAAGCTAGGGCTAAAACGCTACAAAGGAGGTTGCAACAGCCACATTGCCGCTGAGCTATTGAGTTTACTGCGAGCGACAAAATTAGTTTCTTCTTTGAATATCTCCGCGCAAGTCGCCTCCTCCCGCTTCACCCATCCCGTCTTATTTAAACACGGACGGAGGGTTTTCAAGTGGTAGGGTGGGGTGGAGATAAATTGTGATCCTTTGAATCACGTGTATTTTGCATCTGCGAACTGATGAGGTTTGGACGCAACAGATGTGGCAGTAGAGAAGAATTAACAGGGGGAAAAATAAAGGCACTTTACCTCCCTATGTTCCCTACCTCCGTCCCTCATAACAGCAGAGAAGATTGGGCAGTTCAATAAACAAAAGCGAACAGCCACAGCATTGCAGATGAGAGCTCATTCGTTTGTTTTATAGTTAATATTTCAGCCAGGCATCAAACTGGTGAGTTGATCGCAATTTCCTGGAATAGTCTGCCACTTGCCCTCGTCAAAATTCAGAGATGGTATGGTATGGTGTTAATTCGACTTCTCACTTGTAAGAAAAGGATGAGACATATTTTGTTCAACGCTTTGAGGACTGGTTAGCCTGGATGGTTTCTCCAGTTAGTGGTGGCCAGTAGGAAATGTAATGCAGCCAGCAAATCTGACATTGGCTCTGTCTTTTCACAATTTACATACCTGCTCTTCGCAGGTAGAGGAATCTTACAGACACCGATGGCTAAGATGCAGGCAGTTTCGTCCCAGGTCCTTCCATGTAAAAGCGGTCACAATTTCTCTCTTGCTTCAATTTTCCAATCAAAGCAAGCAAATACACTGCACAAGCACTGCCAACATGCTGCAGATAGTTGAGATAAAGTTGTGTGTAACAGTTCCATCACTTTATGTTCTGCACCACATGCCTTATAGGCGACTATACCCTTATAGGCGGCAAGACCAAGGTGAAGGAAAAAGGCTTTATAAGGTGAATGATTATTCTTTTATTTTACTTTAATGAATGGAGAATTAATGAGCTGTGCATTATTCGGGATATAAGGGGGAGAAACGAAAGCGGGGAGTGGGGTGGGGCGGGAGAGAAATAATCTGAACTACAACCATTCCGGCTGTGTTTTGCCATTATACCCTGCCCTTTGTGCTCCCATCCTAGAAATCAACACCGAAAGCAGAAGTAGCATTCCTATTGTTCGTTCCTGTTATGACCTTAGTGGTATTTCAACCTAGGCATTATTTATTTTTTTTAAAAAAGAGTTAATTGCAGTATAATGCTTTTAAAAGACTAAAGAACACTAGTAAAAATCCCCCCCTCCCGGCACGGCTTTGACTGGCACGCGCTCAGAGCCCTGGTTCTTGCATCTCAAGTTTCTGATTGGCTGCGGGGCAACTCCTGCTTGTCCTTTCTCCTTCCTCATTGGGTAAGAGTCCCAGCCAGCGGTACTTCAAAGCAGGCGCTCTCTGCACTTAGGCTGAGTTTAGCGGTCCAGAGACAGGAGTGTACTTAGTGCACTGGAATACAGCGGGAAGCTGGGAGGACGTCGCGCACACTCGCCAGCCTCCCTTCAAGGCAGAGCCCTCCTTCCGATCCGCTCATCCAGCCAAGCGACTTGGCTATGGCTACGTCTATCCTTGGGGTAAGTCAGGGGGCGCTTCTTATACTCACGGAGGTCGATTTTCGTTGTCGTCTCCATCCCCTCCCCCATTTTTGACCCACAGTGTTGATCCAGCAGGAATCAGTTTGTGGTTGCAATCAGGAGACGAGGTTATATAAACTGTATGATAAAAGAAAGCCAATCATCTCCTTGAGGGCTTCTTTGAATTCCCGTTTCAGCTTACGACCCTCTTTATTCGTTGTTTTGATTTGTCCTGGCACTCACTGCCCTCTCTCTCTTCCCCCCCCCCAATTTCTATCATTTTAAATTGACCCCGTAGCAATTTCCCACAGCCTCAGATTTACTGGCGACCTGGTAGGGAAGTCCTGTGATCGCGTGTACCGGTTCGTCGCGCTTCCTTTTTTTTTTCTTTTTTAGAAAGATGGCCCTCTCTTAATGTCTTTAGAGAGAGCAGAGTGCCGCCGTCGCCCGCTCCAAGGTATATTTGATTTTGATTTTAAGAACGGTTTGGCCAGCCATTATTATGAGAGAAATGGACAAACCTCAGCCTTCTCTTTAGGAAAAAAAAAAAAAAATCAGTGATGCGGTTTGCTTGTGTCTTTCTTCATTTCACTTCCGTCTGCCCTAGGGTGTTCTGGAGTTTCCTTCTTAAATTCTTTCTCCTTCCGCTCAGCACCATCCCGGGGAGCAAGTGACCGTCTGGATCGAGCTAGGCGGGACAAGACTGAACCTGGAGTTTTCCCTTTGTTTGCTTTTTTAAAGAGAATCCACTGCGCCCCAACTTTTGGCAAGGACGCCTTTGATTTGGGTGCATCCGGGGCCTCCTCCTGTGAGCGTCTCGGCGGGTGAAGGAAGCCGGGCCGTGTCCGATGCGCGCTTAGGGCTTAGAGGGCGAGATTGACGGGCTCGTTTTGTGTCTCCCCCACAGGAAGAGCCACGCTTTGGAACCACGCCCTTGGCCATGCTGGCCGCCACCTGCAACAAGATCGGGAACACCAGCCCGCTCACTACCTTGCCCGAATCCAGCGCCTTCGCCAAGGGCAGCTTCCACCCTTGGAAACGCTCCACCTCCAGCTGCAACCTGGGCTCCAGCCTGTCCGGCTTCACTGTGGCTACTAGTCGGGGCTCCAGCGGGCTGGCCAGCGGCAGCGGCACAGCCAACAGCGCCTTCTGCCTGGCTTCCACCTCGCCCACTTCTTCGGCCTTCAGCAGCGATTACAGCGGCCTTTTTTCCAACTCGGCGGCGACGGGCGTGTCCCCCCAAGAGCCCGGCGGACAGTCGGCCTTCATCTCCAAAGTGCACAGCTCGGCGGCAGATAGCCTGTATCCACGGGTGGGCATGGCGCACCCGTACGAATCGTGGTACAAGTCCGGCTTCCATTCCACGCTGGCGGCCGGCGAAGTGGCGAACGGGGCGGCCTCGTCGTGGTGGGACGTTCACACCAACCCGAGTTCGTGGCTGGAGGTGCAGAACCCAGCCGGAGGCTTGCAGAGCTCGCTGCACTCGGGCGCCCCCCAGGCCTCCCTCCACTCCCAGCTGGGCACCTATAACCCGGCCGACTTCAGCTCCCTCACCCACTCGGCCTTCAGCTCCACCGGCCTGGGCTCCACGGCTGCCTCGCACCTGCTCTCCACCAGCCAGCACCTGCTAACCCAGGAGGGATTCAAGCCCGTGCTCCCTTCCTACACGGACTCCAGCGCCGCCGTGGCCGCGGCCAGCGCCATGATCTCGGGAGCAGCGGCCGCGGCGGCGGCCGGAGGAAGCTCAGCGCGCTCCGCCCGACGTTATTCGGGCCGGGCCACTTGCGATTGCCCCAACTGCCAGGAAGCCGAGCGTTTGGGCCCGGCGGGCGCGAGTTTGAGGCGCAAAGGGCTGCACAGTTGCCACATCCCCGGCTGCGGGAAGGTCTACGGCAAGACGTCGCACCTCAAGGCGCACCTGCGCTGGCACACGGGCGAGCGGCCCTTCGTCTGCAACTGGCTCTTCTGCGGCAAGCGCTTCACGCGCTCCGACGAACTCCAGCGGCACCTGCGGACTCACACCGGCGAGAAGCGCTTCGCCTGCCCGGTCTGCAACAAGCGCTTCATGCGCAGCGACCACCTGAGCAAACATATTAAAACGCACAACGGGGGAGGCGGGGGCAAAAAGGGCAGCGACAGCGACACGGACGCCAGCAACTTGGAGACGCCCAGATCCGAATCGCCGGACCTTATCCTGCACGAGGCGCGAGGCAAGGACTCCACAACGGGGCCCAATGACTCTTAAAGAGGAGGGAAAAAAAAAAAAGAGTGGGAGGCGGCGGCGGGAGAAGTTTTTGGCGGGACGGGAGCCCGCCAACTAGAGTGCGAGAGAAAGGAGACGCGCGGGGGGAGAAGCCAAAAGCGGCGGTCGCGGCGTCGCCGCCACTCGGGCTCGGCTGTTCCGCGAGTTTTTGTTTTTTAAAGCAAACGGGGTGGGGTGGATGTAAAGGTGAAGCGGAGGGCGAGCTGTTAAGACTTTCAGACTGTTGGAGAGACCTTGAACCCGGCCCTCCAGGCAGAGACAATGCAACCATTTCCCCCAAACAATAAAACAACGAGCTTCATCTTCCTGGCGAAGAGCAATACAAGTGGCCGGAGATTTATTATTATTTTTTCCTCTCTGCCAACCCCTCCTTGTCACGCGCATTCACCTTTCTCTCCCTCCACCCCACCCCAAAAATAACAAGACTCGCCACGAACAGCCGCACAAAAACGGAACTCGCCACCCGGGACTACGGTGCTTTTCTTTTGGAGTGATTATAGTATAGTTATAAATCTAAATTTACTGCAGACAAACGGCAAAGTCTTATTTGGTGAAATATTCTACAATGATGGTTTTATATTTAAATCTGAAAAATCCCGTGGCGCGCCTGTGCGCCGTATATACACCCAGACACATATACAAAGGCTGAAGGTGAGAAACCAAACTGGAAAATACCCGGAGACGGTTTATCTCTTGTGATTCATCAAAGCTATGTATAAGTAGGATCCCAAAACACTCCCCCCCCCATTGTGTTCTCTTTTTTCCCCCTTGTAAATGTCAGTTCTGATTTGGGGGGGAGGGGTGAATTCCTGAAACTCAGAGGAATTCTTTTTTTCTAATTATTATTTCTGATGCACTTTGTGGAGGTCAGTATATATGTAAAATATATTTAAAATGTTGAGTTTAACATTTCACTCGCACCAGTAATTTAAGGTTGTTTAAAGAGATTTAATGCGTTTATCTGTATTGGAAAAAAAAATCTTGACATATTTTCATTTTGGTATTATTAAAGGATTCTGAACAATGCGCTCTGGGGTTTCATTTTCCCCTAGTCAATCCCGCCGTTTATTCACTTTTATTGAAATCTGAGCGTCATAGACATTGCACTGACGAGATTAAAGCAATAGTTGCAATGTTAAACAGGTTAGGAAATAAATCCCATTCCAATCAGTACAATTTATTCTGAATAAACATGGTTGTGATTTAAATATATTAAAGGTGAATTAAAATACTGTGCGCCGTTCATACTAAAGATCAAACTTTATTTAAGAACTCTCTCAAATGATGGGTGCCAGAATTTTAATTAAGTCAATATTCCACCTCCTTATAGGGAAAAAAATGGGACCGAACCCCTTTTAATTCAGTTCCCAAATCCCACTTATCTGAACCATATATATGGAGCGCAACTTGCTAAAGCGATTGGGCTCCTTAGCAATGAGAAAACCTCTAAAACTCATCCCGAATATCAAAGGCCATTTCCATAAGACTGAGAGCCCATAGGAAAGATTTTGAAATGATAAACGTGGGCCGAGCAAACATTTTATTAAAGCGAGCATGTGAAATCTATAGCGAGGTGGCTCAGGTTACAGAAGGCAATCCCACGGGGAATAAATCGCAAGAGACATTTCATGCCTAAATGAAAATCTTGTTAAATGTTATTAATTTTGACTTGGAGCACATAGCAGCCCCCTGTGCCTTGTATTCCCTTATTAGAGATTCATGTCTTATCAAATATCTAATTAATCTCCTAGACATCATTTGTTCTAGCCAACTTTATCTCAGCTGGTCCACGGGGAAAACCCCTCAGAATGTTCTCAGTGACAAAGCTTCCCTGGAAGATCCTTTTAATTGTTGAAATGAACTGCGCCAAATTTGCATGTCAAACGGTAAAGGGCAAGGCGAGATAAAACGTAATCGTTTTAAAAGCCTTCCAAATTCAGCACTTGATTTGATAACCGAGCCTCTCTCTCTCTCTCTCTCTCTTTTTTTTATGTTATGGAGGACAACTGCTCTTTTTCTTTTCAAAAGGATAGTTGATCTATGCAAATCGTGGTTTGGAAATGCTTATGTCCCCCTGCAGTCAAATGCCCCATGCATGTTATTTGAATATCAGTGGCTCTGCCGTTGAAAAGGTTCGAGGATGCTCTCTGACTTCTTTGTGATTACGCAGTGCAGCGTCTTATTCTGAAGGAAAGGGTGGGGGGACCTCAGGAATAATTAAAGGCTGGGATAAGGCCTGGGAACACATTTGGGACAGGAATCTCATTTAGACAGCCTCTTTTCAAAATAAGGCACAGTTAAATTGACCAGAAGGCAATTATTGAAATGAAAATTATTTTCACTCCCTTTGTCTTCTGACCACCAACTTAAAAGCCACCGTGTATTTCTAAAAGAGGAAAATCGTTCCAATCGTCTCCTCCTTAATTGCGCTACTTTAAAGAGGGAGAGAAACGAATGGAAGGGGGAAAAATTGAAAGAAAATTTAAATTGAACATTTCAGAATGAAAGGCTAAAGTATACTCTCGGCTTTTCTGTCCATTTGGTTATGGAAATTTACACACACACACACACACACACACACACACAGAGAAAGAGCGGACACTTCTGTGTATGTGTAGGCAGACATATATTTCTTTCTTCTGGAAACGGATTGGCAATCAGGAAGAAGAACCAGGCTGCCAGGAGGCTCTGAATAGAAAACATCTGTTACATCTCCCGGGCAGAAAACTCGCACTGAGTTTTCCGTCATTATTGTGCTAAAAATACAGTAGGAAGGGGACTAAAATATTTCCCAAAGCTGGGTAAAAACGGTGTAACCCGAATTTGGGAAAGGTTATTTGGGGGAATCGAAGGACAGTTTTGATTTATGCGTTGGTGGCTATTTTCTCTCTCTTTCATTATTTCCTCTTTAATCTGATGAAGGCGAGAGACGCGAACAACCTTTCCTCCCCGGCTGGCCCGTCTGATCCGTTGGTTGGCGATTCGGTCGTAAACCTAAACTTGCAGAAGACGACCATTTAATGGGTGTGAAGTTTGCGAACGTCCATTTCTTTCCCTAACCTTTCCCCGCTTCCCTTCGCCCACAGCGTTTGTTTGCTTTGGAGCCTGTTTTGCTCTGGATCTGAGAGGGGGAAAAGAGACGGTGGCATCGGGCGTGGGGGGGGGGGAAGCAGAGGTCGAAGGGAGCAGAGCTGGGCCAGCGACAGGATGCGGCTCCTCTCTCCCCGCCCGCCCGCCTCTCTCGGCTGGGGCGGTCATTGTGGGCTTTCTAAGGAATGCGTTCCTTCTCACTGGGCCTTGGGCAGGAGTCAGCTTTGTTTCCCAGTCCCTAATAAACCAGATCAAAGGCCCCTTTCGTTGAGGTCCAGTTTCTGTCAGGGTTACAACTTCTCAGCTCGGTGATCAAGCCATTGCCCCCCCCGAGGGGGTCAGAAAATGTCCATCATCGACACACTCCCCCAGATAGGAAAAGTGGGCAATCTGAACGCTTCGCGCCTCGGCTTCGGGGCCGGCCGAGTCAGGGAAAAGCGCCAAACAATCCTCCAAGGCGATCCCTGGGGCAGGCTGAAGTGGCAGCTTTTGAATGCATAATAATGAAGGAGAAGCGGGGCCGCCTGGAAGGGATCTTGGACAAGGAGCGCTTGTCTGAGCGGGGCTCCCCCCCGGTCCCGCCCCCACTCCCAAACCGCGCTTAAACTCGGAAATCCAGAAAATGCGCGGGAAAGTGCAGATACACCATTGAGGGTGAAGGAGACAAGCTTTGTCAACCCCTTAGCCCGCCTCTCTTTTCAGCCGGACAATAATGCATTGCGTCCCACATAGAAGAATGGCAAAGCAAACGATTTCTGGCCATTTTATGGAGACCGGGTATTCTTCCTTCCGGTGAGGGGAAGTTAAGAGACACATCGAGAGGCGGCGAAGGGAGGCTCCCACAGTATCTAACGAGCGACGAAAGGAACGGAAAGCGGGGAAACTCTGCCCCCTTCTTTAAAACCCGCTTATTTCTCTATTTTTAGGGTTGTTTTTCCCCCTCCTAGTTCCCGCCTGAGGAAGTTGCAAATAGTACAGCTTGGATAACCGAGACAACTGATCAAATTTCCCTCCTTTAAAAAAAAGAGAAATCCACACGTGGAGGCTTCTATTTTATTTGCAGCCGCTCTCAGTATTTACCCCAGCTATATACTTCGCTATGTTCCATAAATGCAGATGAAGAGAAGAACGCCACGGAAAATCCGGCCTATTTGAGTAATTGGTAGACTAAGTGTTTATTTTAAGTGAGAATAATTTAGCTACAAATTTTCTTAAGAAATAACATTCTTAACATATTAAATTCTCTTCTCCCCCGCAAACTCTGATTTGCTTTTATGTTTGACAGTCACTTCTGAGTCATTGGAGAGGAAAGGCGGGGGGGGGGGGTTGTAATTCCCGACTCTTTGGCGCCATCTAGAGCAAATTTCCTCCCGAAAGCAACACTTCCCTATTCCGATAAGAATTAAGATATAAATCCTTTAAAAAAAAAAAAAAGGACAAGTCAGATCAGCGCCTTGAAATCTGAAGTGAAGCAGCGAAGATAGATACGCTTTTTCCAGTCGACAATTTGTTTATAGAATTCGTTAGGAACTATTAAACCTTGGAGGGCGTTTTCATCCTTTATTCTCTCCACCCCTGCCCCGTCCGCTGATTTTTTAAATATATATTTATGTTAAGATATTATAATTCCTTTACCTCCCTGAATTGGGGAGCTATATAGCGCGATATTTGATCCTGAGAGGTGTTCCAGAGAAACCAGTGTTTTCCAAAGCAAGTGGTGGACCTTCTGACATGCCACAGGTACAATACTACTATAGGAGTTTAAACAGGTAGGTGCATGCCTCTCTTACCAAAAAAAGCAGTAAAGTTGGGCCAGATCAAATTAAAAGGGGAGGAGGAGAGAGAAATTAAAAATAATTAAGAGGTCATTTTGTAACCCGAACCACGTTTGTTTTCCTTGCTTAAAACACACACATACACAACAAAAACCCTGCCCATTTCAGGTCTTCTACCTAGGAAGCGCGCCTCCAGTTTCCAATGATCGTTCAACAACCCAGAGTTTGCGATCGGGGCAGGGGTGAAATCCAAAATTTTTCCCTACCGGTTTTATGGGCATGGCTTGGTGGGCGTGGCAGGGGAAGGATATTGCAAAATCCCCATTCCCACCCCACTCCAGGGGAAGAATACTGCAAAATCCCCATTCCCACCCTATTCCGGGGCCAGCCAGAAGTGGTATTTGCCGGTTCTCCGAACTACTCAAAATTTCCGCTACCGGTTCTCCAGAACCTGTCAGAACCTGCTGGATTTCACCCCTGGATCGGGGCCTCAGAAAGTTCTCGTGTATAGCTTTTCGATAAACCGGCGGCGTTTTTGATTCCTTCAGGAGCACATGTGGTGCCCCAGCAAGCAGAAAAGTCGCGGGGAAGCCGGAAGAGAAGATGGGATGGAGATTGAGGGGGGTGGGGGAGAGAAACCCTGCCAATCGCTTGACAGGAGATCGGGTCATCTGTAAGAAAGACTACACACTCGTGCCGGTTATTAAAACTCGATTACACACCTCCCCCTTCCTGCGAATCCTCTTCTCCGCCTACAAGCATCGAGGATCGTTTTAAGAAGGAGACAACGCCGCGCTTACCTCCTTTTTAAACCGAGGAGCCGCTCCCTCCCTCCGCCTCCCCAAGCAAAAGCTCACTTTCTAAACCTCTCCCACTTAAGGAAGATCGGAGCGGACCTCTGCTGTGGAGCCCCCCTCCTAAACCCAGCCAGCGTTACCCGCAGAGTTTAGCACACATACACACACACCACAAACATACACACACGCACACGCGGCTTCCCACAGCCAGGCCACGCGAGGGGAAAGTCGGCGGGAGCTTCCCTTCGCGGGACGGTCATCTGTGAAAACAACCCGGAGCGGTTCCACACCCAACAGAGACTCCGCCTCCACCGGCGGGCGCACCCCGAGCGAAATCGGGCTCCGCTTGCCGCGGTTTAAAAGCCCCTCATCCCGGAGCTGCCTGTTTTCCGAGATGTGTTAATTACATACTTTGGAGACCAGGGCTGCAAAGTCCTTGTCCGTCCCCTACTACAAAATAGGGTTTTTGCTGCGGGGAGAGGGGGACGAAAGATATATATATATATATATTTTAAAAATTTGCCTTTCAGCCTAAAGCTGCCTTACCTGAATGTCATAATTACAGTAATTATGTACATCCAAATTACATGCTAATTAAATTAGAATCAAATCGTTCTAAATCGAAATCAAATGAGGTAGCGAGCATTAATCAATGACAACATAAATAGAGAGTTTCCTTCGGGGATATTTATTGCAACGATCCAAGAGGGAGCCTGAGCTGAAAAGTCACCTGTTTATTCACCTTTCAATTAGTAATAATTTATTCTCCTTTACCATCTAAATTCTGGCGCTGTCGGCAGAATCCCTCCTCCATTGCCAGGCTCTGTGGAGAATTAAACGGTAGACACCCTTTCTACCTTCAGCACCGCTCTAAAATCGGTTAATATCTAGTCTGCAAAAGGCAGCCTCCTCTTGGAAGTACCTGCGAACAAAGAGATGTTCTTGAGACTCCGGTTTGGCTGACTTTAGAATCTGGTTTGGAAAGATGCAGAAGGAAAAAAAAAAACCAAACCCCTTCATCTTTCAGCAAACAACACCCAGAGAACAGAAGAGCCAGGAATTATTTCCCTGCCTTTCCATTAAGTGTAAGAACAGGGATTGCTGGCTGAAGCACAGTAGAGCTGTCACCCTTCACAAGAGAGTGACAATTAATTTGAATGTTTTAAAGGTAAAAGAAAAATAGCAGGTGTCTAAATGTGAGCTCCCCAATTTGCACTGCAAATACTTCAAGTTCCTGGCATAGCCAGGAAGAAATAACCCTGATCCCTAAAATGCAATTACCAGCAGCCATGGCTTGTAAACTGCCTTGAGTTGCCCATGAAAAGATGGGCAGCATATAAGTTTAATAAATAAATGGCATGAAGTTGGTTTAAGCAGTATGCAGGATTCCAAGAGTCAAGATGCTTTGATGTGGGGACTAAAACTTTAAATGCCCTCTGCCCCCTCCCCCCACAAAAGTACATTCAAGTTCTCTCATTTCTGGTCCCTTATAAACTACAGTGTCTCAAGATCCTTGTTCCAGAGTAACCAAATGGCATTGACCTATCAAGATGCACAAGACCCTTTTTAACTAGAAGCCCAATATGCTTTCTATAAGTACACATAGTATGTTCGGTCAGAAGATTTGATAGATATATCCTGGGGAAATTTTCCAACCTTTAGATAGATGTGCAGTAACATTTCTATTCTGAGTACCTCCAGGTTAGGGAGATGCTAGAGTTCCCAAACATCTTCAACTAGGCCTCCAGTTGGGGACTGGGGGAAGTTGCTTTAGAAGACTTCAATGTTAGCCTTATTAATCTAACCTGTATGTATCAGTAAATTGGGTCAATGAAGACAATCATGCTTAAAATGAAGAAGACAAAATATGTCTAGGAATTGTATATTTGGGTGTGTGTGGGTTGAACGTATCTAGATCTCAACACATAATCCCAACAACACATAATCCCAAGATTTAGACTGAAGCAAGAACCATCTAGCAATTTTTTTCTGCAGAAAAAAAAAGTTAAGTTTGTGGAACATCCTTTTGTCTCAGATTTGTACATTTAGGAGATGCTATCATGGACTCTTTTTTTTTAAAGTTAGGTACAGAAAGTTATTACTGCAGGTTGTTCTGTTTTCCCATGAGCGGGTGTTCTGTGGGTAGAGATCTGCTAAAAAAAATATACCATGCACCACTTTCATCTTGTGGCTAGGAGCGGGAGGGCTATGTTTGCATGGTTTAAACAAATTCTAATCGGAGATGCTTGTGCACATTTGTAAACCAACAGCACCTCCTACAGGGTTTAATTTGATATTGTCAAGTTAACATAGCTAGAGGCAATTTACCACTTTTGCGTCCCTCTTCTTTTTCCTTCTTTTTTTCAACAATTGTCTACAGCTGATTTTTTTAAAACAAAATACTTGCAATTACAATGTTAGATTTACCAACAAACATCAGAAATCCAAATGCAGGCTCTGGAACTTCAGTGACTTGTATCATCCATCACTACCAGCTCACCTCTTTCACAAGAGAAGTTCTGTTACAGTACTACTCTAAATCACCCCTTTTCTAGTGCCACAATCTTTTATCTTTAAAATAAAGTCTTTGCACACTTAGATCTCTTTTGATGTACTCTTCCAAACGCTCTTCCAAAGTTCCTCAATATTAAGATACAGTGCAAAGTATGCTTAAAAGATCTGAGTATCTTTCAGGGTGTCCACTTCGTTAAAAAAAATTTTTCTTTAGGGCAGGGGTGAAATCCAGCAGGTTCTGATAGGTTCTGGAGAACCGGTAGCAGAAATTTTGAGTAGTTCAGAGAACTGGCAAATACCTCTGGCTGGCCCCAGAATGGGGTGGGAATGGAAATTTTGCACTATCCTTCCCCCAGGAGTGGGGAGGGAATGGGGATTTTGCAGTATCCTTCCCCTGACATGCCCACCAAGCCACGCCCAAGCCACACCACGCCCACTAAGCCACGCCCACAGAACTGGTAGTAAAAAAAATTGGATTTCACCACTGCCTTAGGGGATGTGAATGTTTGTTGCTTAGTACTGGAGTGAATCTTGCAAAGTAATCTGGCAAAAACAAGAATGTCAGCAATTCCTTGTTTAGCATAAGGTCCTCAGTCCTAGAAGGCAAAAGTTACCTGTACATTGGGCATTATTTTTGATCTAGTTTCTGTTTGAGAGAAGTGAGAGAAGTTTAGTGAGCGAAGGAGAGAGCTGGATGGCAGAGTCAAGGCTTTCCAATCAACAGGAGCACAAAATTATAGGCACATGCTCACCCAAGTCTCTCTAAACTGACCTAACAGTAACCAAGAACAGAACACAAGAGAAATGCTTGCTAAGAATAGAGGGACTGGTACACTTAATCCTCTTGTGTGAGAGAAATGTAACAGCAGCAGCTGGGTGGCATGTTGCCAGCGCAGACAAGGCTGAACCAAATATTCCTTTTCTACCTACCACAAATATATATATGCTGCAGGGATGGGAGAGGGGAAAAAAGGAGGTTGCTCTTTGCAAAGAAAAAGAAATAAGATATCTGGCACTACTTGTCTATTATTCCAAAGGCCTTTTCAAAGTGGGGCCATAAATTTTCCTGGGCTGAAACTCAGGTTTTGCTGAACAATGATTCCTCCTCTCCCCTGTGTTCTCAAATACACAAGCCAGAAAAATAAGCCAGGGATGTTTCCTGTTAAATTCTTACCCTTGTGTCATCTTAGAAACAAACAAATACTGCAGTATTGTAGAAAAGAAGTGTTCAGGTATACAAGAACTGACTGTCTGGAATCTTCCAGCATCTCTTTATATTGTCTAGGTCAGTAAAGAGAGATGCAGGATATAGCCAGAAATGCTGGAGCAGCTCCCCCACCCCTTATAAACTTAAAACCCACACACTGTATCTAAGCAATATCATTGATGGTACAGTCCATGCAAAAACAACAAAAATGTTCTTGATGAATATTTTATAACCGTGAGAAATGTTTTTCCTATTATGGTTGGTTGCACAGTCAGCAGACATTAAGACTGGATTTGGCATTTTTATCCACCTATTTAGTCCTTTCCCAAGGATCTGGGATAGGCAGATGTTTAAAAATGTTAAAGGTATTGTGACAGGTGTAAGCTCTTCCAAATACAGCTGCCTTTTGCAATTGACTGGTGGTGATTTTGTCAATGCCGATGACGTTCAAGTGGTGCTCCAGATGTTTTGGGCTTGCACCCAAGGCACCTATTATTATTATTGGTATTAGCTTTGCTTTCTTTTGCCACAGTCGTTCTACTTCTATTTAAAGGTTTCTGCATTTTGTGATTTTCTCCAGTTTTTCTCTTCTCTTCTGCTGTCTCCAGGTACTACAATGTCCACTATCCAGACTTTTTTTTGTCTTTCTTATTGCCGTATACTAAATAATGTTTTTCTTATCGACAACTGTTAAGTATGGAATGTTAAATGGTAGATGCCAGTCTGTTTGAATTCTAAAGTCCCAGAGCACTTTAGCTTCTTCATTCATTCATTCTTTTGTCTATTTTGTAGCCCATCAGGTCTTGCCTATAGGCAAGTGGAATTTCTTGCAGATATTCCAAATTGTTGATACTTTGTCATGCTGTTTGTTGTCAGTCTGTGAAATTTTCTTGCACCAGCTAAGTGGTCCACTGTTTCTTCAGCTTCTTTGCAGAGGCAGCATTTGCTGTCTGTTGTTAATTTCACAATTCTGGTTTTATATGCTGATAAGATTTGGTCCTGTGCAGCCAGAATTAGCTCCTTTTTCTCTTCAACTTTCCAGCTCTTAGCCATGAATCTTATTGTTTTCTGTTTTGCCTGCTAGATTTTTGGGGTTTTTTTGTACTAGCCATGTTAAGACTGTGCTTTGCCATGTCTGTGTTTTTTATTTGGTGTTTCTTGTAGGCCAGGTTGATCTCTTCTACAGTTGATAAGCCTTCACGGTTTACTAACTTCAGTGCATTTTCTTCACTGTCTTTCAGATATTCTTCCAATACCATTTTATCATCTTCAACTATCTGGTGTATTTGTGCAATATTCCACATCCATCTACTTTCCTTTTTAAATAGTCTGTCAATATTGCTGTGTGGATGAAAGGCATTTTTCACTGTCATTATTTTTCTGGTCTTCCTATCCAGGGCTTTTAGCATCCAATCCACTATTTTTATTTTTTTATTTATTATTCATATTTCTATGCCATCCACTCTCCGAGGACTCTGGGCGGCTTACATCAAAGACAATATACTAAATAGCATATTGCCCCCAACAATCTGGGTCCTACCCACCTCGGAAGGATGGAAGGCTGAGTCAACCTTGAGCCGGTGAGATTTGATCCGCTGATCTGCTGAACTAGCAGTCAGCTGAAGTAGCTGCAGTACTGCACCCTAACCACTGCGCCACCTCAGCTCTTATTTCAGCTGTGTATCTAATGACTGGAGTTACCTTGATGTTAATTACCGTGATGGTATTTCCTCCACTGAATTTGGACTAAGATCAAGCTCCTTTTTGATGTCAGTGTGCTTGATGTTGTCAGCTTGAACAATGCCCAGGTATTTGTAGTGATCTTCTTTGTCCAGACTCTTGATGTTATTTCCATAGAGCATCTTGATTTCTTCAGTTTTCACTATCATTCCCCTATAGATGGTGAAGGTGGCACATTTTCCAATCCAAACTCCTTTGGAATATGTTGACTGTATAGATGACCCCCGTTTTCAGATGGTGTTTATCCAAAGAACTTCAGATCGTCTATGTAAAGCAGGTGCTACAGTCTGGAAGATGTTTTTGATGTTTGATAGCCATGGCCTGACTTCTTCAGTATTGCTGACAAAGGAGTCAATGCAATAACAAACAGTAGTGATGACAGTGTTTCACTGAAAGATCCTCTCTTGATATTAACTTCTACTATTATTATTTTAAACTAAAATCAGAGATCCTTACTGGGATAGACTAGATATGTATTTTATCATTCAGAAACATTATGTACAAGGAATAAGAACTGTCCAATTTTACCAATAGCCCCAGTGTTTACAGAGAAGTCAAGGATTTTAATTTTCAAGTAAGAGGGGAAAACAACACTATCTACTTTATATATTATTTTTATTGATAATAAGGCCATAGAATGTATTTTCATTCTGTGAAAATACCACCACTTTATTACTTTGCATTCAAAGGCCACAGAGTTTAATTGTATAAGTTTTATTATAAAACTTATGATAAAAGGCAAAGATGTAACATACATCAAAGCTCAGCTTTGCAAAGTGAGTCACATTTCATTTTTATGCAAAAATCTCAGCATGGTGATGCAAAACAGTACAGAAAAACAAGCATTAATGAAGATGATTTAAACTATAGCAAGACTGCAAAATTGCTCGGTGTCCCACTAATGAGGTCTACCACATCCTTCAAGTCTTAACAATAACGATCTGCAGTTTAATAAGATAGGGCTGGAATGGACATTATATTTCTGTAGCACACAACACTTAGAAATTCTTAACACAAAAAATATTTTTCTCAAGTGCTGCAAAATAACTGACACTGTGATACCAATGGGAGTTCACACATTTAGATAGTTGTGATGAAGATATACGTTCACAAGGACAAAACACATTGGCCTATGTTGAACAATGCTGCTCTGTTGCTTTAACTTAGGAAACCATCCTCAAAAATGAAACTAAAAGTTCAGATCAAAATAATCCAATTTTTATGCCTCTTAACAGGAATTTTATTCCAAGCCACATTAAATGCCAACAAAATAATTCCATGTCTCTGGAACAGCTTCTTTTGTTTCTTGAAAGGCTTGTCTAGATATATTATCTAAAGAAAGAATCACGCTATTGTTGAAACTCCAGTACTGCACACCAATGGCAAAAGAAAACTAGATGTACCAAATAACTTTTCTTCCCACTCCCCTCCACCTCCGAATTAAATAACTCCAATGGAAAAACCTGGTTTGTGTTTATTTACTTCTTATATGATAGATACAACGTAAGTATACAAGAATGTTTGAAGTGTGAGGCTGAGATTTTCTGAGACGTAGGAGCCCTTCCCAAGAGGTGTTGGGGGAAAAAAAGAAAGGGGAAAAAAATGCACGCACCACCCACTTTCTCTATTTTCTCCTCTCTCTGCTTCTTTCTCGGTGTTCCCTCTTGCTGTATTCATCAGGGTGGCTCTCTTTACGCTTCCTTTGCTCTCTGCTTACCTCTGAACTGTGGCTTTTTACTTCCTTACTTTTGTCTCGTTCCTCACTTTGACTGTAGTAAACCCGCTGCCTTGAATCAGAGCTCTGCCTGCTGCTCCTCTCCCCTTTGCTGTGGCTCCTGCTTACATGTCCGGGTTGTTCCGATTCTTTTCTCCCCTCTGAGTTTTCCTTTCTGCCTGCGGGATTTCTTTTGCTCTCACCGGAGCCCCATTTGTTGTTCTTCTCTCTATCTTTGTCCTTGTTACCATATCTGCCGGAGGGATCTCTGTAAAGTTTTTCCTTCCCCTTCTCATCATCAGAATCACTGCTGTCGGACTCGGAAAACCGGGTTCTCCTTTTTTTCTGAGAATCTAATTTTCTGCAGGGGGCTTTGTCTTTGCTGCTGGTCTCAGTGTCGCTGCTGCTTGCTGAAGACTCGCTGGAGGATGCGGAAGAGGGTCTGCTGCTCTTATGTTTTCTGTGTTTACTTTTACTTTTTCGCTTCTGCTGCTTTTTCTTCTTTTTGTCTTTCTTCTTCTTCTTCGTCTTCTTCTTCTCTAGGCGATCTAGTTTTCTTTGATTTTGAACAGAGAAAAATTGACCAATGAAACAAAGTGGTATAACAGGGCAATCCTTTTTTTTTAAAAAAAAGGTCAGCAAGTAGAGACTCTACACTGAAATTTTAGATAATAAGCTTATTATTTTATTTTATTTTTTAAAAAAAGAATCAATCCCCAAACTTGCCTCTCGACTCTTTTAAAGCCATCCTTGATATAGTATATCCTGATCTAATAAATGTGTTCATCATCTTTTTTTTTTCTTAAAAGGTTTAGAGCAAACTTGACACTAAAGCGTCCAGATACCAACAAGTATGGCTCCACTGCTGTCATAGAATTTTTAAAACGAATGATTTCATAGCATGGTTGCTATAAAAGCAGAGCATTACAGGTAGTCCTGAACTTACAACAGTTCGTCTAGTGACCGTTTAAAGTTACAACGGCAATGAAAAATGTGAACTAGGACTGTTTTTCATAGTAACCTTTGCAGCATCCCCATGATCAAATGATCAAAATTCAGATGCTTGGCAACCGGTTCATATTTATAACGGTTGCGATGTCCCAGGGTCATGTGGTCACTGTTTGTGACCTTCTGACAAGCAAAGTCAACGGGGAAGCCACATTCACTTAACAACCCTGTGAGTAACTTATCAACCGCAATGCTTCACTTAACAACTGTGGCAAGAAAAGTCGTAAAATGGGGGAAAACTCACTTAACAAATGTCTCACTTAACAACAGGGCAATGGGTGAACTGGAACATGTTCCTCAACATGAGACACTCTACCTGCAAAGTTCCCAATCAGATCCAGCAGTTACTGCTGTACGTGTAGGAAGCTACTGAGATAAACAACCATTAAATGAGCCACAGTGGCACAGTGGTTAGAGTGCAGTAATGCAGGCTACTTCTGCTGCCTGCCGGCTGCCTGTAATTTGGCAGTTGGAATCTCATCCGGCTCAAGGTTGACTCAGCTTTCCACCCTTCCCGGGGGGGTAAAATGAGAACCCAGATTGTTGGGGCCAATAGACTGACTCTGTAAACTGCTTAGAGAGGGCCGTAAAGCACTGGGAAGCGGTATATAAGTCTAAGTGCTATTGCTAATACATTGGTGGAGGAAGCACTGCTTAGCACTTCCCTCTCCCTGCAAAGGAGATGGAGATAATCCAAGGGATACATGCATTCTGTCCTAGATATCACACTTACATTGGAGTGAATATATTCATTTATCATTTAAATCCTTAATTTATCTGTCCCTATTCACTAGGTACCTAGGTATTTAGTACAAACAAAATATAAAACAAATGGATCAATTATGTACAAGCTCTACTTTCCTAAAAGCCAATTTTATCAACTATAGTAGAATAAGAGTGGGTTAATGTTGGATCCAGTTAAGAGCAAATGAGATATTTCCAAATGTAATTTTTTTGTTAAAAAATAATCCATTATCTTTCAGTTGTAGTATAGAATTACTCAATGTAATTTATGTTTTCTCCTCATAACAAATTAGCATATAAAATAGTATTATAATGGGAACAGTTTAAGGATCACGCAATCACATTCTGCAAATGCCAAGTATATAAAGATTCAAGGATGTGCTGCTCACACAGCAAAGCAAGAGGAAGGGATTTCAGAACCCCAATAACCCCCAGCTCTCAGCAAATCCCACTCAAATAAGCAATGAATGATAATGGACTTAAAATCATGGGAAAAGATAAGCCGCGATTAAGTATTCTGCACAATTATTCTACAATAGAATAATAGAATAAAAGTAGAGCTTTTAACTTCAAAATAACTCTTGTTAGTAGCCTCTACATCCTCACGATAGGATTACCTCAAAAGTTTTTGTTTTTGCTTCGTTGTCAAGGATTTCAGAAATTCTACTTCTGGGTCATCTTCTGCCTCGCTTGCAACGTATTCCTAAAAAATAGAGAGAGATTGAGAGATAGCAATAGCAATAGCATTTAGACTTATATACATCTTCACAGTGTTTTACAGCCCTCTCTAAGCAGTTTACAGAGTCAGCATGTTGCCTCCAACAATCTGGATCCTCATTTTACCGACCTTGGAAGGATGGAAGGCTGAGTCAACCTTGAGCCTGGTGAGATTTGAACTGCCAAATTGCAGGCAGCTGGCAGTCAGAAGTAGCCTGCAGTACTGCACTCTAACCACTGCGCCACTGTGGCTCAGATTTAGCTACAGAACATGGACGGAAGGGACAGTATGGAGATTACAGAATATAAATAATATATTTTTAAAAATAGTTGAATAAATATTGTTTTGAGAGGCAGAACATATAATGCTGCCACAAAGAAAAGAGCACCAAGGTAATGCACAGGAATAGGGTAACTGGCTGGCTTAGTTGGGTTAGTTCCTTTCAGCCACATCTCCCCCCCTCCCCATCTCCTTTTAAACCCCCTTTTACCCAACTGGAGCAGTTCAAGGCTTAAGTGCGTTAATCTGCAACCATCCTAACATTACATTACAGGTAGTCCTCAATTTACAACCACAATTGAGCCCAAATTGCTGTTACTAAGCAAGACAGTTGCTAAGTGAGTTTTGCCTCATTTTATGACTTCTCTGGCCACAGTTGTTAAGCAAATCACTATAGTTGTTAAGTTAGTAACACGATGGTTCAGTGAATCTGGCCTCCCCGTTGACTTTGCTTGTTAGAAGGTTGCAAAAGGTGAACACGTGATTCTGGGACACGGCAACCGTCATAAATATGAGTCAGTTGCCAAGAATCTGAATTTTGATCACATGACCATGGGGATGCTGCAACCGTCCTAAGTGTGAAAAATGTTTACAAATCACTTCTTTCAGTGCCATTATAACTTTGAACAGTCACTTTACAAACTGTTGTAAGTCTAGGGCTACCTATATTTTGTCCCCATATGAAGTGTAGTTTAAAGGGAGCCTAGGACCAATCAGATGCTTCCCCCCCCCCGAATTTCCAGCCTGAATAGCCAATTTGGAGGACATTAGAAAAACCATGTTCAAATAGTATCGCCTGACGGTCCCATTTACAAAGATCTTGTGCTATGGAGCTCGTATGAGACACAACAAGAAGAAGAAGCTGAACCTTAAGGACACAAAGCATCTAGAAACTTGTATGACAGGTCCCTCATACACTTTGAGCTTGTTTTCTTGCAGACGTTTCATTACCCAACCTAGGTAACATCATCAATGCTAGTAAGGAGCGCTGTTTGCTGTCAGTTCTAGTTGCTTGCCCTGGCAGTGTTGGTAGGGGTGGTCTTAGAGATTCTTTGGTGGGCTGTTTACTGTTGGCTTCTTTGGCAGTTTCTGTACTGCTTACTTGACGTTGGTCTGATATTAACCTTGGAGTTAATCGATGCTGATCTGGGTGCTGATTGTTGGGTGGAGAGGTGCTTGGATTATTTTGGTACTCTTTTCGGCTGGTTGATTGCCTCTTTTGGATAGTCTATAGATACTGTTAATGTCTATGTGTCTACTGATTGGTAATTTGCCAGCGTGCCAGGCTTCTAGAAATTCCCTGGCTAGTTTTTTGGACTTGACTGCACTCCTTACTAGCACTGATGATGTTACCTAGTTTGGGTAATAAAACATCTGCAAGAAAACAACCAAGCTCAGAGAGTACCAGGGACCCCTCATTCCAACCCTGAGCTACAAATATTCTCAATTAGAAACTTGTATCTTGCTTGCTATTAAGATGCTCCTTTTGAGGAGAAAGATCGCTGATCAGTAAGCGCGGCTTCATGTACTTCTGTCTGAAAGTGATTTAACTATGCTGTAAGTGAGGTAAAATCCACGAAACAGGACAGCAACAAAAGAAATAGCACCACGGCTCTGGCAGCACAACTCCCCATCTCTGATAAGCAAGGGTTTACCCTACATTTGTCAAGCTTCCCTTCTGGTAGCCACGCAGAGAGAAATGATACAATCTCCAGCAACACACAGGGCAGTATTCAGAATTGCACCTCCAAAGTATGGCATCCCCTGGTCGGCACTGTCATTATTTTTCACCAAGGGATAGAGTTAGATAAAGCAGCCGCCATCATAAGCAAGTAAAGAAAAGTCAAAGCCATTTCCTCTGGTAGATAATAAATCTCTACTAACCTGCAGGAGGCTTTTCATTTATTAAACTATGGATTGGACAAATTCTAGACTATCATTCCAGCTAACAAAAAAAAGTGGGAAAACAGACGGTATTTTAAGAGACACCGAGCTTTCTCTACCTATCTGGCGTTCCTATGGTTATGCATATTACAAAAACATTAAGCAACAATTCACAACCAATCACATTTAGATTTACACACATTTTCAGCTTACTGATAAAAAGATCATTACCTGGGATGGATCATTTGCGGTCAAGTTTCTCCCCAGTACATTTTGTTTCAGCGCAAACCCACTGTTTCTCATCTCCGCTATTAGCTCTGAGGGGTGCATCGATGGCCCTGTTCACCAAAATCACAGTTTGAATGTATCATTTATATCTCTCTACCTTTTTTGGACTACACAGTGGGAAATTCAGTGGAAGCTTTGTTAAGTAAAATCATAGCTAAATCAACGCAATAATCTTCTGCTGAGCAAATAATCAGATACGATTTTCTAAAACAGCAGTCTGGAGATTCAGAATAGAAAATAATTGCATTTTTCTTTAAGTGCAAGGGGTTTCTCTTCTTATGTAACTTTGTCACATTGAAAGCAATATATTTTAGGTGAGGTCTGTCTATAAGCATTTGATACAAGCACATAAATTGAAGTACAGCAAGCCAGTTTCCAAACTAAAACATTTTCTGACATCAAGAGTATGCATTAGAGCAGGTATTCCACAAGCTGCATGTGTGTGTGTCTATAGTCCTGAGTAACCCAAAAGAGATTCACATTAAAAAAAAAAAAACACTCCCCTATTACAATTCTCTCTGGGGCTCTGCTGTTCCTTTTCCAGTTCAAGCAGGAACCCAAGCAGACAGTGTTTCTATAGTACAGCAGGCAGCTATAGGACTGTAAAGTCAAAGAACCCTTGGCAATATATAGATTCATTATTAGAAGTATGCAGCATGTTTAATGTCTGCCCTAACCTTAACCCAATGAAATAGTTTTATTTATGGCGTCAGACAAATTCATTTATCCTGTTAGGGGATCAATATACTCCCAAAGAACACTGCTTTAAAGGGATTGCTTCTAATGTCTATGTAGCAAATGTTAAATAGATCAAGGCTGGGAGATAACATGGGGAGGTCTCCATCCTTGCACTCTCATATAATTTTAACTAGCATAGGATAAACTCAGGCCAGCTTTTTGAGATTTCGTGGACATCACCATGTTGAGTAGTTTTTGGCATGTTTTCTCAAGTTTCCATTCTAATTCACACTGTGTTAATGTAGTTCAGTCTTGCTTAGTTTTTTCCAAAATGATTCAAGGTCAGTCAGGGGTTGTTTATAACATGATGCCTGAAAACCCAAATGGTTTTAGAGCACTTTTTAAAACATAAATACTAGATGTGTTGCTTAAATGTTAAAAATTTTAAAAAGCCTTAGTTTAGCATAAATGCTTGTGAAAACAATTAAAAAAATTAAAATACATTTTATATATGTAGATAGTAGGCATTTTAAGATTGAATTCTTTTGCTTTTAAAGTTTAGCTAGTGCTTCTAAGTTTATTTAAGGTGTACTCTGCATTTAAGTTTATTTAAGGATTTAAGGTCTACGTATTTATGAAAGTGTTCAGAATTCATGTTGTTTGCTCTTATTACTGCCTCTGCTCCAAAGCAATATACATTTTTTCTTTCCTTTAACTAAATATATTTCCATACACTGGCTTTATTTTCCTACATACTGTGCAGAGAAATTTTACTTTAATGAGATTGTTTTCTTAACCAACTTGCCTTATTTATCCTATGATTAGCACCCCAGACTCGATCTAAAGTGGTACCAAGTCTACCATTGCAAGTAGAAAGAGCAATTCCTACATAAGAAATTCTGAATTTGTTTGTTTTAAGATATATTAAATGTGTTTCATTAATATTATAGCATGAATGTTTGCTGAGAGTTAAGCATCTTCTTATGGCTTGGTTATTTCACAGCAAGAATCGGGCTGATCCCATTTTCTGGCTGTGAGGTTCTTAATTCACTGCACTGTTACTGTACACAACTATAAGCTATGTAAAAGCTGACTGGGTTACAGTTAATCACCAGCTGAATCAACAGTGTAATGGCATTAAAAAACAAGATTAATAAAATGTTCATCTGTATTAACAAAATCATATTTTTCAAACGATAAGAAGCAATTTCAGTTTATTATTCCTTCATTATTTGTTACGTTTATAATATACCTCTTCACCAGAGGATCAAGATGACAAGCAAACTAATTTCCTGGTTAATTTAACCCTCAAATAAAGAACATTCCAAGAAGAATATGGCTAGTCCAAGTTTTGATGGGTGGTTAACTTGAATCAGGCTCTTTCCATCCCAGCCCTACAGTATCTTCTGACTCCACATTGGTTCTTATCTGGATTTCTATCTGGAGTCTTGAGTGCCCCCTCAAGAAAATGCTAGACAAACTGAAGCAGGCTTAGAAGACAGCAATGTTGGATGAATAAAAATACAGAAGAACCTCTGGTCACGAACGTTTCTGACCTAGACCAAATCAGGTTCTGACCAAAAAATTCACACACACCCCCGCAGCCGATTTCCCCTTCCGCGCCATTTTTTTTTGTAAGCGCCAAATTTCCAAATTTAGGTTCGGGTCACGACCAAATTGGTTTGCAACCAAAGTTATGGAACAAATTATGGTCGTGACCAGAGGTTCTACTGTATGAAAAACTATTTCTTGGGGATAAAAGGAAAAATGGAGGATGTATGTTTGTGTGGAGGAAAACACAGACAAACATTGGCAAAAGTATTCAAGGATTATCAGCAGATTGTAAAGTAGGTTTCAGGTCTGAGAAAGGAGAGAACATGAGAAAGAGACTGAAAATAAATCTGCCTTGAGGGCATAAAAGGAGTCAGAGGAAAGTCTGACAGGTTTTCAAGTTTCTGCTATTATCTCACACAGCAAGAAACCAGGGTTTCACTAGTCCTTGTGGTGACCTCCTCTCAGGGCTGACCTCAATTTTGAGAGCCTCATTACTTTCTATTCCGAAAGGCACTGAACTTTACTTTTGGTTGTAGAGATGGCATCAGATCCTCAGGACATTCCACTGTCTACAGCACAACTTCGCTGATGTACTGTTACAATAAACTGCGTGGCTATAAAATTAACAATCCTGCACAATGTCATGATGTGACTAACAGAGCAATTGAGACAAGGTTCGATAATCAACAGCCCAACCAGAACTTCTTCACTCCCATGGACCTTTGAAAGAAAAATTTGGAAGCCCGGGATCAATTTCTGATTTTTTTACAACTCGGTGTGAATTGTTTAGGTCAGCCAGTAGAATTTCCTACAGATCACTCCAGGTTGGGGCTCTTTTGTTCCGGGCTTGCCAAAGGAAGGGACAGCCTAAGGTTCTGTGCTTCTCAATGAAAGCAATGATCCATGATGAATAATTAGCAGAACTTTATGCCAAGTTTTAGAGCTGTATGTATTTGATGATTCAGCTGGGAGACAAAGCCCAAGTGAGAGATCTACTGTATAAGCTGAACACAAGAGTTTGTGAGAACATATTGGATTTTCACTTATCTGCCAGAGAAGTGGTCTAGAATGATTGACCAGGTTTGAGAAGGACTTGATGAAATGAGAGATGAAGTTAGTAAGTGAAGTCACACCAGGGAATTGGGAAAACTGTTCCAACATTGCATGTTAATTGATGTGTGATTAGAAAACTGAGGCATGGAGGAAGGTTTTATAGTAAGGGGAGGTTTTACAGCCTTTCTTTACCCACTCTTTCTCTCTTATACCTTACTGTTGCCTCTTTGGATGTCAGCACTGCAAATAAAAATGTTCCTGTCATCAGCAGTGGAAAGGCTTTGATTCATATTTCTCCTCTACAGGTGCAGAACCAACAGCCAAGACTTACTATATCCAACATCTGAGTTAGCTGTGGAATTGAAGGTACATAGTAAGCAAGTGCCCAAATTGCTCCAAAACCTAGCATTTGGGAAACTCCATAGATTCCCCTCCCAAGAGCTGGGTGAACAAATAACCACATCTTTCACATCAGATCAGAGTATAGCAACAACAGGGCTTGGATGAATGACCTCCAGGGAGAGCCACAGAGTGAGGTTTCACCTCTTCTGTCAATGAAGAACAATGGCTTCAAAATAGCCATTTAAAATACTCCCCTTCTTTTACAGAATAAACACGACTGCCATAACAGCTGCAGGGCCAGAGGTAGTGTTCAAAACTTTGCATTGGGTGCTCAGAAAGTTCTGGTGGCCAAGGAGAGCAAATGTCAACAACTATTTCATCTTGTCATGTTTGTTGCTGGGCAAAGAGTGTCCCCGCCAAGCTGTCCTAGCCCTTCCTTTACAATGGGTAGCCCTTGCAGTATCTGTTCCCTGACTTGGTCTATCTTGGCGGGCTGATAATTTGTTTGGAGAAAACGTAGTTCAGGAAAGCATTATAAGATTTATCAAACAAAGGACAGTTGTTTGGCCAGGAGATTTATTGGTGTAGGGTTTCCTGCCTATGCAAGGGGTTGGACTAGAAGACCTCAAAGATTCCTTCCAACTCTGTTTTTCTATTTTATTGTACATAATGTATAAGAGGGGAAAATCCCAGTAGAAATTTAGGATAAAATTCTTAATGATATGAGCAGTTTGACAGGAGACTCAGGAGGCCTTCCTTTCTGGAGATCAGCAATGGTCAGTCATTTATTGTGGATGCTCTAATTCTGAGTATCTGCAGAAATTATGATTCAAAGGTTTCCTTAAAACCTGTATTTCGAAGATTAATTGTGAATATTGCATTTCATGCACTGGATTAGGATCTGGTTGGCTGGAGCCTTAAAGGAAAGAAGTGTTGTGGCCCCGCCCTCTGAGCCTATCCCTCGGAGGAAGAAAGCTCCGAGCATGAGGAAGAGGAGTCAGCCAGGCCTCCCTCTCCAGGCCCCTCCCCTCTGGCACTGTCTCAGGTGCCGGCCGAGGGAGAGGAGATTAGCAGGGACAGGTGTCTCGGATGAGAGTGAAGGAGAGACATCATTCCTGGACGCACGCCTCCGAAGGCGTGATAAACGATTGCAGCAGCTCAGGAGGCGTGCTAGGGATTAGAACTGAGTCACTGGACCACACCCCAGAGACTATATAATAGAGGGTGGTGGCCAGTGATCCCTGTGACGAACAAAAATAAACCTTGGATAGTCACTAAAGCCTCGTCCGAAACTGCTGAGAGGAATATTTATTTCTGTTGGACTCTTGTACGCTGAGTATATTATCTTTCTGTTTTCTGTGGCAATAAAAGCACTTGGCAGATGGTGTGTATATCGCTGCCAAGTTGGAGATAAAGACCTGGGTGTGTGCCAAGTGCTTCCTTAACCCTCGGCTGGCTGTGTTTGTGTGTGTGTGTGGACGGGGACAGATCAAGAAGCAGTCATCACCGTGGCCTTCTGAATGAAGACTATTCACTCTTTTTAAAAACCATGTTAAAATTTTTTAAAAAAATCTTCATCAGACAATTTAAATATATGTGCCAAAAGTAGAATGTTTTGACTTGCTGTAGAATAACTTTGACCAATTTCTCTCGTGTTGTTATTTATTCTGGTTTTGCTAGCAAAAAATCAGAACCCTACTTTGGCTCTACTTATTACTTTGCTAAATACTTGTATGTTTTTCAGCATTTTCGCATTATTTTAAATGCTGTAAAATAACTTTTCTACAATCATAGGTAACAGAGTGACTATGTAGCAGAGGGGAAAAATATGAAGAGTTTGCTATCATACAGGAAGGTAGAGAAAAGGTGTTCTAAAGATGCACAACATCTCAGTATCCTTTTGCACTGAGAAAGCATTGCACATCCCATTTAAAGGTGAGGTCCTTAAAATGATCGATACCACTACTTTGCATTCCAGTTCTCCAATAAGGGTGGTTGCTCCAGTACTTTTATAAATGTCAGTGTGAGCCTCCAACTGTTTCCGATCTCCAACTCCTATCAGCTCTACCCAGCAAAATGAAAAATATTATAATTCAATGCATTCTTATTTTAATTATTCCTGCTACTGAACGTATTATAGCAAGAAGAACTGGAGTAAAAGCTTCCCTGGGGATAGGTGTGTACATCTGGTTAAAAATGCTGCTAGAAATAGTAAATTCTACTTCATTGTGCCCATGTAATGTAAAACTAAGACTAAACTAAGTCTTATGGCAAATTTTAAGACAACTGCCACACTAATGCCCCCTCCCGCATGAGAAACGGCGTGGCAGTTCTACTATTTTCAGATATAGAGTTCTACTATTTTCAGATATAGAGGAAGAGATGACTGGCAGCTGCTTTGGATGATCAGCATCTGACCTGCAATGTCAGTTTGGCTTCTGAAAGTATCAGAACTGTGTTTTTCTGGCATTTCTGTCATGGTTTAATAACAGTAATAGCTGATAACAATAGTTTGTTAGAAAGCAAATGGTTGCTTTCAATGAGGAAGAATTAATCACACATCATGTCAATGCCGTCCAACTCACATAGAAAAGTAGAGCATGAAGTTTTGCCTTTTTTTTATTATGAATGGTAAAAGTTAGTATCAGTATATATTTTTTTAAAAAAAAACAGCTTAAGGTAAAACAGCATTTTGATTGCCTAATTTAACTTTATAAAGGATGTAGTCAATCCTATAGTGGGTCTCAGTAAACCGCACAGCTGGAACATTCTCTCACTGCTATGTGGTTTCCAATGATCAAAGTAAGTTACTTTATATGTCAGACTAAGATTTCATAATGGAAATAAATGCATCATCAGGGGGAGTACAGTTGTCATGAAATAATTACAGTCCTGGGAGATTACAGCCAAGGCTGTACCCCAGGGGTGTGATTATCCCATGATAACCACATCCAGTGAAATTGCCTTATTGCAAAAATAATCTCCATTCACCAGCAAGATATATTATTCAATAGGAGACTTTAGAAAGTGAAAAGATTATATTTTTAAAAGTCTGAATCGACAAATGGATTAGCATTACAGTCGAGGAATAAGGAAGAAAAAATCCTATCGCAAATAAGAGTATTATTTCTTTTGGTTACTTGGTATGGAGCGCTTTTGCTTTTAAAGTACTTTTAAGGGGTTCTCATTAATTCCTTACAGACATTTTTTCAATAGTTTGGGTGCAATCATCCTGAAATTACTCTATCCAAAATATTACCATGGGATCAGTTATCTGTAGGTGGGATACAAACATGAACCACAATTTGGTGGTTCTAATGTTCATACAGAACTCCATGCAAAGACTGAGCACTGGAATACTGACTGAATCACAGTGGCTGGAAAATTCATTAGCACACAAAAATATTTTCTCTTCACCTAAGATACCTGAAAGCATTTACAGAAGACCTTCGATCCGAATCCTGCAAAGTTAAGCACTCAATCATTGCTGAGCTCAATAAAATATAGATAAATAGAACTTGACATTAGTTGACAAACTGATTGAAATACCTTTTAGACACCTACCTGAGCCATCACTGGAAACGGAGCTTGCATTAATTCCAGAAAGGCCAAATAAAGGACATTCCCGGTCTGTGTTTACGTGGCCCCACTTGTGACATTTAATGCATCTCACGTTCCTCACCTGAAAATGATTCATATTGACTTAATTTCACATTTCAGTTCAGCATATTTTATCGCATTATATCCAAAGTAAAGTTTTCGTAATGCAAGCCTAATGTCATTTATTGTACACTACTAAATACATGAAATCCATCTAAAATAGAAGGAAGGCAATGCACAAAACTTGCCTGGATGCCAAATGGCTGGTCTCTAATGTTCATGTCATCTTTAGCATATCTGTTAAATACAAAATAGAAGCATACATATATTATTTATGCATTACAAAGAATTATAATTACTAGTTACTGGGGATTCAAACAAGATAAAAACATGGCTGCAATTGTTGAAAGTGCAAAAATCACAGCATCAAAATGTTTCTGAATTCTAATTCATTCACATTTATCCAAAAAGCATACAGATATAGATTTGGTTCTTCCTGACATCAAGAAAGGCTGAATAAAAAGGGAAATCTCCACTTAAGGTTCATTTAACATGACTTCTAAATAAGATCCCAAGATCGCTGTTCCTTTGCGAAGCCTTAATTAGATGGCAAGAACAACCATTACCTAACCTTTGAAAGATCTGTTCTCACCCTTTTTATTCAAGCTACCACATTCACCATGTCAAGGCTATGATGCACGTGGATTTTTAGCCATCTAAAATCGTGCTTTCATTGTGTTTATTTGCTTTCCTGCTCTACTCATTATTCTTACTGTTTTAATAGAACACCATTGCTTCCTAGTTATTCTATTCTATTCTATTCTATTCTATTTTATACGTCTCTTGCCTTTGCTCTTTGTGGTTAAGCTGATTCAGGTTTAATGCAAATTTAAGTTGTTTGAGTACTCTTCGGTTTGGGATGCAGCAGTATTTATCTTTTAAACAGAAAAATAATAGGCTGACATTTTGAATAAATATATACACAAGAAAGATATTAGCAAGATGGTTTCCTTGAATTTCATTGTTCATCCCGGGCCATTTCAGAAGAGGGAAAGTTTTAAAAATATTGAACTTTGTTCATACTTTTTGAATGTGCTTATTATGTATCTGCTGATGGAGTGAACTACAGTAGAACCTCTGGTCACGAACGCTTCTGACCATTACCAAATCGGTTCCAACCAAAAAATTCACATTTTTTTTCCTGCGGCCGATTTCCCCTTCTGCGCCATTTTTTTGTAAGCATCAAATTTCCAAAATTAGGTTTAGATCACAACCAAATGGGTTTGTGACCAAAGTTATGGAACGAATTATGGTCATGATCAGAGGTTCTACTGTACTTGCAAATAGCTCTGGCTCTCTCGTTATAGACTTCATGTCCGCTGAATCTGCTTTAGAAGGTTGAGATGTGTTCGGAGACAGATTTGGGAACTCTAGACAGGCAGCGAAGAACAAGAGAAACTTTGTAACATGAAGTCCTTGAGAAAAATCCTAGATATTATATGAAAGCAGTATCTAAACACAGAATGTGTACTTTACAGTCTCAATAATATTCTTGGCTAATTTGTGCTTTCCTTCCATTTATATCCTTCCAACATTTTATTCTAAGATCTGATATGGTAACTCATGTATTCAGCTGATCTATTTCTGTGGGAAAAAAAAATACAAGAGGTATTGTCTATTGAAAAGGCAGTGCCTCTGTTCATTTTGTAAAATATAAAGCTTGAGACAACAAGCTTCTTGCTTAAAAAACACATCCATGAAAACAGCTCTCAGAATACATTAATCAAATTATAAAGCAATAAGTCTTACTTTTCACGTGGAGCTACCTTCTGCCATTCAAATTTGTAATCAGTTTCTCCCTCCTGCTAAACAACAATACATAAATACTCAAGCTGATATTTATATACACATTGAGATTTTGAAATATGAGAAAACATGACAAATTAAACATTGAAATTACCTCTTTGGTTTCTTGTTTGATGATCATGATGAAATGGCAGGGAATAGGATAAGGCAGACCATTAGATGAGACATATAGTAGGCAACCGGGATATCAAAAACATTCAGATCATGCAATTCACAGACCTCTGAAAAACACCTTAATTCATAAAGTTAATCTACTGAAATTTAGTTTTTGCTTTTTAATTATGCATAACCAAATGTGTGAGTTATAGATTTATAATAAAGCCTGCAGTTTTATGTAATCATACTCAAGAAATTCACTACATGTAGACTTACTCATCAGTGATGCTTATTTCAGGATTTTTTTTACAAAACCAAAAATATTATATAAAAACAAGAATATTTAATCCACTATTGTATGACCGATCTGCAAGGGTTCAAGTTTGAACCAGAAGAAGCATTTCAGCTCTTTGCCTAAAATGACTCAAAGACTAGAATCTTCTAGCATATTTGACAAGAATACAGGATCCTCTCCAACTCCCTATATCTATAGCAGGAGTGTCAAACACATGGTCCTGGGGCCAGATGTGTCACACACTGGCCACGCTCAGCCCCAGTTTAGCAAAGGTGGGGAAAGTTGCGATACATCATGTGACGATGTGTTGTCGCAAGTTTGACACCCTTGATCTATAGCTTTTTTTTTTTTTTTTGCCATATGGAAGATTAAAAATTTTCCATCTCAGTGTAAGGAGTCTTTCTTAGAGGCTCATACTCTGATTAGAGACTTTGACAACATCTGCATGAAATTTAACAATAAGATGGATAATTAGTCCTATTTGGGTCCCATGTATGCCCGCTACCACTTTTCCAGCAGTGTTTGTCAGTGTGCTGTTAACCATTCTTAGCAAATGAACACCTCATTTGAATACAAGATGTACACTACTTCCAACTATGGCAAATTGCAGAAGGTACTGTTACCGCATTTTGTGGCAGACTGTTCCTAATTTTAAATCACTTTACCGCAGCTTCTTGTGAGAGGACATAGTTACACATGGAGGATTAGCAGGGATATAAGAGTGAATATGAGCTGTGTTGTTGATTAGAGGAGCAATTGCCAGTTCATAAATTTGCTTTCAGTTCTACAAGTGATAAGATGCTCTGCACATCACAATATTTTGATTCAGTTTACAAGCAAGCAAGCAAAATAGGATATGAAATCATGTCCACTACAACACAGGATCCAACTTCTGAAATCAACAATTGTGGGCATCACTGCAAATTTTTCCTTTTGCTAATACTGTTGGCTGTAGTTTCTAATGGTCTTTCCTAAAGTCTGCAATATCATCTACTATAAAGAAACTGTTTTGTACCAAGTCAAACCATTGATCTGCTTAATTGAATGTTGCTATTCCACACTCTTCAAACTGACACCATCTGGATGTGTTAGATTTCAACTCCCAAAAGCTCTGGCCAGAATGGAAATTGAAGCTCAACGTAGCTGGATTATGTAAAATGGCGTCAAACCTTCACAGGTGAAAGACATTTGGTCTTACACAACTGCAACAGCTCTCTCCTGTGTTTGAGAGAGTGGTCTTTCTCACCCTTATCTGGGTACACCCAAAACTGAAATTGTTTGCTAGGAAAATATTTACTCCTCCAGGTGTTAACTGTAATTCTCTAGTACTTTTCAGTTATAATTAAAATGGGGTGGGGAAGATAATGATAAACACAGGTGTAAAAAAAATCTGCAGGAAAAATTTGTCACAATTAAAACAAGATGATCAAGAACACTTTTATGAGTGTTATAGTTACTATACAATTGTTGGTAAATATTGTGTTAGTTACTAAACAACTAAAATTACCTTTCTTTGCTCCAGGTGGCGCTTCATACATAAAATTTAGACCATTCTTGACACGTTCATCTCCCATAAGCAATCTTTATAAACATATAATAAAATTATGATATATCACAAGATATATATATTGATTCAAAATATATATTTAAAATAAAGGTAGCATGTTTCCACAATAAGACATAGCTAATAAAAATGTTAAATGTCTGCAGTACATAATAATAATTCTAGATTAAGCAATAATTACTTTTTAAACTGGAAGTTCAGCTCCAAAAGTATTCCTAGGCTTAACTTTTATTCCAAACATTTTAGATGGTCATGCACATTTTTAATGCACCATTAGAGAACTGAGAACATTAGAGACTGAGAACATTTTTCAAAAAAGAATCCACATGTTGAATTCAATTTTTAAAACACTGATATTCTCTGATCTTTCAATCTGAGCAGTGCATGTGATCTGAGACCTCTAGGAAGTGAGGGAAAGAAAGATTTGCAGATTGTATAAAGTAGAAATTGCTTCATAGCATAGCTTCAGTGACCTAGGAGAGACACCTATGGTACTCTGCTGTGGTACCTATTCTATGGAAAACCATATTCCATGGGATCTGGGTAGCCCTCACCTTACTGGCCTTCCATAAAGCTTTAAAGACCTGGCTTTTCCCTTCAGCTCTGGAGCTGGGATGTCATATGAACTGAGTTGGTTTTTCTGCTTGCTATTGATTGCATGATAAAATGGATTGTTTTGGCTCTTGAGTACATTATATCTTATTGTTGGTTATAGTTATTTTCAACCATATTAGTTGTTATTTTGGAGTTTTTGTTTCTTACCCAGAATGCCATTTTTAAGCTGAATGGGCCTACACATTGATTAAATAAATAACATCTTTCTCAGAGATGTTTACAGCAAATAAAATATTTCAATCATGTACCGAAACATTATAAAACAAACATGTATAATAAAGACAACAACCAGCAGAGTCACAAATTTAAAGGGTTATACTTTGTTTACAGATTTTTATCACCCAAGTGTAAAATAATGAGCCACATCTCACCTGTTATCATAAGATTCTTGCTCTTTAAGATATTGCTGCATTAATTCTTCTTGTTTCTTCCTGTCATAAGATATTTTCTGTTCTGCCATCCATACCTAGTTAGAACAGATTGATTTTGTAAAAAATTTTTTTTTGCATTCCTGCAAAAATTTCTCCTTTCTCTTTTTTGAATTTCATATTGCATCCACACTGCTCTAAAATTTTGTAATTTTAAATCATTACTAAAAAAATTATCCAGATGTTCTTTAAAGACTCCAGTAAGAAACGATGGGCCTTTTAACATAAATATTTAATATAGAAGTTAGCTTTCTTACTAGAAATTGAAGATGAACTCAACTCACTATGCTCCATGGGACTACTATCACTATGTTCCATGGAACATTTCATAATAGTTTGCCTCTTATGGATACTAACACCTCTGTAAAGGTCAAGAGAAAATTTGACAGAAGAAAAACATGTATTCAATGACAACCTATACAATTTAGTCTCTATGGCACTCCTTTGCTTGAGGGTTGGTAAGAAAACACCCCTAAAGGTAGCTGAACCAACAGATGTGTTCATTTTAGAAGAAAAAGACATTTGAAATGAACCAAACTAATAACTGATGAAATAGGCAATTAACAGCTTAAAAAACCAGGAAGATGGGATTTTACAGATTCTGATGACTAAATCAACGGAAACAGCCTTGATATTAACATTGTCTCTATAAAATGATATATTATTAGTAATTAATATTATTATTAGTAATCTACTTAAGTATGTAAATAATTGTGAACAATTTGATATTAAATGTGAAGTACTCTTTTTACAATGCAGGTAAATTACTTTCTGTGATCAGAAAGATCTCCAGGAATTGTCTAATACAGGCCGGATGGGTCACGCACAGGCCATGCCCACCCCAGCTCAACAAAGGGGAAAATGTCACAATACCTCACGTGATGGCAACGTGACGCCATGAGTTTGATACCCGTGGTCTAATACCTTTTGCTGTTTTGGTTGATGGACAAGATCCCTCTCCTTTTTTCACTGGAAATTTGAAGTTCCATGCTATATCAACATCTGTTGTGGCCCGTCAGCAGCCTGTGCAGCTAGTAGCTGATTCCAACAGTGAGGAGGCTGGTGTGGTGCTGCGCCAGCAACCTGTGCAGCTGGCACTCGAGTCAGACAATGAGGAGGCTGGAGAAGATGTGGTGCCAGAGGCGGGGATTCAGCCAGGGCCTTCAGAACCTCCAGAAGCTCCCATAAGTGAAGAGGAAGAAGAGGAGGAGCCTATTCTCAGTGCACAGGTGCACAGAGCTGCCAAAAGGAGGAGTGGCTCCTCAGGAGGAGGTCTCCTCGAGAGTAAGGCTTGGGGCTAATTGGCCACTCCCTTAGCCTATTTAAGGAAGGACGACGACTGAGGCAATTTGCAGGGAACAACTTCGTTCACTCTCCTTCACGTCTTGATCTTAGTTCTCTGCAAATTGCTTCTGGGCTTTCTACCAACGATAGTAAGATTACGATTATTTATTCTTTGGATTCTTGTAGGCTGTTAAGAAAGATAATTAACAGCCTTTGTTTGAAAAAGACTGATTTAATTTAGTAAACTAAGGTTTGTACAGACTTTGTGTGTGCTGCGTTCTTTGGGGTCCGTAGCTGGGGCAGAACATCTGCTGTTTGTTTATTTGAGAACAAAAAGCATATCTCTACTGAGTTCAGTGAGACTCATTTCTAGATAAGGACTGTAGTCTAAAAAGCTTCATTAATATAAACATTGAATGACAAACCTGGCAATTATACTTATTTTACGGTTTAGTATGTCATTTTTGTTGCTTTTGTTTTGTGCCTTTGGGTCAGTTTTTCACTCCTGGCAAGTGACTGGACTATAGATCCTATGGGTGTTTTCTGAAATGATTTGCAACTCCCTGCTTCTTAGGAATGAGAATGTGTGACTGGCCCAACGTCACCCAGTTGGCTTTGTCCCTCAGTCAGGACTAAAGCTTATGGTCCCCTAGTTTCTAGACTAATGCCTTAACTACTACACCAATCTGGCACTATACTACGTGCACAAAGTGTCATATACGTCCAGAAACATGGACTGATACATCATATATAGAGAGAATACAGCCTAAGCACCAATTCACATTATATTTTGTAGATATCTTTGTAGCTATCCATCTACATCTTCAAAGTCGACCTCAGGACAGTTATTCATAACCTTTGAGCATCGGTATAAATGTATATTTTGTACAATTTTTTATTTACTTTATTTTACTTTATTTATAAATAACGCAAAGCAACAAACGTATCTAACACTCCTTTATTCTCTTATTGTCCCCAAAACAGCAATACCGTGAAGTGGGCTGGGCTAAGAAAGAGTAACTGGCCACCCAACTGGCTTTTATGCCTCAGCGGTGAACCAGAACTCCCAGTCTCCCAGTTTCTATTTTGATGCCTTAACCACTAGACAAAACTGGCTCTATGCCAGGGATAGACAACCTGAAGTTATTTTTTTGACTTCAATTCTCCTCAGTTCATGCCAGCATGGCTGGCAAGGATCTGTAGGAGTGGTATTTCAAAATATCTGGAAGATTTCCTGTTCCTGCTTTAATGGATGATGTCTGGGGATCCATTTGATAGTTGCCCCTCCTAAACTCTTCCATTGCTAATTCCTCCATCCCATTTTATTTCTGCCCCATTTTTATTCTTAAGCATATAAAACAATACGAGTTATAGTTGCAAATCTAGAGTCTAGCAGCAGACACCTGCTTTAAATTCAACAGGATAGGCTGTAGAAAAGAAATGCCTAAAACCAGGAAACAAATCAAAGCATTATAGTATAAAAGAGGCACCCTGTCCCCCACTCTTTGGTGAGTAAAGAGGACTCATAATGGAAACAGTAATTTCTGGTCCCTACCAGGACAATTATCTCCAAGCAAAACAAAGCAGAGATAGGAGAAGGGGGTGGGGGGATAAATTGGCAATATGCTGGATTTATTTGTTTATTTTGGAGGACAGGAGGGGATTTTTTTTTTTTTTTTTTTTTGCACCCAGGATGCATATTCAGATTTTTTTTTTTCCAGGGAGGAAGGAAAACCCAACAGGGAGAATTTCCGAAAGCTCCTTCAAACTGACTAAATCAATACAGGCAGTCCTCGACTTACAACCCCAATTGAGCCCAAAAGTTCTGTCCTTAATAAGTGAGACCTCTTGTTAAGTGAGTTTTGCCCCCCTTATGTTGCCACAGCTGTTAAGCGAACCCCCTGCAGTGGTTAAGCCGACAACCCGGTTGTTAAGTGAATCTAGCTTCCCCATTGACTTTGCTCTCATCAGAAGGTGTTCACAGGATCCCGAGAGGGGGGCCGCACTACAACCTTCATAAATATGAACCAGTGGCCAAGCATCCACATTTTGGTTGCCTGAACACCGATCGTTAAGTGTGAAAAAAACAACAACTCTTTTTCCCAGGGACGTTGTAACTTCCAACGG
The DNA here is from genome assembly GCF_059756535.1 of Pantherophis guttatus. Classification (NCBI taxonomy): domain Eukaryota; kingdom Metazoa; phylum Chordata; class Lepidosauria; order Squamata; family Colubridae; genus Pantherophis; species Pantherophis guttatus. The sequence goes on from NC_142063.1 coordinate 154,723,117, forward strand.
CCACCAAACGAACTGCTGTAAGTCGAGGACTCCCTGTGTACATAAACATCTCCCATTCAGGGAGAGGCGCTTCTCTGCGGGAAATGGCCCCGAGACCGACGGGCCGCTCACCTTTTTAATATTGGACTTAGAGGCGGGATGAAAGTCCTTCTTGCACATGAAGTTAGCGAATGACTTCCCCATGGTGGCGAGGAGGCTGCGGCTGCGGCGGCTGCCGCGGGGTCGGAGAAAGAGAAAGCGGCGGCCCTTTTTACGTTGCGACGGTGCCTATTTCGGCTTCCTCCGCCCTCCGCTTCTATTTACTTCACCCGGGCCAGCTTCGACTTTGACCCGGGGCTTCCGGGGCGAGATCGGCAGCAGCGGCGACGTTTTCTACCAGCTGGAGAAGGCCGGGAAGCTGCTCTGCGGCCCCGCCTGAGCAGGATTGGACGCCGACTGGGAGGGCGGAAAAAGCATCAGCGCGGCGCCTGCTCCGCGCAAGGCAAAGGCGGTGACGCCAGACCGACTTGTGGATCTGACGTAAGGCTTTTGCGAGGCGCTGCCAGTTTCCCCATTGAGTAAGAGAACCGCAGGGGGAAAAAAAAGAAACGGCTACCCGTAACCGATCGGGCTTGGGTGAAACAGAAACAACAGGGAGCAGATTTACAACAGAAAACCAAACGAGCCAATTGAAGCAATGTGGATTCAGCAAGGGTGAAAAAACAACAACAACAGCAGCTTGCTAGCTTGGTGTGATCTGTTGCCCGTTGTTGCTTTGACATTTTGCAAATCCTTGGCAAAGTTTTAAAGTACAACTTGTGCGCCTTCGGGTTTGTTTTGGCTTTGGCTGCGGTTGCGCAAACTAGCAGGGTCTGGTTTACAAACGTGAAGCCTTAAAACCGGGCTCGGCAAGCCAGCATGGTTAAGGGGGAACCGATGCCCGGGTAGCGTGAACCTTAACACGGAGACTTGTCAGATCTAGAACCTGAACCTTAACACCCGTGTCATGGCTCCTTAATCCTGTTTGTCTATTTTTATTCGCGCAAGCAGCCTAGAAACTAGTGAGTAAGCGGTGGAGTTGCTGTTGTTTGAAAAATAAATCTTCCCCCATTGGTCTTCCAACAGCCAAGTTCTGAAAAGCATCCAGGTTGGGAAAAGCTACCTCCTTGCAATGTTTGGGACTAACTTGTGCTAGTGGAGAATCTGCCTATTACTACTCTGTCTTTCTGACAGCCGCTTGATTTAGCCTGACAATGTTTCCCTTCCTTCCCCCTTCTGGTTTCTTATGTGCAGTGCAGTTCTCACTTGATATGCTCCTCCTCCTCTTGCCTATTCCATTAAAAACAAAATCCTACTTTTTTATATATACAAGGTAACAATCATAACAATATTCCTCCTCCTATTTTCCCCACAACAACAAAGCTGCAAGATGAGTTAGGCTGAGAGAGAAAGTGACTAGCCCAAAGTCACCCAATTAGTTTTTCGTGCCCAAGGAGGACTAGAACTTACAGTCTCCTGGTTTCTAGGTCAGCATCTTAACCACTTAACCAAACTGGCTTTCATATACAGTATTTACTTATTCATTTACGTGTCTGGCATCTGATCTCAAAAAAACAGCTGGATTCATGCAGCCTATTTTGTAATTCAAGTGGATAGAGAGATCCACTTTAAGGTGAAATTGAGTCATGAATGATCTTTCCTCTAGGTTCGTGATGGCGAACCTATGGCACGCGTTCCACAGGTGGCACACGGAGCCATATCTGGGGGCACACAAGTATTGCCCTAGCTCAGCTCCAGCACGCATGTGCATGCTGGCCAACTAATTTTGAGGCCTTCTGGGCCCACTGGAAGTCAGGAAATGGGCCGTTTCCAGTCTCTGGAGGGCCTCCAGGAGGGGGGGAAGGCTGTTTTTGCCCTCTCCAGGCTCCAAGAAATCCTCTGGAGCCTGGGGAGAGCGAAAAACGGGCCTACCAGGCCCACCGTGCCATTACATGCCAAAAGCGGGTGGGAGCACGGATGGGTCATGCATGCATGTGCAGGGGGTTGGGGCGCATTGAATTATGGGTGTGCGCGACCCCCCGTGTGACCCCCGTTTTTGCCACACAATGGCAAAAAGGTTAGCCATCACTGCTCTAGAACTTGTAGAAATTTCTATAACCTTGTCAGCAATAAACAGTGGTTGGATATATAACGGTTGGATAGTGGATGTCTCTAAAAGATCTAAAATTCTCCTGATCACTAGGTCAGTATTTGTAAACTATGCTGGCTGAGAATTCTGGGAGTTGAAGTCTACATATCTTAAAAGCTGCTAAAGTTGGGAAACACTGGTCTAGTCACACATAGCTCTGCTCAACAATTTATTTTAGTCTATATATATATATATGATAGAAAATTTGTTACAGAGACATGTGTGACCTAGTGTTTTTCCACTATATTTTTTGTAAAATATCTATCTTAAGAGAAATTACAATAGTGGTTCATCCGTTATGGAGCAATCAGAGAGATATTATTGTTTATTACTTTATTTTTCAGGATGGCTAACAGTGTTGCTGAACCCTTTTCCTGTGATACTTTTGTGGCTCTGCCTCCAGCAACACTGGGTGGCCGAATCATCTTTGGGAAAAATTCTGATAGGCCTTCCGATGAAGTCCAGGAGATTGTGTTTTTTCCTGCTGCCGTTCATGATCCAGGACAAAAAGTTGAGGTAAGAGCAACAATTCTGGAAATATTATAAAACCTTTTGGGAAGTTTTATCTGAGAAACTTTAAAGATAAAATAAACATATTTATATCCAAAATCAAATGCTTGGGTAATTGTATAGCTTGCCTGCATAGGTATCTACATGGAATTGAAATGATGAACTGTGCATTGCAGTTTTTTGATGCAAACCATGTGACCTGTAAAATTTGCAGTCAAATCTGGGTTCAAAAGAGAGAGGGAGAGACAGAGGAAGAGATTTATTTTGTGATGTCATGGTGTACCTTTTATCATTTTTGCATTATTGCGGTTTCTAGTAGACACCTATACTGGATTGAAATTGTAAACCAAGAATAGAAGTTGCCCAGCCATCAAAATCTGGTTTATTTCAAGCCTGATCATTGGAGAATACAAATTAGCTGTCAGGTTTTGGCTCAAAGTTGCAATTAACCATCGTGTGGTTTGTCTGGTTTGGGGTTTTGTGTATTCTGCAAACTCAGCCATTACAATGTATAAACTGTGGTTTATGATTTAATTCATTATTTAATCCAAGCCAATTGTAATCCAAACTATGATTAAGCAAATGATGGCTTAGCACAATGTGTATGATTCTAGTTACTATTATTTGCACCCAATGGAAATAGTTCTCCATAATTCCAGGCATCAATCTTTCCTAGTTCTGTGGTATTTTAAGAATTTTTGCAAGCAAATTATTTAATCCTTTTCATCAATATTTGATTTGGTATAGGGTCAGACATCTAAATTTGAATGATTTTTCTCTTTACCTTGCACAGTGAGAGATAGACAACTCAAGGTCATTCCAACAAAATATATTCTCTATCTTAGAATATTTAGAATACATTTTAGGGTATGGGCCAGTAAAATGAGGACCCAGTTTGTTGGGGGCAATATGCTAACATTGTAAACTGCTTAGGGCTGTAAAGCAGTATGAAGCGGTATATAAGTCTAAGTGCTATTGCTGTAGCCTCTTATCCTGAATTTAAAGGTAAATTCTTGCATGAAGATAGTTCTGAATTTAGATACAGCTTTCATAAGAAAAATGGTCTAAAAGGAAGGATTTGAGCCCATAAATTGTTACATTTAAGACAATATGCACAAATTTGTGAGGGCACTCAGATTTTTGTTCTTGTTGCCTTCCACTGGAACCTCTAAATTCCAGGACCTCATTTTGTTCAAAAGAATCTCATAATTCCAGTCAGAGGTTTGAGAGCCCCACAGCACCATGGTAAAAGCTCAGGGAAGTACTGAATCGTTTGTATGTAATTTTAAAAATAATCTGTAAAATATCTTTGAAATTATCATTATTGTAGTGTACTTACATAGAAATCGAACAAGTACCTGAAACCTATGCAGTTGTCCTGAGCCGTCCATCCTGGCTATGGGGTGCTGAAATGGGAGCTAATGAATATGGAGTCTGCATTGGGAATGAAGCCGTATGGGGAAAAGAAGAAGTCTGCGATGATGAAGCTCTGCTTGGCATGGACCTTGTCAGGTTGTTATTAAGTCTGTTGGATAAGATGTGAAACCAAGTGGAAACCAAATGGTTGTTTTATACTTGCGGTGCTTTGTCAAACAGCCGTCTCTGGAAAATACTGTATGAGATGGAAAATAAACAACTCTGATATTTGATCTGGAGCAGGGATGTCAAACTCGATTTCATTGAGGGCCGCATCAGGTTTGTGTTTGACCTCGGGGGGGATTTGTGGCATGGCCAGGGTGGGCATGGCCAGCTCGATGTCAGTCATGTCGGGGGCGCCTGTGGTGGCCTGAACGTTCTGCCAGTGAAAAGGAGATCCGTTTCCACTGGCAGAGGGTGTAGGAGGCCATCGCAGGTGAAAACGGAGCCCAGGTGGGCCACATGCGGCCTTCTTGAGCTCTCTTTTCACTGGCAGAGGCACCACGAGCCAGTCCTTCGCTGTTTCCAGGCGGCCCTGCGGGCCAGATCTAAGTACCCCACGGGCTGGATCTGGCCAGCAGGCCTTGAGTTTGACACCTCTGATCTGGAGGGTTTATGGGCAAATGGGGGCTTAATGCAGAATGGTGCTACTAAAATGAAAAACTGAAACATAAGCTTTTGAAGGAATTACTTTGGCCTGGTCCAGAAACTATGAATGGTACAAGATACTACAGGTAGTTACTGACCCACGACCAGGGTGTAATCCAGCAGGTTCTGACAGGTTCTGGAGAACCAGTAGCAGAAATTTTGAGTAGTTTGGAGAACTGGCAAATACCACTTCTGGCTGGTCCCAGAGTGGGGAGGGAATGGGGATTTTGCAGTATCCTTCCCCTGGAGTGGGATGGGAATGGAGATTTTGCAGTATCCTTCCCCTGCCATGCCCACCAAGCGACGCCCACAGAACTGTAGTAAAAAAAATTGAATTTCACCACTGCCCACGACCCTTTGTTTAATGACCGCTTGAAGTTATGATGGTGTTGAAAAAAAGTGACTTGCAACCGTTCCTCACATTTGCAGTCTTCGGCGGGTCCCACAGTAACATGTTCAAAATTTGGGCGTTTAGCAATCAAAATGTATTTCTGCAGTTGCAGCATCCTGGTCCCACAATCACATGATCACCATTTGTGACTTTCCCAGGTACTTCTGACAAGCAAAGTCAACGGGGGAAGTTGGATTCACAATGGCCGCAGTGATTTGCTTAATATCTACAACAAAAAAAGGTGGAAAAATCAGCCATGATTCACTTAATGGCTACATCACTTAGCAACAGAAGTTGGCACTCTTAATTGTGGTCATAAATCAAGGATTACTTACAGTTCATAAAATCTGATTTTCCTACGGATAGCCTACCAGTTCGAGAATGTCCGTAAGAAAGTTTTGCATGCGCAAACAGGCAAATGTCACTTGTGTCATTGCAGTTTTGTAGTTACTAGGATGTTGTGTAGATGCGCGTGATAGTTTTCATCCCTTGTTTTAAGGTTTTTGAACATGAGCCCAGATTGAGAAATAAACGAGCATGTTCAAATTCTGTCTTTTAAAGTTGAAGATGAAGAATGTTACAGAAAGCTAAACACTTTAATTTGATTTTAGGCTTGGACTTGAAAGAGCGGATACTGCAGAAAAGGCTGTCAGTGTTATCATTGAATTGTTGGACAAGTATAATCAAGGTGGAAACTGTATGGAGAGTGAAATGACATTTACCTACCATAACAGCTTTTTGATAGCAGATAGAAAAGAAGCTTGGGTTCTGGAAACATCTGGAAAGTACTGGGCTGCAGAGAAAGTAAAAGGTATGAATAATAACTTGTATTCAATTTTAAAATGTCTCAGTGGACAACGTCTATCATATCTATCAATCAATCTGTCTGTCTGTCTTTCTATCATCTAATCCATTATATCTTTCTCTCCCTCTCTGTCTGCCTCTCTCTTCAGCAGAGCTATATTGGTAAAAGTGATGCTATTGATGCTATTGACGCTACTGACGCTATTACACTTTTTACAGAAAGCAAGCCTGTTACAATCTCTGGATTCTCTGCCAGCATAAAAAGCAGCTATAATCCTCATTTAAACCTGAAAGGCTTCTGGGGCAACGTATATCCCTTTCTTCAGATTTCTTCAGCACTGAAGAAAAAGAGAATGGGTGGGAAAAGGAAAGCATTTTAGAAATTATTCTTCCTGCGGACACACTCCAACATCAACGTCCTCATCTGTAAAAAAATTAAGTGGGTGAACCATTATAATGAAAAATCTTAGCATTATATTAAAAACTGGCATACATTTCAGTTGCCAAGACCTGGCTGCTTTCTTCCCGTCATGTGTTTAATTTCTCTTTTCCAGACATGGTATTGAGTTAGTGCTAATGCTTAAATTGATACTTGGTTATTTACAGTTTAAGCTGGAGAAAAAGTTAAATTTATAATTGGCCCAATGTATTTATTATGGCCAAGTATAATTATTGCAAATGAGGAAGGAGTGAGGCAATAGCAATAGCACTTAGACTTATATACCGCTTCATAGTGCTTTACAGCCCTCTCTAAGCAGTTTTACAGAGTCAGCATATTTTCCCCAACAATCTGGGTCCTCATTTTACCCACCTCCGAAGGATGGAAGGCTGAGTCAACCTTGAGCCTAGTGAGATTTGATCTGCCAAATTGCATGCAGCCGTCAGGCAGCAGAAGTAGCCTGCAGTACTGCACTTTAACCACCGTGCCACCGTGGCGCATAAGAAGCACTCAACATTCATATTGTTGGATTTAGATTCTTTCCAAATTTCTAACAGTAAATTTAGACATCTCAATAATTTTTAAGTAGGTCAGTTTGGGGCAGAAACATTTAGAAGTGTAATAGCTTGTTTTCTTCTCCTTTTAAACAGAAGGAACGCGGAATATTTCCAACCAGCTATCAATCACAACAAAAATTGACCGTGAACATCCAGAGCTAAGGAATTATGCTCTAAGCAAAGGCTGGTGGGATGGTAAAGAAGTATTTGATTTTGCTGCCATGTACTCATATGTAAACACTGCCAGAATGACAACTGCAAGTGGCAGATATTGTGAAGGCTATAAACTACTGAAGAAATATGCAGGTACCTTTGTTGTTATAGAAGAACTTATAGTTGTATTTCATAGTTGGATTTGGATGTAGTGTTTTATGAGATTCAAAATATATTTTTTTTACCTGAAAGAACAGGATTAATATCTATCTTAATTATGTTAGTTTTCCTTGGTTTTGCTTTGAACAAGAGATCTACATACTGCCCTTTTATTTAAGATGCATATGTCAAACTCCATAACTTTTTGAATAATCCTTAACAAATACTGTAGCTGACTATTTATTTTAAATAGCTTAATTCCAGCTTGAGACTCAATAGCATTAAGGTTCATTCTGATGATGTATATATTAAGAATACCTTGACATTCTCTTTTGGTGGGAAAATGTCTCTCATGATTCTTGTTATGGTGATTTCTAATTTGAGTGAACTACTGTTTCGAATGAAGGCAAATATACAAGTCCAGGGATAATGTTACAGGTTCCAATTTGAGTCAGTCACTGGGACCAGACGTTTAGTCTTCTGAGCTTTTGGACTTGCGCTGGAGCCCATCCTTAGTGAACTTTAGAAGTAGAAGTTCCCTGAAGATTCCAGCACAAGTTCCAGCACGAGTCCAAAAACTCGGAAGACTAAACCTCCGGTCCCAGTGACGACCCAGACTGGATCCCAAAATACTGTTTTTAAGCCTCTTTTCTGAGGTTTTGCCATGGTTTTATGTATTGGATAACTTGGATCATCTACATAGTTCCTGAATCAAATGCAGCAAGAGAACTTACACCGCTAAAATGTATTATCCATATATCATGTATCTATGCAAGGAGTTCCAATACTTTATAGATATAGAATTCACCCTGAATTGGCAACTTAAGTCCTTTAGCAATTTTTAAGTTTTTCTATCTCTCTCTTTTCTACCTGTCTCTCTTTCCCCATACCTATTTTCTGCCCCATCTCTGTCCCACTGTTTGTAGTATTTAGAACACAATTTTTGTGTTTATCCAAAAATAGCCTGCCAGAAACACATTGCTCTTTCCAGTCTGATCTCTTCATCTGGTGATGGGTTAAGGTTGCCCATCACCAGATTCTCAGACAGTGTAATCAATAGCCCTGCTGCCCAGGGATTCTGGAGCTGCAGTGTTAACCACACATTTGGAGGGAGACAGTGTCTCAGTGGTTAGAGTGCAGTACTGCAGTCTACTTCTGCTGATTGCTGGCTGCCTGCAATTTGGCAGTTCGAATCTCACCAGGCTCAAGGTTGACTCAGCCTTCCATCCTTCCGAGGTCGGTAAAATGATCATCCAGACTGTTGGGGGCCTTATGCTGACTCTGTAAACTGCTTAGAGAGGGCTGTAAAGCACTGTAAAGTGGTATACCCCGACCTTTTTTCCTTCCGTGGCGAGCTGAAGATGTGGCTCTTCTGTCAACTTAACTGATGCGTTTGGAGGTACATTGTTATAATTTTAAATTGTTTTAATAGGGTTGCTGATTTTAATTTTTATTTCATTGTGATTTGTATTGGAAATTGTCACTTTGTAAGCCGCGTTGAGTCCCCAGGGAGAAAGGCAGCATATAAATCGCAATAATAATAATAATAATAATAATAATAATAATAATAATAATAATAATAATAATATATAAGTCTAAGTGCTATAGCTATTGCTATTTATCACTTTGAAATATTTCTTCTTTGAAGCTTTGTTAGAGTTTCCAAAATGGCTGAGTCAAGGAAAAGGTCATGTTTTCTCCCTTGCTACTATCAGTTTCAACAATACAAATCAGAATTACTTGTAAAGGCATGAGTGCTTTGGGAAAAAAAAATAAGCCAAACACAGTTGCACCCTTCTGTTTCAATATTCGTTTTACCGTGTCCCGCCATTCTCAATTGCAGTAGTTATTTTGGGCTTCCTAGTGGATTCCTTCTCTGTATGATTGTCCTGTAATCATGCAAATTTCATTCATTTGCAGAATAGCAGGTTCTTAATGCTGAACATCTTTTTAATACTTGTTTAAGGTTATGGATGTTTTGGAGTTCTATTAGTGTATTTCTTCTAAATCCCTATTTTTTGGGTACTTACCTGAACCATTTTTAAGTCACACCAGGTGTTCAAGTGATCAGTCAATGCAGTTTTTTTTTTAGTTGTGAGAGAATCATTGCTGTAAACCACCTTTGTCTCTAAAGGTTTTACTTTCATTTATTTAACAGGAAATCTAAAATTGATATAAAGAAATTGTTTTAAATACCGCAATTGCTATTTTAAATTGATTACAGAATATTCTGAATTTACAGGAAGACATGCTGAAAATCTAAATTGGGAAAGGAACTGTCACCATGGAAGGAAAGTCCTTTTTTAAAAAAAAAAGATTTACAGATGCCTGAGATCAGAGATTTGGCTGATTATTCCAAGACCATGTCTAATCTCCAGCCTGTACCCAACTCTTTATCATGTACATATACTTTGACTGTGTCTTCTTTCTTTCAATCTCTTCTACTCTTCTTTCTTGCCTTCTGCTTCAGCTCTCATTTTCGTGGAACACTCTTTCTCCACCTTGCTCTTATATTTTCCTGTTTTGCTTTATTTCGTTTTTCCTGCGGGATTTTTTGTTACCTTTTTTTCTGCATAACCCTAACCAGAATCCCATTTCACTTCTGTTCTCTATAGCAGATTGCAGCTGTGGTCCAAGAATTTTTTTTTCTGTTAGAAATGGAGTCAAAGTATATGTACATGATAAAGAGGTGGGTACAGGCTGGAGATTAGACATGGTCTTGGAATAATCAGCCAAATCTCTGATCTCCGGCATCTGTAAATCTTTTTTTTTTCGTATTTTCCCATTTGAGAAAAAGATACCAAGCACATTTATTTATTTAGAGTTATTCCTTTCCCTATCATTTCACAGTACTCAGGCTGGCTCCCAACATATAAACTACAATTAAAATAACCTTAGAAGCTTAAAACAATATTTCTAAAATTAAATAATAGTAATATTAATAGCATATCCTGGGTCCTTGGGAAGAACTCGTTAGGCATACAAAAATATCATATCCAGTCTGAACATCTGTCTGACTGCGTGACAAACCATAACAAATATAACAGAGCCATAAAAATTCCAGGGATTGCCAGAGTAAACAGGTAAGCATTTAGCAGTTGTTTTAAAATCTAAAGTTGAAAAGAAAAATTGAAGTTACAGTGTTGCCATTTCTTTTAAATATACAAGTTGCTTTATTCCTGCTTTTTAGCAATTTTGCATAAATATGAAATAGTATAAAAGTATATACAGTATTAAATAAATAACCTATCTTAACTATCGGTAGGTAATATAACAGCTGAGACCATGATGACAATTCTTCGAGATAAAGAGAGTGGCCTTAACATGGAAGGTGCCTTCATGACCACAGGAAGCATGGTTTCTATACTTCCCCAAGATCCTAGTCTTCCTTGCATTCATTTCTTCACTGGAACGCCAGATCCTGAAAGGTAACGCAAATAAATATGTCATAATATTTACCAACTGACTAATATAGTCAGTTGGTGCCATCACTGACTATCGGGGGCGAGTCATTGGCCCCCATGGAGAGGGCTCGCAACTTGGGTGTCCTCCTGGACTCACGGCTGTCTTTGGAAGAGCCCTTGACTGCCGTGGCCAGAGGGACTTTTTGTCAGGTCCGCCTGATTCGCCAGTTGCGTCCCTTTCTGGATAGGGACTCGTTAAATACGGTCACTCATGCTCTCGTTACTTCCCGCCTGGACTACTGCAATGCTCTCTACATGGGGCTCCCCTTGAGGAGCACCCGGAGGCTCCAGCTGGTCCAGAATGTGGCCGCGCGGGTGGTTATGGGAGCAGCGTGGCGCTCCCATGTGACCCCCCCTCCTGCGCGAGCTGCACTGGCTCCTGGTGGTCTTCCGGGTGCGCTTCAAGGTTTTGGTTACCACCTTTAGAGCGCTCCATGGCATCGGACCAGGGTATTTATGAGACCGCCTTCTGCTACCAATAGCCTCTCACCGACCAGTACGCTCTCATAGAGAGGGGCTTCTCAGGGTGCCGTCGGCCAAACAGTGTCGACTGGCTGCCCCCAGGGGGAGAGCCTTCTCTGTGGGGGCACCTACCATCTGGAACGAGCTCCCCACAGAGATACAGAGGATCCCGGATCTGCGCACGTTTCGTCGTGCTCTCAAAACTTTTTTATTTCAGCAGGCTGGCCTGGCCTAACTCTCCCTTTTAAATTTTTAAATCGTTTGATTTGTTTTATAAATTGGGTGTTTTAATCTGTGTTTCGGCCAAAATATTTAATAATTTTAAGGGACTTTTAATGTTTGTATTATCTGTATTTTATCTTGGCTGTTCACCGCCCTGAGTCCTCCGGGAGTAGGGCGGTATAGAAATTTGATAAATAAATAAATAAAATAAATAAGAACAAAATCTTAATCATCTCCTTATTTTTGTCATTTTAAATAAAAGGCTTGAAACCTTTCCGGAAGTATTAAATATGACCCAGTGTAAGTAAAGTAAAGATCAATAGAAGCTTTAGAAAAGTACAAGACTAAAGAATCTGGTATATTTTTTGATTCATCTTAAGCCAATTCTGTAACAGGAAAGGTATTTAATGCTTTAGTATCTATGGAGATTCTCAGTCATCCAGGTCATGGTTGTCCCAACGATGCTTTTTCAAGAGGTAACTGGAGTTTCTGGTTTTTCTTTGTGAACGTTGCGCTTCTCATCCAAGAAGCTTCCTCTACTCTTGAGCTGAAGAAGCTTCTTGGATGAGAAGCGAAACATCTTCAAATAATAACAAAAAAGTACAGTTGAAAAAGCATCTATGGGATAATGTTTCAGTGGTTTTCGGCTGGAAGCATTAATTGTTCTTCTTTTAAAGTACACTAGGAATCTGATCTGCTGGGAAGCCATCTTCTTGGTTCCAGAAACATTTCTACCTAATCAACTAGATTGTGACTGATATGAGAACTGATATGAAAAGTTAGGTTCTCCTGGAATTTATGCCGAGTGAGCATAACACTGTAATGTGAAAGTAGCAACTACTTTTCCATATTTGCTTATTTTCATTCTATTTTGTAGGTCTGTTTTTAAACCTTTCATTTTTGTGGAAAATATTACCCAGCTTCTAAAAACTAGTTCTCCGGTGTTTGGCCATGAGGATCCAGTTAAAAAGCAGCCACGGTTTCATACAAAGCCTGACAGAAGACATGAGCTCTATCGAACGCATGAACGGGCAGTTGCCATGATGGAGTCATCAAAGGTGGGTTGATCTTGGAATTGCAAAATGTGATTTAATTTGGAAATTCAAAGTAAGAACGTCTAGAATCTGTTGCGTTTGTAGAAGCTGATATGCCTTGAAAAATTGTTCTGGCATATCAATTTTCAGTCCTAGGGTTAACATGAATTTATGGAATTCACGAGCAGGTTTTATGCATTCTCAGTAAACTCCCCCCAAATTCTTCATAACTATACTTTTAACAGCCATGCATTAAATACGATGTGAGGGCTCAAACCATTTATATTCAGAATTCTTACTGAACTCTTGGTAACAAATCAGGAGGAGCCTGGTAGCATCTTTTCTGACTTAATATTTTTGTATTCAAAGGCATCAGCTTTCATTAGCTGCAGCTCAGTTTGTCCTCACAATCTTCTTCCTGTCACATTCAAACTCTCCTTCTTCCTTTTGTAACTTCTGGGTTGTGGTTTTAACTATTTCCTCTTTGGCCTATGTTTTTCATTTTTTAGCTTAACATACTTAAATTTTGGTTCTGGATTAAATAGATTTTTGTTCCCTGAAACTCATTTGAGTTGTTATGTCCTCTTCCTTTCCAATTCTCCTTTGAAGAAATCTTGCTAGACACAACTAGAAACAGTTTCCCTTTTGGCTCAATATATAAGGAATAGAGTGTTGTGGCTCCGTCCTCCGAACCTATCTTATTGGAGGAAGAAGGTCCGAACATGAAGGAGAGGAGACGGCCAGGCCTCCCTCTCCAGGACCTTCCTCTCTGGCAATGCCTCAGGTGTCTCCTGAAGGAGAAGAGATTGGCCAGGTGCCAGGTGTTTCCGAGCCATCGGATAGTGACGAAGAAACATTGTGGTTGGACCCACGCTAGTGTCGGAGAGACAAGTGGGCGCAGCAGAAAAGGAGGCCTGCCAGAGATTAAGCTGAGTCACTGGACCACACCCCACAGGCTATAAAAGGGAGTGTGGTGGCCATTCGGACTCTGTGACAGACAAAGCTAATCTCTGGCGAGGCACTTTGCACCTTCGGACACAACACCTATTTGCTGTGGATTTAATTACAAACTGGACTATTCAAACTGTGTATTTTTGTCTGTGTTATCGGAGTAAAAGTTCTTGGCAGGCAGCCACGGAGTTGCTGCCAAGTTCCTTATCACTGACGTTGAGTGTTTAAAGAGTTTATTTAACCCTCGGCTGGCTGGTTGGGTGTGTGCGTGGTACGGGGACAGAACATAGAGAGGGAAAAAAACAGGAATAATTAATCCACCTTTAATGCATGTTGGCTCTTCATATACCTGTTTTCTGTGAGAAGGAATTCCTTTCTAAACATTTGCTTTTGTCCTCCATATTTCAGACTCTTTCCTTTCTGTTGTCTCTTTAAATATTTATCCCTGCAGACCTTGTCTAGATGCTTCCAGCCACTCCTTCAAACTTAGGTCACCAGAACCTGTCAGAACCTCCTGGATTTCACCCCTGAGCAAGAGGCTACTTCTCAGATTGGTTGGAGTCTCAAGCTGGAGCTTGTTAAGGGATTCATAATTTGAAGACTCAACATTTGTTGCAAACCTTTCCCTATATGAATTTTTTTTCATTATGTTGCTGGTTTAAACATGTTTAACTTATATCTCCCTTTTCATTCAGGAACTCTTAACAATGTACACCGTGCTCCCTTTTTCCCCCCATAGTAATTTCTATTGTTAACTGCTCAGAGTCACTTAAATGAGACAGGCAGTGTAGAAATGTGGCGATTACATCAATAAAGTAAACAATTCAGTGAAGTTTTTCTGGCTGCAAGTGGCTGGACAAAAGTCAGCATGTGACTTTCTATGGCTGAAGGTGAACTATAATTTGGGTCTCTACACAGTCTAACATTCTAACCACTAGATCACACTGGTTCTCATTTAAGGTTAATTTTAGCAATCATTTGCTGTGTACAAGGTTTATATTTGATTCTATTTTCAAATTTGTTTTCTAGGAAAAGGCTGCACTGATCATGGAAAAGATCCAAAAACTGGAGAAAACAAAGATTGATGAGATGGACTGTATTCTCCAGAATGGGTCCCTGAATGTTGATCAAGCAGTTAATCTTTTTTCAGATTGTGTTGAAGAAGAAATACGTATATATGCATGACAAAATATCTGCAGTTGTTTCCCTTTATTAATCCAAGTGTTGTTTTCCAAAACAGCTTTATTCACTGTACAATGCTACTGGCCAAATAGCATTTATTATGTAAACTAGCTGGAAGATAAAATATTGGCATTAGCCTTAATAGAATATAATTGCTAATTTTAAATGTGACATGCAACCATCCAAAGTTTAAAACATCTACAAAATTACTGGGTTTTTGTTTACTCTGCATATATTTTCAGCCTGCATTTGTTTGTTATTTCATACACTTACTGGCCAAATGTCGTACACATTTAATAAGCAGAGTTAATAACAATAATTTATATGCTGCCCCTCTCCCAACAACTTCAACATTTAAAAATCTAGTTGGACAAGAAGCAAAATAAATAAAGCAAATAAGTGAAGTAACTAATTCTGGAATTAATATATAATTAACCTAATCGACCCCAAGACATTTTAAAGACCAAAGTGGCTTTTGAGAAAACCAAAGCCTGTAAATTACAGCACATTTCCCATATTCTTGTAAATGGCTTCTCAGATGCAAATTTAAATATTTAAGAAAACAACTTTTAAGAATTCAAGGAAGTATTTCTTTCTATACAGTTCTATTGCAGAAGTATGAAAATGTGGATATGGTTAACACGAATGCCTTTAATCTAAAAATAATAATATACATTCAGTGAGGTCTGTATATGATTTGGACTCGTACACAGACTTAGTCTTTGACAATGGATTAAAAGTATAAAAATTCTGTCCTGAAAAGCTTGCATTAAAAACATAATACGTCAGGATAGTTTGAATAGGATGTTATTTCCAATGTCATTATGCACTGGATTTCCAACAGAAATTAGATGCATTGGCCCCTATTAGAAGAATAGGCTTCACTAAATAGCATTGTTCCACTGCTTCTATACATTATTGGAACATCATCTAAAGTTGGTGGTAATCAAATATAATTCAAAGCACCTCTACAAAATGTGCTAATAATCCACATAAAATCAAGAAATTGTTAGATAATGGGAAAGCTCTGATTGCCATATAATTATAATAATGGATGTTTGTAAGATGCCTTCATTGGTAATGAGACCTTGTTGGGTTCAGATTTCATTCCTTCTTTGGTTTCTCATCAGTAAGTGGAAGGAAAGAAAAGCTCAAGAAGTTAATCCAATGTTCATAAATAGGATGTTTTGCTGCTGAATGCCAAAATTGGTTTTAAAAAACAATCTAAATTAATATTTTTCAGGCAATAAAGGAGGACTGTTGGGAGCCAGTTATAGAAAGGTATGAAGTAGGATGCAGTCAGGTCATAGGAACATTTAAGTCCTTCTGATTTATCTAATGAATTAAATATAGCGTTTAATTTTAAAAAAGGGTATTTTCTGAGTTGAAAGCCTAAATTTGGGCAGAAAACTCATTTGAGTGGCAATCTTATGCCTATGGCAGTTAGGTAGTATAGCACTTTAATATGTGAATAAAATTGCACTATTAATGTCCAGAAGACTATTAATCATTTAGTTGTAATTCTTGACAATATAACTGAAAACCAGGTATATAAATTAGTTGCATGTCCCAATCTGGCATACATAAAAATGTGATGAATTCAAGAAGGAATTAACAAAAAATTATATCCATGTAAAAAAAATTCTTACGTAATATGAGATATTTTTATGAAAAATAACAATTGCTACCACAACAGCAAAAATATCAAGAATGAAATGCCATCTTCCTGTGTGGGGGGATACAACCTAGAGCTGAATGTCACAAAAGTTCAAATTGAATACTCTTACCATGGCACTTTGGACTTTAAGCTTGAATCTATCTATTATATTAAACCATAATTTAAACTATGATTAATTTGGAGCTTAATATTTGTATGAACCAGCTCTGAATTATTTAATAAATGATGTTTAAATAATCTCAGTGTATAGATTGATCTTTGAATGCAGTCTATCTAGCCTAACTTTAAGGATACTTTAAGAATTGAACCACAAGAAGTAAAAAGTATATAGTGTAACTTTTTGCTTCAACTCTTAACAAGGAATATTATACAAGTCAGGACAGCTGTATTTATTGAGTAACTGGAACAGCAAGAAAATCTGCTACCGTACTTTCAGGAACAAGTTTCTCCATAACTCTTCCCAATTTAAAAATAATAATAATTGGGTTTTGTAATACAGCATGCTTTTCATTTCAGCTGTAGATCAACTTACAAAGTAGACTTTATATAAACCTTTTTTTCCATTTTGGAAGATAGCCTTTTTTATATAATGCAGAAGAAATCTTGGCAGTATTTCAATTCATGTGCATCGATAGTAAAAAAAAAAACTAAAAAAACCCCACTTCCTTATGTCTGAATACATAAAATTGTGAACATGAAAAGGTTCATTATTTTTCAGGTGTTACAGAGTTAACTCTTTAAAAGATAATAGTCATAATTTTAATAAGCCCAGCTTCCAAATATAATCCATATTTGTATAAATATAAAACATATCCACACATAAATGTGCCATGCATCTAGTAAAAAAAATAGTGGTTAGATAAAGATAACCAACAAGTCTTAATAGTTGAAGAAACATGACAAATTGCTGCTTCTAACAATATTGTTGATGAACCACTTTCAGAAAAAATATTTAAGCATTCTTCTTAACTTTAAAAAGGCCGATAAGATGTTCATGCCTTCCTATTATTCTACAACGCTGCTTAAGAATTAAAAAATTACCAGAGTTTTTAATAAACATATGCATTTAAAAATATATTACTTTTATGGTGAAACCTTACTAACATTACACACACACACACACACACACATTTCTATGAATTACTTAAAAATTTGCATTGCAAAATTAAAATTTAACAAGAAGTCAATTCAAGTTCTTTAATTTGCATATCAAGAGTGGTACTCAAGTACAATTTGACATTTTAAAAAATAGTAATTTGGTATTATTAAGTACAAAATAAATATGGCATCTACAGACTCCAACTGATTGCAGTCTGTGAAATAAATTGGTCCATTTTTGGCAGTTATGTGCCAATTACTTATCAATGAACCAAGGGGAAAAATTATGAAACAAATTATGCTTGAAGAAGTCCTGCTCACAATTATGCAGCTTTAAATCTCATTCAGATTTAAACAGACTGATAAACAGACCTGTATGCTTTAAAAATTAAAACTGGCTTATTCATATAAGAATCAGGATGAACAGCAAAATTCATTTGCTGATTTCTCCTTTAACACATCAATCTTCAGTTATTTTGTCAGTACAAGTAAGAGAACTTCACTGTTAAAACAAGACTAAGAACTGTATACACCAGAATGATCTACTGTTCCCTTTTTAAAAAAAACACACACATCACATGATAACAATGAGTTGTTTTCTCCACAGTATTGTTTGTACTGGCAAGGAAAGAAAATTCTTTTTTAAAAAAACCTAGTGTTTCAAAAAAATAAAACTGAGTACAAAGCCTGTTACTCAAGTTTCGCAATTGGAAATAATTCCCTGAAGCAACTCATTTTAGTCAACATTCAGATTGCAAGACATAATTCTCTTTGGGTTAGAGATCAACACGGCCACATTATAAGCAAAAGGATCTCAAACAGCGTGCATTAGATGCGAGTAGGAGGGTCTGGTCTTGGCTAGCTTCCATGGGCATCTTCATTCCCTCGGCTGTCCTGTATTGCAGTTGTCGTAGCGGTAAAATGGTAATACAATCGCTCATCCCGAAATTCAAAGTCATTGGTAATATGTTGGATGATGCCGCCTTTCACCAGCCTCTCTCCATACACTACAGCTTCCCCGCGGTCCAAGGCAAGGCCAACTTCCAAAAGCCAGTTCACCAGATCACAGCCAAAGAAGACTCCAGTCACAGTCTTTGTGCCACACCTGTATGTCAAAGGAAGGATTCACCCACATGTTCTGTAAATCTCGTACCACCACTGCTTGTTGGATAAAGACAAGGGGAAAACAAGGAAAGACAGCATGATAGTTAGAAGGACGTTAAAAGAAAGCCTAATAGCCAAGTATACAATTAAAGCTGTTTTACCTTTTCGGCAGGCCTCAATCGACTTTTTTATTAGCATGCAAGCATCTAATGAAAGCACAATATACTATATGGTTAATGTAAAATTATTAAGTGTTAGTTCACTATTGATACTCTTAGAATCTGAAATTAATCTTTAGTCACAAAAATTACTATTGGAATGATATAAAGGTAGTGTCAGGCCTGGAAGCCATCTTTTGCATTGGACCTTCAGGCCTGCCACATTTGTTGCTGTGGGAAACTGGGAGGGGGGATTGTATGGAGCAGGGGTGATATATAATCATAACAACATTCCTTTCTCAGAGAGTCAAGGATATCTTGCCCTGCGCCTGGAGGGGTGTGACTGGGAGGCATCTCCAGTTGGACGGTGCATTGACTGGGCCATGTGATGGACATGTGGGTGCTGGGCAGGGATTTGGATTTTCATTTGGGTGGGGAAAACCTGGAAGCTTTTAGATTCGGGTTTTCCCAGATGTGCCAATATGGCATCTCTATTAAAATGGAACTTTGAGGAACTTCGAGCCTCAGAGTCTTCTTTCGTTGGGGATGTTACTTGGAACCCTAATAGGTAGTTCTTGACTTACAACCATTTGTTTAGTGCAGAGGTCTTCAAACTCGGCAGCTTTAAAACTTGTGGACTTCAACTCCCAGAATTCTCCAGTCAGCATAGCTGGCTGGAGAATTCTGGGAGTTGAAGTCCACAAGTCTTAAAGTTGCCAAGTTTGGGGACCCCTGGTTTAGTGACTGCTCGAAGTTAACAGAAAAGTGACATACAACCGGTCCTTGCATTTACAATCATCCCAGCATCTTGTCCTGTGAACAAAATTTAGATGCTGGGCATGCTATTCACAATGGTTGCATGTCCGGGGGTCACATGATTGCCACATGTGGCTTTCCCAGTCAGCTTCTGATGAGCAATTCAACAAAGGAAGCCAGACTTGCTTAATGGCTGAGTGATTCACTTCCCAATCATGGCAAAAAAGGTTCTAAATTGGTCATGACTCCTTTAACAACCGCTTTGCTTAACAATGGAAATTCTGTTCCCAATTGTGGTCATAAATCAAGGACTACCTGTACAGTAGTAGAAGAGTTAATGGTAACATTTTAGATGATAACCATATCAAATTCTATTTGAGACGGAAAAGTCCTAAGTGAGCATGCGAAAGGCTCAGATACTCTGTTCAAGGTTTGTACATGCTTCTAAAATTATTTTGAAAATAAATTTTGGAAAGGAATGAGAGCCCAGGAGCCTTTAATTATTCCCCCCCAAATTTCAAGCACTTCTTCAGAGCAGTTTTTGGCTGAATCACTTCTGAAGCACATACAGCTTTAGCAAATGCTGTTTAACATAGCATTTGATTAAATGCTTTTTTTTTGTTTTATATGCTCAAGATTTTTCTTTTATGGATAGTGTAGACTTCCATTTGCAATCTGAAAAGGAACAAATTCAGGGAGAATTAAATAAATTTGTCTGCTCTGTAGGTTAAATTTGGGTCTCTTAATCCTAAAATGCTTATTAAGCAAATTAATACATGGAGGCCTTGAGAGACAATACAACTGGTTAAGATTCATTTCAAACTCCAAAAAGTGTTTTTTTTCTCAATTCAAAGCTGAAAAATGCATGCAACCTTGTGCAACCATCTCTAAGCCAATGTTGAGTATCTCAGGCAGCATTATGCTTTACTATGCATGACTGGGGTAAGGGTTGAAGTCAATAATGAAAGCAAGGCATGCCTTGTGTAAGGTCTTTCTATGACTTAACATGTCTGTATTAACTATGCACCAACAGTCATAGGCCCAACTTTCCATATGTAAAACTATTTTTAAAGTATAAAAACACACTTTCTTCCAAGGGAAGTGTTATCTATGAATCCACATACACGCTTAATGTCAGGAAGCCCTTGGAGTGGTCACAACAAGCCTTGAAATGGATGCAGTACTTCAATGTTTCAGTCAATAGAAGAAAAATGCATGAAGCACTCCTCTAAGTGGTTTTTTAGAACTTTTGGATTTAGATCTAATTAAATGTTATTGTACAGAAAGCAACTATTCCGTGATCTAAAGTTAGGTCAAGACAACATACAGACTATGTGAGATAGCCTTTTAATTAATAAGCTAATGTTAATTTTAATTAATAGAACATGGGAACATATAACAAAATCAGTGCTGGGCCAACAACATACATTAGAGTTCTAATGCCAGGCATTCATCTGAGAAGAAAAGAGAGATATATAGATGAAAAGGAGAAGAAGAAGGGGTATATCACTTATTACAATCTGTGTAGATCAAACAGGGGTAGTGATTAAAACAAAGCAACAGCATCAATCTATTTTTCTTTATGTAATATTAATATTTTAATATTAAAAAAGAATTTCAATATTTTATATTCCTTGGTTTTTCAAGAAATATAAGAAAGACAATTTAAAAATTGTTGTAAAATGCAGAACAAATATTTAAGAATTATTTATTTCCCACTTCCACAGAATTTTATATCCAAAAATGGAAGTTTGGGGAGATATGTAATCCTAAATTTGAGACATGGCATGTGAATATGTTGAAACAGCCGTTGAATCACAGTTTAGGACCTCAGTAGGGAAGATTTTAAGATTAACAAGGCCACCAAATCTCTGAAATAATCACTAAAAATGGGGAAAGCACATCGTTAATAAATTACACTTAAGTTTTATCAATGGTTTCACACAATTCATGAAAGAAGCCATGTAATAATAGAAAAGGTATCTTTTTTGTTCATTACAGGTAGTCCTCAACATACGACCGTAATGGAGCCTATTATGGTCGTACATCGGGTTGGTCACGTGACTGCCAAATTTTACCTTTTTTGTGGCCGTTTCCTAAGGAAACATGCCGGTTGTAAAATGAATGTGGTAGTATTAAGCAAACTTATTGTTTGCTATGGCGCCGTTTTGCTGAAAAGTGAAAGTAATTTCTGGTTTTTTGTAAAAACTTTGTAAAACAGTTACGTGACCGTGGGATGCTGCAAACAACACTGCTGTGTTACCAACCTCCTGAAGTGTGGTCACATGACTGGGGCAACGAGAGTAATTGGGTCATAACTCTCTTTTTCCAGGTAGGTCATAACCTTGAATGGTTGTTAAGTGACTGGCCATAAGTCGAGGACTACCTGTAACAGCATCAATTGCTGCCATTTAAACTTCATGGTTCAAAATGTTTACGCTGCGTTTGATTTCTATTATTTAAAACTATGTACTCTTTGCGATAACATATTGTTTGATATATAAATTAAGAAAAATAGTTAAACACCAAAGCACGTGTATCAAACTCGATCGTGTCACGTGACGTATTGCAATGGTTTTTGCCTTTGCGAAACCGGGGTGGGCGTGGCCTGCACATGACGCATTGAGCCCACAGGCTGTCAGTTTGACACCCCTGCATCAAAAGTTAATAGCAATATCATTTAGACTTATATGCTGCTTCACAGTGCTTTACAGCTCTCCCAAAGTGGTTTACAGAGTCAGCCTATTGCCCCCAACAATCTGGGTCCTCATTTTACCCACCTCAGAAGGATGGAAGGCTGAGTCAACATTGAGCCTGGTGAGATTCGAACTGAATATCAATTCAGAAATAATTATTTACAAATAAACAATTAACCAAGTGTCTGCTTAGTGGTATTTGGAAACCTGTGTAGCATATACTCCAAGTAAAAAGAAGGGTATCAACAGATGCAGAGCACACCCCCATCTAGAATATTAGAATAATTTAAATCAATTTTAACATTTATAAACAACTCCACCTTCTATCCTGGACAATGCTTCTCACACACACATCTCTGTGGTAACTAACAAATTGTTGGCATGTCATCCGAATCTCCTCTGGGACAGATGATTGCCTCTGTTCCACGGTTCTAGCACCCCAAAGGAATTCAAGCCTACATGAGAAAAAAATCCATTTGAAATACCATCTGGAAAAAGCATAATACAAGGACTTGATTTTAAATACCGGCATTTTTGCCTGTGAGATTTTATTGTTATTGTGTACATTCAAGATGTAATGATGTGAGCCAACTTTTTTTCCTATGCTGTTATGCACTTTGATCTAATTCGCACACATATGGATCCTAAATTACTTCTCTATTTGAGAACCTCTGTCAACTCAAACTTCCATTTCTTACATCTGTCTAATATTCAACATGTTGCCAAGGTTCCCTAACCCTCAGAAGCAGGGGGTGCAAAGGAAGCGAGGAGAAAAAAACTGTACGAGGAGAGAATCAAATCACATTCTATGAATGAAAGAACTATTTCATTCATTGAAAAAATAATTACATTCCAAGGCTATATAATCATGTAAACATAGACATTTTATACCACCTTTAAAAAGTATTTTATGGATAATAGCTCATACACAAGCCTATATGTCACATCAATACCATGGAATTCAATTAAAGCAACATTATTTAATGGTTCTCCAATCCAGAATGTGTTAATATAAATTGATGTTCAATAGAGAAAAGTATTGCTTATGCATGTATTAAAAGGAGCAGCATTTTAAAATAAACCAGATTACTGTTTTGTAAAAAGGAACAGCATCAGAGTTAAAAGCTCTCAATGCAGCTGAAATTAAATGGATGTATAAACTGCTAAAATTACCTCCTTTTGAATGGAAGAATAATTAGATGTTTGTCTAAACCAAACATTCCAAAAGAAATGAATCCCTGAAAAAGAAAAAAATAAATACTGTAATAAAGATTCTGGATGAACAATTGTACACAAATTCCTGAAATGAAGTTTTTAATTCTAACAAAAAGACAGAATAAAATGCTTAAATTTATTTAAATAAAATTCAGAGTACAGCATGGACCAAGCTCAAGAAACGGAAAAATATTTAGGCACCAATACCAACACTGTGATTTTTAAAGTCAGTCAGTCAGTCATATTCTTTCCTTTCAATATCTCTACCCTTATATTACAATTTCCTAACTGTATGTTTATCTTGACTAGGATTATTATAGTTTCTTAATTTTCCATGCTTCCTCTTATAATGAGACACACATGAGTTACAAACCACCCCCAAGTCCTTGCTTAAAACAACTGCAATTGGGACTGGCAACTCCATTGTTAAGTGATACAGTCATTAAGAAAGTCATCATGCAACCATGATGGACTTACAACCTCACTTCATTAAGCAAATCACCCATAGTTCTTAAGTGAGACATTGCATGACCATGACTTGTGATTTCAATGCTGGCTTTTTCAACTGACTCTAGTTTTTGGAAGCTCGCTTGAAAGTGCAATAATGATGATCGTGTGACTGTGGGACACTGTAACACTTTTAAGTGTGAGATCTGGTCATAAAGGGCTTTTTTCAGCAACTTTGGATGGATGCTAAACAGGGCAGTTGTTAAGGGAGGAATACCTGTATTGCTGGAAGGAGAATTTAAGAATGTAAGAAAACTAAGGTCTATGAACCAACTGTAATGAACAGCGTATTTTGAAAAGCAAAACGATAAGCAATTTGGTAAGCATGTTAACATTAAAGAAATAAAAATAACATCTCAAGAGAAGAAGGTAATGCAATTAAAATAAAGTTGAAGCTCTCAAAAAGCATTTTACTTCCATAGGAAAGACTAAAGATAAGATTATTTAAGGAACAAGCTTATGGGCTCTTCCCATGCTGCCATATTGTCAGAAAGCAGATTTGCCTTTGTGGTTGGAGTTTTTTCTTATTGAATTACCTTTTCAGTGCAATTTTAACAGTATGTGAGAATGACTTTGCGGGATAAGGGAAAGAAAGGGGCCAGCGAAACAATAAGATGAAAGGGAGGAACCCCAGTGGCTTAATAGTCAGAAGATAAAATTTAGGGAGGTCTTATCCTAACTGATTGGGTGCTTAAAAGTGGTGGCAGGAGATCTGTCCTTTTAGATTTGAAAGATTCTGTTAATGTAGCCTTACAATAATGTAGAACTAACTCATCTAGTTATGTTTCCTGTCTGGTTTACCTGGGAACACTGAAAGCAATTTAATTAGCACAAGACTATTATTTCAGCTCCTGGTTAAATTTCACTCAGGCATTTTAATGGGATGTCACTAAACATATTAGGGAGGACACCAGCTAAAATCCTTCATTTTTACCATCTGCATCAGTTAAATCTGCATTCTCTTGGAAAACATTTTCTCTGGATGACCTCTATTAATGAAACATCCCTAACTATTTACATGGATTATTTCCCCCTTTAAACAGTTGGAACAGCAAAATTTGTCAGTGCACAATGAGCAGTTTTAATTTTATCAAATTTAAGCTAAGAAAATGGGCCAAAAATAAGTCCGGGACTTTCTCTCTCTTCCTTACAAACATAAGCCAGTCTTCATGTACACATTTAGATACAGATTCAATGAGACATGCTATTAAGTACGTATGGATAAATTCACATGATTAGTTTGAGACAGCGGATAAATATTTACCTGACCAAAATTAAATACAGCACAGAAGAACTGCAGTTCCACATAGAGTCTCCCAGGCTCTTGGTTAAATAACCACCACAAGCAACTTGATAGGTTCTGTGAAGGAAAAACAAAATGAACAAGTGCTAACATGAGTATCTCATTGCTACAACTTTCACACTGGTATTTCCTTTGGATTATAGACACAGATTTTTTCCCCGCACAACTGTTCAAGTTTAGTGAGTTGCCCCTCTAGACTACTATTACTAAAACCAAGAGTTTACTGCAGGTCTGAACAACCTTTCTGGAAAGGGGTAACAAGACCATGACAATAATTCAGTGATAACATCAATAGGTGACAGTGGAACTCTTGGTCTTTCTTCCTCTCTTCCATTTCTGGGATTTTCTGTGATTGTTTTAAAACATAGTTCTTATACATGTTCTTTCTTTCTAAGAAAAAGAAGCAGAAAAGCACACCGCTGCAGTTGGGCACTTGCTGCAAGTAAACAATCTGCTAAAATGACACACACTTTGAGAATTACCCACCCTTTGTTTAGGGAGAGAATGTGAAATGGCTTTGCCAACACAACTGTAGCATCTCTCACCACTGGCAGGTTGGCTGCAACCATCAGAACTGGAACTCAATATTTGGAGACCTATTTATCATCTCTTGTCCACATAAAAACTTTTTTGAAATAGGCCCTTCTCACCTCTTCCTAGAAATGCAAGATATAAACCTGGGATCTTCTGTGGGCATTGGTATATTAAATTACCTCCATAGCTTTGTCTGTAGCATCAGGCTGTTGTGTGATGATAGATGGCAATAGGCTCTTAAAAAAGAGGGCAGCTCTAACAAATGTTCCGTTTCTGGATTTAGGGGCCCTATTCATGAACACTCATGCCCTGGTCCCCTCCCTATTGGACTATTGCAATGTTCTCTACATGGGGCTGCCCTTAAAGAGAATCCAGAAACTTCAGCTAGTACAAAATGCAGCAGCAAGAGCCGTTATGCCTGCTCTCGATAGCATTCATGTTACACCTCTGCTGTGGCTTCAATTCAAGGTGTTGGTGTTGAACTTTAAAGGCCTACATGGCATGGGATTGATTATTTGAAGAATCTTCTGAATTTCATCTGCCGTCCCACCAGATCCAATAGAATGGGTAAGCTATGAGTTTTGTTATGTAGGGAGCTACATTTGGCGGGTTCGAGACTATGGCACCTGCATTGTGGAATATCTCTTCCCCCCCCCAACCCCCAAGATAAGGTCAGCTTCACCACTTCTGATCTTTGGGAGATCCCTCAAGACCTGGTTCTGTCAGGCTTGGTGACTTCAGGGGATGGGTAAACTTGTGAGGGGCTCTGTTATTATTAATATCCCTCCATCTATTATTTTCTTCCCCTGTTTTAGTCCTGTTTTTACAGTTTTAATACTTCGTAATTATTACTATATAACACTTTTAGGTAATGATTTCTTTATACATTTACAATTTGTTTGTACCAGAGTCACTCTTTGTGAGAAGAGCAATCATATAATGAGCCTGGATTTAACTTCTTTAAAAATAACATTACGCTAGTAGCTGATATGAGAAACACACTTTGTAACGGAGAATAGGGTAAAATGACTACATATAAAGAATCATACATTTCTGCCTCCCACCAAAGAAATTCTTACAGCAAAAAGGCCCACAATGAGAAGCAGGCACAACAGAACATGTCTGGCCAATTGTTGGTCTCCAGTTTGCAGAAGCTGTTCTTCCTGAGCCAGGACACACCTCTGAGAACTGCATGGACTCAAACACTGGTTTGCTGAAAAACATTTAAGTATCAACACATAAGGCATAACCACAACACTGAATCCTGTTGTTCTCTGAACAAAACTCAATAAAAAAAACAAGAAAATGAAAACACGATCAAATGCTTGGTTTAGAATTGGCATGCTTCATCTGGAAACCATAACTTGTGATTTCAAAAAATGGAAATTGAATGTTGATTCAGACAAGAGTTGGTGATAGGGATGGGCAACCTGCTGTCCATTTGCAGTCTTCCAATACTCTAGTCTATCCCAGACTTTATCACTGATATTCAATTGCTCAGTTTGAGTTGATCATTTCAAAAAGAGGAAATTGAATGTTGATTCAGACAAAAGTTCGGCTTGTAGTGAGAGAAAAAAATACTTTTTTTAAAAAAAGACTGCAAATGTTAATACTGCATGGACATTTTGTTAAAACAAGATTGAGTTGATGATTTTGGGATTCGGGGATTAAAAATGGATGAATAGGATTGGGAAAAGATTAAGATATTTACTTGATAAAAAAGGTGAAAGGCATAATTGTCTGACTTTTTTCATTTCCTTTTTCCCCCCTCTTTACCTTGCTTTCTAACTTTTTTGTTGTTTTGTATACTTTTAGTATATCAAAGACAGACAGACAGGGATGCTTCTGTTTGCTTGCTACCCAATCCAAATCTCAGCAGAATCACCCCTGGAAAAGTATCAAACTGCAAAAAAATTATAGTAGTGACTATCCAGATTTTTAATCTACACTTAAACATGTTATAACAGGATAGAGACCATTTCTGCACACAAACAGCCTGCTTAGATTATTAGCAACACCACCATTTTCAACTTAGCTGGGTCAACGTTAACAGAGTAGCATTTTTTTTTTACTTCTTGCGTCTACCAAATTGCAGGATAAAATATAGTAGGAATTAGAATTCATGATGTTACAGACTATTTTAAGTTAGTGACATTTATCACTAGATGGCAGCAAAAAGCTAATAAATACTGCACCTTGTGCTGCCAAAGCAACTCCTGTTCTTCAGTTTCAGAAGCTCCAAAGCTTGCTGCTACAGTGCAGAATGGCTTCCTAAACTTATCTTCTTTTCCAGATTACAGTACTTATCAATCCCATCTATCTGTAGCCAATTATTACATTACAGAACTTGCTTCCTTAAGTGTCAAAATAAGTGACAGCTTTCTTTTTTCTTCCTTAACTGTATTGCCCATCTATAGAACCAATAAAGCTTTTAAAGAGCTGCAAATTGGATGGATTTCTCTCTCTGGACAAGTCCAAGGGCCCACTTAAAGCTTCTTAAGCTTGAGTATCTCTATGAAAAAAAGAAGAAACAAGGCACAGTTCAGGGAGGACAAAGATTTTCCTGGATGATTCCTTGTGGTTCTAGTTACTCTCAAATTTAAATCTAAGCCTGTATAAATGAAAATTACATTAAACTCTTGCTCTATGGTTATAGAGCCATGGTGGTGCAGTGGTTAGAATATAGTACTACAGGCTACTTCTGCCGACTGCTGGCTGCCAGGAGTTCAGCAGTTCAATTCTGACCAGCTCAAGGTTGATTCATCCTTCTGAGGTCAGTAAAATGAGGACCCAGATTGTTGGGGGCAATGTGCTGACTCTGTAAACTGCTTAGAGAGGGCTATAAAGCACTGTACAGTGGTATGTAAGTACTATTGCTATAGCATAACATTTATTTTTAAAACAATATATTAATATTACTAATCAGCAAATCTATACATCATTATTTCATTTTTTTAATGTTTCATGCCAAAAGTTCAATAGGGGCTTCCAGTGGCGGATTAAGGCTCACTGGCGCCCTAAGCACTGACAAATCTTGGTGTCCCCTTATCAATTTTTTTTTTACAAATCTTCATTGGTTTTTATTTTTTCTTTCTCAACTTTGTGATGCCCTCTTTGAGCCTGGTGCCCTAAGCACATGCTTAGTCTGCTTAATGATAAATACACCACCGGGGGTTTCCAATTGGCATTAAAGTGACATAATGTCTTTTCTTTAATCATTTTCACCATCTCAGCCAATTCTATCAACTTTATCGACCATTCTTCCATTATAAATATGAATGATTTTTTCCACTATTTAGCATACAGGAGTCTCATTGCTGTTATCATATATAAAAAGAGATCACCATGTGGATTTTCCAAATTTTTATCCAACAATCCTAACAGAAATACCTCTGATCTGAACCAAACTTCTGTTCTTTTTCTTGATTAATAGTTTTTGTTAGTTTTTATCTTTCTACGGTATTTTTGAACTTGGTGAAGTATCAAAGAAAAAAGAAAAATAAATAAATCTAAGCCTCCAAAGCCAGGATGAAGTACAAGATCTTCTCTCTGCCTCTGCTACTCAAAAGGGAGGGATAAACAACTCTTTTCTGAGAGACTGCGTCATGGCGAGAACAGCTGAAAATAGCGGTGCTCCACCGAGCTCCGTGAAAAATAGCCGGTATCTGCTGACCGGGAGACCCTATGGGGTCAAAGCCGCCTTTGAGGAGTGGTGAAGAAAGGAGAGGTGCTTCATCAACCACAAGGAATTCACAATTTCCTCGTTAGGTCCGAAGAAAGTTCTCCTGAAGAGCAGCAGGGATGACAGCCATTTTTGGCAAGTCACAAACTGTGACAACTGGGACATTAAGATTTGTGCTGGAGCAGTTTGTGGACAGAGCATTGAAACTGGGTGAGATAACTTCCAACTTTTATTCTGGAGAATAAAAGAGAATAAACCCAAGTAAAAGAATTTCAAAAATAATATCCAAGAATTAAGAAAGCGGCAATTAGATATATGGAGAAAGACTAAAGATTAAGAGGTGAAAGAAATGCCCAATGGAAGAAATATAGAATATAGAAATTCTTTAAAATATAGAAAGCCTTTAAAATATGGAAAAGAGCTAAAAACAATTGGAAAGATTTTCCCTTACTTTGTTTACATAGGTAGTCCTTGACATACGACTGCCTGCTTAGTGACAATTCAAAGTTACAACGGGGCATCCAAAAAGTTCTTACAATCTGGTTCCAGAATTCTGATAGCCGTCCACTCTGTTTGATCATCTAACTTCATTTTGGGCACTTGGAAACATCCTTTGTTTATGGTCCTTTGCAGTGTCCTGTGATCACGTGAACACGATTTTCCATGTTTTTGCTGAAAACTGGCATTTACTTCCAGTTTTTGGCAAAACTGCCCCATAGCATTTGCTTAATGACCGTGGATTTGCTTAAG
Organism: Pantherophis guttatus; assembly: GCF_059756535.1. Classification (NCBI taxonomy): domain Eukaryota; kingdom Metazoa; phylum Chordata; class Lepidosauria; order Squamata; family Colubridae; genus Pantherophis; species Pantherophis guttatus. The sequence continues at coordinate 154,753,157 of NC_142063.1, forward strand.
ACCGCCCCCCCAAAAAGGTAATAAAGTTGGTTCAGTCATGCGGGGATGTGCTTTTCAATTATCATGACTTATGACCATAATGAGTAGACTCTGTTACAATAATAAGTTGAGGATTATCTATATATTAATCATAGATTCATTTATAAAGCAAGCTCAGTTATACAAAGGATAAAAAGTGAAAACATGCAACTTGCAGCAAAGTATGCAAACTGCACTAAGAACTCTCTTGGTTAAGTTAAGATACAGTGTCGCATAATTGGTAAACTTTTGAATTTTATTCCAAACAAGATACTTTACCTGTCTCAACTGAGAAAGAACAGTTCTCACTGAGTCCAGTAGTAGATGCGGAGTCTTCTTCAGAGCAGCATAATTCTCCGTTTTGTTTATGACATGTGTAGAACTCTACAAGGAAAAATATATATTTCTTAGGCTTTTTAAAAAGAAAATAACCACAGTTGAATGTGCAATTGACTTGGGCAATGGTTAGGAAATATACATATACATTTTCTTAATAAGTTCAAAAAATATCCATAGGTAAACATACTTCATTCTTTTTGTCCTCCCTGGCTGGCTTTTTCTCCATACTGAGGATTGCTAGAAATGCTATTGAACTCCCAACTCCCCCACACATGCAAAACTGTGAAACCCATTATGCAGCAGATGTGGTTAAAATACAATGATTAATATCTCTTCACTGCTGGCTGAAGATGTAGATCACTATGGTTTCAATGGGAAAAAGGTGTTTCAAAGCACGTAGAAGTGCTCAGGCTGTTGCAATTTCTTCAAGCAGCTCTGTATTTTCCTGAGGTTGCACAGATGGCTATCACTGCTTGCTACATTTGGTTTAAACAGTTGCAAACAGATGCTACAAGTGCTTTGAAACCCTTTCCTCTTTTGGGTCAGGCCTTCCATAGCCTTAATCATAGCCTTAAACTGGAGGGCCATCTTAACCCTAATTCTGCCCTATGCTTCTTCGATCGCAATCTCAATCTTGAGACGTTCATTCCTAGTTGCATCTCTATTCCTCACTTTAATCTGAGGGACTCTACCTCATCTCACAGGTAAGCAAGGCAAGGTGCCTGCATCTCCATTATGAAACCAGGGGCAGAGAATTGGAGACCTAAGTCTTTCTTCTATTCTACAGTGGTAAGAGCCATCACCAAGTCAGGTTTCCCTGCTCCTAAAACTAAGTTGCAGTTGTTCATTATACCTCTTTCCAAGGGAGAATCAGTTTCAGAATGAGAGACACTGGGGGAAGGTTTATAATGTTGATTCGCTTCCCTTTCGGGTTCTTCTACTTGATGTTGAAATTGCTGGTTTAGAACCTCATAATTAGTCCCTGCTGTTCCAGATCGGTTCATACACATGAGTGACACACCCGAGAACAATATGCTGATTGTTACGATTACTGCAGTAGTAATCACCTGGCCAAAAGAGGAATCGAAAGGAGGAAGTTAGGCAAAAGTTAAATTATTATTATTATGATTCATTGCACAGTCCACCAGATGTTCAGACTGGATTTGGCATTTTTATCTATCAAGTCCTTCCGAAGGACCTGGGATAGGCAGATGTTGATGTTTAATGGTGTTAGGGGTATCGTTGCAAGATGTTCTGAGTAAAGATGCCTTTTGTAATTGACTGATGGGAAATTTGTCAATGCCGCTGGTGTTTCAAGTGGTGCGCCAGTTGTTTTGGGATTGAACCCAAAGCACTTATGACAAAGGTACACCTCCTACCTTTGCTTTCTTTTGCCATAGTCTAGAGAAGCTGGACTCTTAGGGTTCTTCAAATTTTGGGGAGAAGCTATATAGTCAATTAGTTTAACGCCTCTTCACTTTCAAAAGCTGCTTCTATCAAATAATGAGCTTTTGAAAACTCATGAATCACTGATCAACAAATGGTAATAGAAGAGTCTCCCTACCTGATGTTTACCATAAAAAAATGCTGAGTCAATTTCACCAGTGTGTTTTCCAGCTATTAGAAGAATTCCAACAATGATTACTGGAATGCTGCAAAATGTAAAATACAATATAAATCATACATATAATTAATTTGTGATATCCTATAAATTTTCTTAGCAATGAACTCTTGCAAACTTACCCCCAGCCAGCTATAGTAATAATTCCAACAGGAATCTTTAGGTTTTCCCTTCTTTTCAAAAGGAGAAGAGAAAGAGCTAAAAGGCCTATTGAAAACAAGGAGAACATCTCAGTCTTGTTCTTTTCAGGAAACAATATTTTCCCCCACAAAAAGAGGATATCTCTCCCTCCCCTTCTCTGTCCTGTACTCAAAGGCAGCCACATAACAAGCCTGCTGTTCTTATAGCAATAAAATTAGCTTGTGGGACATAAGAACCTGTCCATCCTGCAAATCAAAAGCAATATTTCATTATAGGGATGTCACAATTACTTGTTGGTATGTCAGTACCCTGTTTCCCCTCAAAATAAGACATCCCCTGATAATAACCCAATTGGGCTTTTGAGTGCATGGCAATAAGGCCAAGCACTTATTTTAGGGTTCAAAAAAATATAAGACAGGGTCTTATTTTTGGGAAAACATGGTATATCATGACAAGAGTCAGTCAGTATGTATGGGTGCAGATGCTATAGGAATGCTAATGATTCTTGTTGTCTAGGAGAAGAAAAATTGAGAGCATTCTATTTTAAATAGCAATAGCACTTGTATAGCGCTTTACAGTGCTTTGCAGCCCTCTCTAAGCGGTTTACAGAGCCAGCCTATTGCCCCCAACAATCTGGGTCCTCATTTTACCCACCTTGGAAGGATGGAAGGCTGAGTAAACCTTGAGCCTGGTGAGATTCAAACTGCCAAATTTCAGGCAGGCAGCAGTCAGCAGAAGTAGTACTGCACTCTAACCACTGCACCACCAAGGCTCATATAATTTTCCACCACCAAGGCTCATAAAAGGAAAATAATTTCTAGGATTAATGTAATATATAATGTAACTTAATTTCCGTAATCACATACATGGCTCTTGCAAGTTTTCTAATCAATTGTATATTTATCCAGTGTTGCAAAATATAAGCTATGGCGAATGAGTCATAACTGTTTTCAGACATTGGGAAAATACTGACCACAACTTCCTTATTAGAGCTGACATGAGGTTTGGGATTGCAGCACTGAGTTCTAAGTAATATATAACATAAAACTGCTTTTTAAATGCATATCCCATCACCAGCCAGCTGGTTGTGAACATTACAAAAGACAGGCTGTACTGAAGGAAATGGACCCATGGGAAATCTGGAACTCTGGTCATATTCACTTCCAGTCCTTTTATCAACTGGAAGTCATTCCCATGGTGATTCCTTCTATTATGATGGCTAAATGCTTAATTTCTTCTCCATGACACCTCCCTTTCCCTGATCCTCACTTAAGTCCCATTCCCTCAATGCGAAGTGGGACATCCCTGATCAAGTAGGATTGTGGGTTATAGTTATCCAAGCATTCAAGCAAACATTTATACTACATCCAATGGACTTCTAATCATACAGTGGCAACCTTCTTGGTTTTTTTCCCTCCTGCACCTCCGTAAAGGAATGAACAGGAAGAGTTACCAAGACAAGAGTCAGATAAAAGAAACCTGAATGCAGGTCAGACCTACACTTGGAGAAAGCCTCTCAGACAAGACTGTCACTAGGTTTTACAAAAATAAAGAGAGGGAGTAGAAGAGTATTCAGACTTCCAAGATTCTATTACTATAATTTTATCATTAAAGTAGCATTAGCCTGCATGACTGGTTTCCTAATGTGATCTACCTTGAAGGATTAAAAAAAGTCTCATACAATCCAATAATTCAGTGATTCTCAACCTTGACAAGTTTAAGATGAATGGACTTCTAGATGTGATGGCTGGGGAATGCTGCAAGTTGAAGTCTACTCCTTTTAAAGTTGCCAGTTGAGAAATACTGCAATAATTCTATTTACGACTTTTATAGGAGTTTTTAGGAATGGATAGAAAGGTTGAAGCTGATTCAGTGGTAACTGTTCAATAGGTAAAGAGAATTAAATGGATGTAAACTGGTGTTAAAGTTTATGCTTCAAGAACATAGGGTAATCTCCAAGCATTGTCCCTTTAGCATTAAGCCATCAAAGAAAACATATATTGCTTTATAGGCCAGAAATTTCTTCTTACCTGTCCACAGAAAAGCACTATAAAGGGAACAGTACAGGACAATGAACACAAGAATCTGCACAAAGATGCTTTTCTTCTCAATGGTGAAATTCCACATTACCATTCCAACACAGGCCACACACTAAAAGAAATCAAAGCAATTGTGTTTAGTGTATATTTTATGAATGAGATGTAACTGAAGAAATTTTGATTAAAATCTCTCATACAGTAAAACGACTAACTCTACAAGATTTTAGAAGAGGCATGTCCTCCTGCACCAAGGTAAGGGAAGATGCCTCCAAGACAGAGCATGACAAATTTTTCAAACAGCACGGCATCATCTAGTGCAGGCAGACCATTGTCAAAACTTATCATTATCAATCATTTGAAAGCCCTCTGCTTTTCAAGAAAAATTTTTTTTCACAATGCTGCCTGTGTTTTGGAGTCTATAGTTTCCATATCAGAATTGTATTGTATAATGGACTTCTATTTTTTTAATAGTCCATACTATTAAAACAAAACCTCTTTCTCAATTAGCACTAAAATTCCAAAAAGAAAATGCCTAAATTTTTAGACATGAAAATGTTGCATTTTCAGTCAAGGAAAATTGGCAGTAGTATGAAAAAAGCTAAGTACAGTGAACACAATCCAATTGGAATGGAAATTCCCCATTGGCTCTTTTGCACTGCGTCTGTTTAAGTTTTTCCTGATTTGATTCTTCAACTGCAGTCTATAACTTATGCTTTGTAATGAACACTCTCATTTCCATTGATCTAGACTCTGAATTTACATTACAGGAGAGTCAATATCAGGTATTACACTTACGTATAGCTTAATGTTTAGTTTTATTCACAACGTTTCAATAGCAGCTTTTGTTTTAAAAACACCAAAGTGATATCACACATTCTTCCATCATGCACCCAATATAAAACACATATAATACAAAGGCAATAACATAGTGAAAACCTGCTTGAGCAGAGTGCTTGCATTGTGTACCTTCTGTGAAAAAAATAATGCTGTCTGCAAACTACAAAACAACCATTCTTGGGGGGAAAAGAAATATTTAGGGATATCATTCTCCATTTCACTGACCTGAGCAATGAGTAAGTTAGTTGTAAGCATATGTGGAAGCTGCTTGTATTTTTTACTCAAGAGAATAACCCCGAGGGACCAGATCTGAAACACAGAATGAACACAAGCTTTCACTTCTCCTAAATTATTATAAAATATTACACCAAGGTTTTTATTTCAGTGACATTCAAATACCTGCTAAGGGATTTTCCTTGGCATTAGTGGTATTTCCATAATGGACTCAGGTATCCTTACAATGAAGCTGAAAATCAGTCTCCTCTTTGTGCTAGGATTCTCATTTTTTCTAAGCTAGCTAATGAACCCTGGACTGGCCCTCCCTTCCACCTTGGACTTGGATGTACAAGGTGTACAAGAAAGCCGACCTATTAGCATTGCGAGACTCCCCCCTCTCGCAAGCCTGGCCCTCCATTTATCGAGGGCCTACCTCGATGACGGGTTTTGGAACCCGAGAGGTGGCATGTAGCAAAAAGGAGAGTGAGGGGTTTTTTGATTAGGATTTGTGCAAAGTTTTTAAGGGGTTTTAGGAATGGGTGGGTAGGACCTGGGGGGGTCCATAGAACCTCAGAGCGGCAGAGTGGGTCTGAGGGTCATGGCGGGAGGAGAGAGGGAGGGGGGCTAGATAGGGAGCCGGGGGACAAGGTGAAGGGCCATTCCATCGAAATAGTTGGTGGGAGGGGCAGATATGGTGGGCGCAGGGGGCCGTATCATGTTTGGGGAGTACGCACTCGCTGTTTGCGAGCGGTGGCGTGCTCCGGCCCCCAAGGCACTTCTTGTATCCCAGGTTGTGCAGAGTCTCAGGGCCCGGGCCTCCGGCTGTTGTTGTACAATGCCAGGTCTGCGGTTAATAAAGCCCCCCTCATTCATGACTTAGTGCAGGAGGGGAGTGCGGACCTGGCAGGGATCACAGAGACCTGGTTGGGCCATGAGGGGGGGTTCCCCTTGTGGAGATGTGCCCACCGGGCTTCCACGCATTTCATCAGCCGAGGGCCCAGGGGAGGGGCAGAAGGGTAGTGGTGATTATTAAAGAAAGTCTTAGTCCGAAGGAGGCCACTGTTCCTTAGATAGCCGGTTGTGAGTCCCTCTGTGTGAAGTGGGGTTGTGGGGTGAAGATGGGTTTGCTGACTGCGTACCTGGCTCCCTGCCACATAGCAGCAGCCCTGCCTGAGCTGCTTGATGTAATAGCTGGGGTGGCGGTGGACACCCCCAGGCTTATGGTCATGGGGGATTTCAACCTGCCATCCGTCGGTGAAATGTCGGAAGTGGCCCGGGAGTTCATGGCTTCCATGACGGCCATGGACCTGACCCAGTTAATTCATGACCCCACCCACATCGGGGGACACATGCTGGACTTGATTCTTGTCTCTGGTCAGTGGTTGAATGATCTCACAATAGGGGACCTAGTCATTAAGCCCTTGTCATGGACAGATCATTTGCTCCTTCAGCTAGACTTTTGGACCACTTCCCCTTGCCGCAGGGAGACGGAACTGACCAGGTGGTTCCGTCCCAGTCACCTGATGGACCCTGAGAGGTTCCTGGTGGACCTTAGGCCATTCCCAGAGGCTCTGACTCACGGCTCGGCTGAGGAACTGGTGGCCGCCTGGGATAGGGCGGTCGCCGGAGCCTTGGACCGCGTCGTGCCTTTGCGGCCTCTGACTCAATGCTGTTCTCAACTGGCTCCTTGGTTCTCCGAGGAGCTAAGAGAGATGAAGTGCCGGAAAAGACGCCTAGAGAGCGATTGGAGGGCCAGCCGCACCAAACCTGACCGAACACTGGTGAGGTCTTATATCAAGACCTACCTAGTGGCAATAAGAGTGGCGAAATTTAATTATTTTTCCACTCTTATTGCATCTGCAGAGAACCACCCAGCTGCCCTGTTTAGGGTGAACCGCTCTCTACTGCAGGGTAGAGCTGAGGATTTTGTGCAATATCTGCATGATAAAATCGCTCAGATTCGGGGTGGCCTGGACTCCAACTGGGTAGCCTCAGACGGGATGATGGAGGTCAGTCTTGAGAATGTTATCTGGGAGGAGTTTGACCCTGTGACTCCTGAGGACGTGGACAGGATTCTGGGGAGGCTTAACGCTATCACATGTTTATTGGACCCGTGTCCCTCCTGGTTGGTGCTGGCCTCCTGGGAGGTTACACGAGGCTGGTTTCAGAGATTATCAACGCTTTGTTGAGTGAGGGCGTCTTCCCATCCGCCCTGAAAGAGGCGGTGGTGAGGCCCCTCCTCAAGAAGCCTTCCCTGGACCCGGCTGTATTAGCTAATTATCATCCTGTCTCCAACCTCCGCTTCACGGCGAAGGTTATTGAGAGTGTGGTGGCGAGACAGCTTCCTCGGTTCCTGGATGAAGCTGTCTACCTAGATCCGTGCCAGTCGGGCTTCAGAGCAGGTTACAGCACGGAAACAGCATTGATCGCATTGGTTGATTATCTCTGGAGGGCCCAGGACAGGGGTTGTTCCTCTGTCCTGGTCCTCCTAGATCTCTCAGCGGCTTTTGATACCATCGATCATGGTATCATGTTGCGTCGGCTAGAGGGGGTGGGAGTGGGGGGCACCGTGTTACGGTCGTTCTCCTCCTTCCTCTCTGACCGTACGCAGTCTGTGTTGACGGGGGGACAGAGGTCGACCCCGAGGTTCCTCACTTGTGGGGTGCCGCAAGGGTCAGTCCTCTCGCCCCTCCTGTTTAACATTTATGTGAAGCTGCTAGGCGAGATCATCCGTGGCTTTGGGGTGAAGTGTCAACTGTATGCTGATGACATCCAGTTGTACATTTCAACCCCAGGCCACCCCAATGATGCCCTTGACATGATGTCCCATTGCCTGGAGGCCGTGCGGATCTGGATGGGGAGGAACAGGTTCAGACTCAACCCCTCCAAGACTGAGTGGCTGTGGTTCCCGACGTCCCAATATAGCTAGCTAACACCATCGTTGGCTATTGGGGATGAGATCTTACTTCCCTCAGAGAGGGCTCGCAACTTGGGCATCCTCCTGGACTCACGGCTGTCATATGACGGCCGTGGCCAGGGGGGCTTTTTATCAGATTCGCCTGATTTCCCAGTTGCGTCTCTTTCTGGATCGGGACGCCTTGTGCACAGTCACTCACACCCTCGTCATTTCCCGTCTGGACTATTGTAATGCTCTCTACATGGGACTCCCCTTGAGGAGCACCCAGACGCTCCAACTGGTCCAGAATGCGGCCGCGCAAGTGATAATGGGGGCGACTCGTCGCTCCCATGTAACACCCCTCTTGTGCGAGCTGCACTGGCTCCCAGTGGTCTTCTGGGTGTGCTTCAAGGTGTTGGTTACCACCTTTAAAGCGCTCCATGGCTTAGGACCTGGTTACTTACAGGACCTCATTCTGCCACTGTTTTCCTCCCACCGACCGACACGCTCCCACAGAGAGGGCCTCCTCAGGGTGCCGTCGGCCAAACAATGTTGACTGGCGACCCCCAGGGGGAGAGCCAGAGAAGGCTCTGTGGGGGCTCCTGTCCTATGGAATGAATTGCCCCTGGACATACGAAGGATCTCCGACCTCCGCACCTTCCGTCATGCTCTGAAGACCCTATTATTCCAGCAAGTCGGTCTGACGGGATAAATGATTTTAAATTGGGTTTTGAAAGTGGTTTAAAATGGCTTTAATTGGAAGTTTTAATTTTGGCCATGGATTGAATTGTTTTACTATGTTTTTTAAATTTTGTCTTGTATGTTGTTTTATCATGGCTGTTCACTGCCCTGAGTCCTTCGGGAGAAGGGCGGTATACAAATATAATAAAAACTAAAACTAAACTAAAACTATCAAACCCTTAAAAACAAAGACACTGTATTATACCTCCAGAGTTTCACAGCCCTAGCCCTTCATCTCTGCAAGATGACTTCCATTAGCTTGATAAAGAGTTCAAGGTTTTAAATTTTAGCCCCAGGCAACAATCTTCACCCCCAAAACTAAAAACCCTAGGGAGGGGGAAAAAAGCGGTAGGGGAACAGAATACAACAAACATTGACTTCTCTTTTTTTCCCTTGGCCAAATAAGCTTCTTATTTAATAAGCTGGACATGCTTGTTTTTCACCTGTTAGTGAAATAACATACAACTTGTTCCTTAGTAAGATAAGCGAGTGCTTAACTGGAAAAGGGTCCAGTGGTGGGCTGCCCCTGATTCGGACTGGTTCTCAAGAACCAGTAGTAAAACTGGCAGGAGGCTCCGCCCACTGACCCTGACATCATCATAGGTGATCTGCACATGCGTAGAAGAGCGCACACGGCCACGATGCAAACCGGTAGTAAAAGTAAGTAGAACCCACCCCTGAAAGGGTCCGAGTCAGGGGTGGGATGGGATCCTACTGGTTGAACAACCGGTTTGCTGAGCTGCACGCACGTGCGCAGTTTCCATAAAATTGAACTTCCGCATTGCCAACAAGGAAAGGAGCAAGGAAAACAACTGAGGAGGGCCAATTCAATCTGCCACCCCCAATCAGCTGGGCTTCAGAAGCAGAAATAAAGGTCAGTATAAACTGGGGGCAGGCAGGCAGGCCCACTTTCACAGCAACAGAGAACCGGTTCCCTCTCGGCAGGAAGTGGGAACTACTGGTTCAGCCAAACTGGTCCGAACTGGTAGAATCCCACCACTGGTCTGAGTGGAATTGACCTTATTCTATTGTAAAACACAAGATTCCCCTCCCTCCAAGGAAGTCAGGAATCTTGAAGATTCATCTGTTGAGCTGTCAGTCACATTAGACAGAAGACTACTTGTGGGTGCAAGAGAAGAGCTTCTTTCAAAAAGCTGCTGAACAGAAAAGGGGGAAAAAAACCCTCTTCAATTTCTCTTTTTTTTAAGCTTCTGCCTTTTGTTGCCTCCTAACCAGGATGCTTTGTCACATTCAATAATGAGGTTTTATTTTCTTCTCATAAAGACCAGGATGATGCATAACATAACAGAAATGCAGCATAAATGGTGTGACAATTATTAAAAAAAAACAAAAAAAAAAACAAAATCTATGGTAATAATTTATCATCATGATTAGCTTTGTTAATATTCTTCAAAGTCTTATATATGACTTATTCATTGAGTTATATACTCCATTACACGAGGAGTTCGAGACAATGTATATTGGATTCCCTGCTATTTTTCCCCTTACAACAATAATCCGGGGAAGTAGTTCAGCCTGAATGAGAGAGAATGATTGGTTCAAAATCAGCCAATGAGCTTCTGAGGCCAAAGGCTGACAGAATCCAAACCTCCCCTTTTCTTTTCTAACACATTAATCCTCATATTTGTTAAAAAAAATTGTGGTCTTTGGAAAGAAGAGGGAGGGGAAATGTTTGCAAAGTAGAAAGCGTGAGAAAGAGATTCAGAAACAGCTGCAGCCTCATTTTATTGCTCTGAAAAAAAGGACAATGATGGTTTTGAACAGGCTTGCAAGATTCTGCAAATGTATCCTATAAGCAATAAGATAATAATTCTTGCCATGACTATTCTTTGATCTGGGCTAACCTAAAGGGCTGACAACATAATTGGGATTGCTAGTTCCTATTACTCGGCTTCTCTTCAGGCAACAGACTAAAATAGAAACCAGTGGCACAATTCTGTACTGTACGTATTTACAAGTAATTTAATCCAAACTGCATCTCTGACGCACAATAAAGCAATTTGCTCCATTATGCCCAGGATATGCCCAAATTATCCCCAGTTTAAGAACCACTGCTGTAGAACCCGTTTTAAACGGGACTATTAGAATCAATTTTTTATTTTCCTCCCCATCTTTTAAACACAGAATAGCACAGTTCTGATTAACGTGATACTCACCAAAGAGACCAGACTAACAATGCTAATATCAAAACTAACGTTCTGAATTGCTGCTGACAGTCTGTCTGGATCCATAGAGGGAATGGTCAATAGCCACGCAGAAACATACATGATGGGGGCAGACACGAAAGTACTGATCACCATTCCAGAAGTTATCTGCAATCACAAATCAAATTAACTTTATGTGGGACATGTAATAAAGCAATGAAATATTGGAGTAGGATTCATATTCTAATACAGAATATGTATTAAAGTGAATATAAAGAAAAAAACAAACTTTTCTTTTGGGTTTATTGGAAAAAGACTTGGAAAAAAAATTTGGCACTTTGATTTTATATAAATTGACAGCAGTAAGATTACTTTATGCACAAAAATGGAAGGATACTTCAATTCCCACAATGGACGAATGGCTGCAAAAGTTGATGGAGTTAGCACAGGTGACTAAATTGACTGTTTTGATAAAAGAAAAAAAACACAATTACTTTTGTTTCTACCTGGAAATCACTTCTGCACTTTGTGCTTGAGGTGTAGGAAAAAATGAAAAAATGATTTTGGGTTTTACTGATTCAATAGATTTGTTATAGAAATGGGTAGTTTATACTATTAAGTAAAAGTAAAAAGTAGAGGTTTGATGTTACTATCTTATTCTACTGTACCTAAGGGAAGTCAATGCCTTTTCTTTCTTTTTCCCTTCTTTTCTAACACTTTTCCCTTCCCTTTTCCCTCCCTTATTTTTCCTGTCATTTGCTTTTGTATTTTATATTATAAACTAATAAAAAGGGTAACTGAGACAAATCAAAGTAACTGCACATTTCCATACTTTATTACATGCCCAACAAACAGGTATATTTTCTAATACATTGTTTATTCTCTGTGCCAGCTTCCTCTTTCTGTGTTACTACAGAGGTAAGCATATTAGTCTACAGAAGAAAACCATTATTCCACAGGTTGATTATAAAAACATTTTTATTCTCCCATTTATTTTACTGGGACAGTATTTTTACAAGTACTCCATGACTTACGACCACCATTGGGATCAGAATTTCTGTTGCTGAGTTAGGTAATTGAGATGTGTCCAATTTTATTACATTTTTACCATGGCTGTTAAGTGATTCCCTGTGGTTCTTAAATGAATCACACAGTAATTAAAAGAATCCATCTTCCCTCACTGACTTTGCTTGTTAGAAGCCAGTTGCAATCACCATAAGTGCAAGGATCAGTAAGTCAGTCACTTTTTTCAGTGCTGTTGCAACTTTGGTCATTAAACAAATGATTGTTGAGTTGAGGATTATATATGTACTTTTGCATGCATTCCATGTCCCCTTAATCTAGTAACAACCAAGAAAGTACAGATGTTCCTGAAATCTTGAGGAATTATTACCATTACTTATTTCTTTTCCTGGCCTAAAAAGCTACCAAAATATTTAAGTGAAGATTGTGCCATCTGAAATAAGAGATTTCTGGTGGCTTCTGTTTCTGGTGGCTTTTAATTTCTTTAAAAATTATCCTGGCGTATTTTTCATTAAGATTAAGAATTACAGCTTTTAATAGCTATGCATTATTTCAGGACCCACAAAAATTCTGCACCTAAGAAAAGTAACAATGACATTAGCATTAGCACTGTCACCAAACAATTCATGGCCAGAAAATATATATTTTTGCATTTCATGACAAAATGCTAATAATCTGATTATTTTAAGAGAAAACATTCTACTTTGGGAGATTTATCAGAGGATTCATTTAAAAAAAATACTTGCTTTGAAATCTTTTGAGGTCAAAATCTGAAAGTTGTCTATAATAAAATGACTTACACAGCATCTACTTAAACAGGTATTGTCACAGTATGATTAACAGCCAGAGAACACAGGGATGGGAATGCATAAAGTAATAGCAGCCTATTCCAATGGAAGATTTCTTTTTCACGAATAAACTCAGAAGTAGTAGTTTAACCCAGTGGTCCCCAACCTTTTTATCGCCGCGGCCCGCTGAGCGCGCGCAGGGGTGGGGGCACGGCCCAGGAGCTTTTGCGCACGGCCCAGTGCGCAAAAGCGGCCGGGGGATATGAACGCTGCAGCGCAAAGGCTCCTGGGCCGTGCGCTGCAGCGTTCATGTCCCCCGGCCGCTGCGCGGCCCGGTGCCAGGTACTCCACGGCCCGGCACCGGTCCGCGGACCGGGGGTTGGGGACCACTGGTTTAACCAATAAGGAATGTTATATCATGATTTCTCTCTCTTTTTCTCCCTCCAAAGGGAAATCCAATAAAGCAGGAGTCTCCAACCTTAGCAACTTTAAGCCTGGAGGACTTCAACTCCCAGAATTCCCCAGCCAGCTTTACTTTGCTGGCTGGGGAATTCTGGGAGTCGAAGTCCTCCAGGCTTAAAGTTGCCACGGTTGGAGACCCCTGCAATAAAGCATAGACAAAGCCTCTGGATTTTTTAAAAAATATTTCTATTTAATAACTTTTTGTCTCCAGAGTTAAATATTTTAATATGAATCAACTCATGAATCTGATTCGCTCAAGCAAAATTAACTGCAATTGAAGCTAAACAGAAAAGTGAAAATTTAGATTGAAAGGTATCAACTTTAATGCTACTTAAGTGTCAAGCTATACAGTCCCCCCCCCAAGACTTCTGAAAATAATCAGTTCTTTTACCCATCTTTTATTCATTACGCAGTTAATTCCAAAAATGAACTTCAAAACAGATGCATGACACTTCTGAAATATTCATTAGCATATTTAATTATTTTCTAAATAATTAAGATTGCTATAATTTTTCCTCAACTTGATGAAGTCAGTAAAACTTGCACAAAGAAATTACAGATAGTCGACTTATAACTGCAATTGGAACCGGATTTCTGATTGTAAATCTTTCTGGTCATGAGGCACCCACATGACCAGATCCAATTTTATGACATTATTTTGTGTAGGCTGCAGTCTTTAAGAAAATACTATGGTCATGTGAACCTATTCATCCAAATGGTTTTTTTTTTGCTAGAAACCAGCAAAAATAGTTACAAATTGCAGTCACATAACCATGGGATGCTGCATCCAGTCATAAACGTGAGCAAGTTGCCAAGCATCCCAAATGCAGACATGTCACCACAGGGTATGACAGTGGTGTGGCATGGCCTTTTATAACAGCCAGAAGTTCTTTACGAGTTGGAAAGCACCTGTTCCAGGCTCATTGTAATTTCAAATGGTTGTTAATGCAACCAGTCATAAGTCAAGGACCACCTGTAATTATGTGGAAAAGGAAATATTTAAGAGACATACAACTTCCACTTCCATGTTAAACTGTGTTGCAAATATAGCCACACCCGGAGCTGTTGGAAAGACTCCATAGAGAAATGCATAGTTGGATAAACTGGTATGGTTGACCGAACTCTGGCTCTTGTCTAATAATTCCACCATTTCCCTGCATAGAAGGGGCATCAACAGCCTAGAATAAAGACGGAAAAATAAGTTACTCAATTGGAAATTTAGGGCCCTAAATTAAAAATTATTTTTCAGTGAATCTTCTCTATGCAGGTCAACATTTATTTATTTATTTATTTTATTCAATTAGTATACCGCCCTTCTCCTAGTGGACTCAGGGCAGTGCACAGCCAGAACTAAAACACATACCAATACAAAATTTAAAATTATTAAAAGAATTACATACTTTGGCCCAAATTTAAAACAATTCGAATTAAAACCCATTGACAGATTAAAAGCTAAAAAACTAAATTAGTCTTAATTCTAAATATAATGCAGATAGTCCTTGACTTACAACCATTCATTAAGTGACTATTCGAAGTTACAACAGCACTGAAAAAAAAGACTTATGACCAGGGGTCGGTTCTAAATTTTTTTACTACCGGTTCAGTGGGTGTGGCTAGGTGGGGGGGGGTGACTGATTGTGCGTGGCCAACGTGACGTCACTCACGCACTCAGTCACATGACCCCCCCAAGCCACGCCCACCGAAAAGGTGGCTAAAATTTTTGGGACTTTTTGAAACTTTTTTTTGACACTCTGGCCCCATATCCAGGTCGGGACGCATGGGATGGCGGTGGTCGTCTCAGCTTTTCCTCCGTTGCCCTTCCTGGCCGAAAAGCGCCCCTTCTCGCCTCTGACAGGCCTTCCTTGTGGTTGTGGCCAGAGCAACCCACTCCGCCAGTTCGGGGCAGCAGACTCAGCTGCAGCCCAGAAGAGCCAAGAAACTGCGGGGAGCCTCCCGTATGTTGCACCCCCTCCCAGCCTTCCCCCCCGTGCCTCTGCACCATTTTCGGGCACCCAGCTTACTGGGCTGTCCCCATCCCTATCGCGGCTCCAACGGCAGCAGCTTCGGGAGACGCTGGCAGCACAGAGGCGCAGGTGAAGGCTGGGAGGGGGATGCAACACACGGGAGGATCCCCGCAGTTCCTCAGCTTGTCTGGGCTGTAGCTGATTGAGGTGCTTTAGCAGCCATGAGCTGCGCTTTCCTCCAAGTCTCACAGAGAGAAGCACCTGTTTCCCTCTGCCGCCCACAGCGCTTAGAGGAAAGCACAGCTCATGGCTGCTACTGGGCTGCCCCAGTCCCTATCACGGCTCCAATGGCGGCATCTTTGGGAGATGCTGGTGGCACGGAGGCGCGGACAAAGGCTGGGAGGGGGATGCAACACGTGGAGGGCCAAGTCTGCTCCCCTTCACCTCCCCACACTTTTTTACCTGTCCCAGAGAGCTCGGGCTACACCTCCCTCCGACCCAGCTGCCTTCCTTGCTGGCGTTGCTCCTGAGCGAACTCTTCTGTCTTCGGCTGTTGCAAAGAAGCAGCAGCTCTGGTTGTGCCACGCCCACTTCATTCTCTTTGAGAGCCGCTTTGCACCTTGTTTGCAAAGCAGCTCTCAAAGAGAATGAAGTGGGCATGGCTCACCCAGAGCTGCCACTTCTTTGCAACAGCCGAGGACTTCTTCCGCTTGGAGCTCCAAGCTGCGGGGAGTGGGGTCGCGGCTGCAACACCAGCAGCTTCGGTGGGCTCCTTCCCTCAGTGGTTTGTTTTCTTTTACCTCATCTAGACAACTTTGTAATTAAAGGCTGCTCCGCGCCTTTTGATCTTTCTCTGGCACGGAGAAAAGCGACCCTGTGTGAAGGGACTGAGCCTGTTGCTGAACTCGGAAGCCGAGAGGCTTCTTTTCTACCCAGCCACTGGCGCACAGCGCCGAAAAGACCTCCGGTTGCTGCTGCCATCTTTGCGCATGCACAGCTTTCACCGGCTAAAGGACTTTTCGGCACCCTGCAGCCAGGCAGCTGAGAGGCTTCTTTGCTCCGGTCAGCTTCGGGTGGGCGAGCAAGCAGCCGCTGGGGAACCGGTTTGGGGGTGTGGCCTGGCTGCCATTACTACCGGTTCGGAGAACTACTTCCTAAAGTTACTACCTATTCGGTAGAACCGGTCCAAACCGGGAGCAACCCACCACTGCTTATGACCGTTTTTCACATGACTGTTATAGAATCACCATGGTCAAAATTAGGATGCTTTCAACTGACATGCATTTATGACGATTGCAGTCCCAGGGTCATGTGATCATCTTTTGCAACATTCTGACAGGAAAAGTCAATGGGGAAGCCAGATTTACTTAACAACCGTGTTACTAACTTAACAACTACAGCGATTCATTTAATAAGTGTGGCAAGAAATACTGTAAAATGAAATGGGGCAAAACCCACTTAAAAACTGTCTTGCTTAGCAACAGAAATTTGGGGCTCAATTGTGGTCATAAGTCAAGGACAACCTGCATTTTTAACAGCACTATTTTGCAGCATTGAAGCACAAAGTATTTAAAGTATTTATCTTACCATCTAATAATTTTAAATTCCTATAACGCAATCATAATAAAAAAGGGCAACCCATTTTTCAGAATGTGAAAGAAAATGGTACAGCTCACTCATTAGAAATTATTTTTTTAGTTCATGACAAAGTATTTAAGATTTAATTTCCAAGCATAAAGAAACACAATGAAAAAAACTTACAGTTTAGCCGTGATGAGGAGAATCAGTGCAACAAATGTACCTCTTGTCAGTTTCTTTATTTGGCCAACCATGGTGAGACCCAGGTAAAAAAGAGCCGAGCCAGAAAATGAATTGGCAAGACTGTCAAGGAAGTTTTCCAAATATTCAGGAATCTTTTGTTTAAGGATGTAATTGGAGATAATTCCTATGAAGACCATAAACACAATTGGATTCTGCAACACGTGGAGAAGCCCGAGTCCTATGATCTTCATTTTGCTATGAGAGAGATTCTGATTGTCTTTTGATTTCTGGATTTCACAGAAGATAAACCCCAAGGGGTTTAGCATCATAAGTGATATTGGTGCAACCAGGTAAATGTACTGGAGATACTCAGGATATGTATTTTGATACAAAGCTTCAACTAGAAAGAAAAAAAGATTGTGATTAGAGAGAAAACAATATCTACATTTATGGCTGACTGGAAACCCCTAGTAGACTTTTTGCATGAAATGGGAAAAAATGAAGTTATGATTTATGAATTTGATGATTAGGGGGGAAAAAAACTGTTACAACATTATTCCCTGCAGAAGGGATGGAATTCCAACTCAAACTGCATTCTATCAATTGTGCATTCTATTGCACAATTTCTTTTCCCGAAGGTAGGAGGACATTTTGAACAATGAAGAGAAGCAACAGCATATACTTACAACAACATCATTATCCTGCCTTTGTTTATAGATAATTGAAGGTGGCAAATATACCTAATACTCCTGCCTCCTCCTATTTTTTCCACAACAATGCTGTGATGTAAATTGGGTTGAGAGAAAGGGGGTTGGCTCAGTTACCCAGCTATTTTTGTGCCTAAGTGAAGCCTAGAAATCACAGACTCCTTATTTACCAAACTGGCCCTCAATTGCATATTTTATTGGCAAGATAATTCGCTTGACTATAGGATTGAAAAATCCTATTTGCTGAGGAAGGACATGATCTTACCTAAGTGTTTTAAAAGCCTTTGACAATATTGAATGACCTTTGAATTGTAAAAATCAAACTTGGACTGGTTCTGAGAACAGTTATATAACTCCATCTACTTAGAACCTTTGTAGGCAAGTTTGAAACATGATATAACATTCCATTAATGATAATCTTGTTTTATAACTCTAGTCTTTCTCTCAATGAAATGGCCTTTGTATAATCTTACACCCAGTGATAAACAGAAATCGATTAAATCTTGTATATTTATAGAGCAGCTGACACAAATCTCTGTCTTCAAAACACACTTGAGGTAGATAAGTTTCTGGCTTTTAAATTTAGTAACGTTGTCTTTCATCTTTAAGTCTAACAAGCAAATATTTAATGAAATATCAATTTGGCCATCTTTCCTAATAACCTGACCATCGAATGCTTTCAACCCAAATGTTTATTAGCCCTCTTGGCCATGCTGATAGAGATGATAGGATCAGTATCCCAAATCTCTCAAGAATTTCTTTCTGACCTTGATGCTGGCTCTCTGATATGCCCCAAGTTATACCAGCTTCTATCCAATTCATCTGGTAGGAGTTTGCAAATTCCTATAACCATGATGGCAAACCTATGGCACATGTGCCACAGGTGGTACGCGGAGCCATACCTGCGGGCATGCGACTGTTGCCCTAGCGCATGTGCGCGCTGGCCAGCTGATTTTCAGCTGGCCTCACCCACACCACCACCCCTCTAAGGAGACTCCACGCAGCCCATTTTAGATGCCAGGTAAGTACAGGGCTCACATGGAGGCTCTGGGAGGGTGTTTTCGGCCTCCGGAGGGCCTCCAGGGGAATGGGGTAGGCCATTTTTGCCCTCCCCAGGCTCCAGGAAAGCTTCTGGGGAGAGCAAAAAACGGGCCTGCCGGGCCCACCGAAAGTCAGGAAATGGGCCCTTTCCGGGTTCTGGAGGCTTCAGGGAGGCCTGCTAGGCCCAAAACGTGGCGCGGGGGGGGGGGGTCGTGCATGCATAATGCGGGGGGCAGGGTGTATTGAATTATAGGTGTGGGCACACACACATGCGACCACTTTTGGCACGTGACGGCAAAAAGGTTAGCCATCACTGTCCTATAATACCTAATACTTCTTCCTTCTCCTAATATTCCCACAACAATGCTATGAGGTAGGTTGGGCTAAGAGAAAATGACTTCACCCAGTGAATACAGGTAGTCCTTGACTTATAACTTGTTGCTTAGTGACCATTCAAAGTTCTGATGGATTCCCTCCCCCCCAAAAAAAATTACTCGTGACCCAGTTCCAAAATTCTGATGGCTCCCCACCCCCACCCCCAGTCACAAGAGCTCATTTCAAGTGCTTGGCTACTGGCCTGCATTTACAGCCATTTGCAGCATCCCATGGTCACATAACTACCAATTCCATTTTGGTCGAAAATCAGCATTTACTTTAGGTTTTCAGACTAGTAAAAACTGGATTTGCTTAACGACTGCCACAGAAAAGATCATAAAACTGGGTTGGATCACATGGTGATCCACTTTACCACAATCACAACTTGCAACTGTAATCAGTGGTTCTATTATATTCATAAACCGAGGACTACCCACATATGTCCCTATAAAAGAGGTACCTGGAATGTCTCGGTATTTTCAGCTGGGACCATATAACTATTTTATTTATTTATTTATTTATTAGTATGATTTATATGCCGCCCTTCTCCGGAGACTCAGGGCGGCTTACAATGCTTTTAAGCAATAGCCTTCATACTTTTGTATATACCTGCTTAGTAGGGCTTCCCCCCCCCCCAAGCGGTGTTCTATTTTATACAAAGTCAGCTTATTGCCCCCACAAACCGGGTCCTCATTTTACCTACCTCGGAAGGATGGAAGGCTGAGTCAACCTTGAGCCTGGTGAGAATTGAACCCGCAGTAATTGCAGGCAGCTGGCAGCTAAATATTACTTTAACAGTAGTTTAGTCCACTGCACCACCAGGCTCTATGTGACATTACCACCAGTCAACTATGTGACATTACTAGCTGAATGCAGCATTTCTTGCTGTCATATAAACCAATCGCACTATCTTTTTTCTTATCCCAAGCAATTATGTGGCAAAGTGACTCTGAAGTCATTTTTTTAGGCAGGGTGTGTATCTTGCCAAAAGTTTATTCAAATAGTAGAGACACTATTCAAAAGCGGGGGTGAGATTAGGCAACAGGATAAGGGACAGTATGAATCACCCCTTGAGTCTCTGAGATAAAAGACATGCTAAAAAAGTTCTGAGCCTACCATGTATACGAAATGCATTGATAAAGCCAGTACCAGGGAAAAAAAACAGCTAAAATGTTCAAAGTCATAAGAGACAAAGGGTGACAACACTTAAGTTCCACCTTGAACAGCTGTTCAAAAGGATGATGGCACAGCCCATGAGATCATAGAATCAAAAGAGTTGGAAGAGCCATTTAAGCCCCTGAATTTAAACCCTGCTCAAAGTCTGAATCCAAAAGAAAGCATCCTGAACAGCTGACTATATAGACTCCATCTGAACATGTCCAGTAAAGGAACTTCTAAGCAACTGGTTTTACTGCTAAGCTGCTTTTATTATTAGGATGTTTTTTGTAATAATCCTACAATTATCCTCTAACTATAATTCAATTAAAATCGACCCTCCTAGTCCAGGTTCCAATCAATACAGTCCCTTAAGAGATGCTGCTCAACTCTTGCCCCACTGCAAGCATCTGAAGGGCAAATAAAAGGGCACACATAAAAAAAAAACAGATCAGTGAACTGTATTAAGATGTGGAAGTTAAAACTGTGACTAGTTCTCCTTCCTGTTTTTTCAGGACTATAGTACTAGCAACTGACCAGAAGCGTACTCTGCAGAACCTTCCAAAGAGGCCCTTGCTTATGTACTGTACATGAGTATTAATGAAACTCTTCTTTTGAGTAGTTAAAGCAGCCATCTCTTTTGAAAGGCTAGCTCAGTTGCTCATGGCTCTGCATATCCACGTGGAAACAGACTGGAGTAACTTATGAAGTAGCCAGAGAAATCTTGTACATAAAAGGTTGCCTTACTGATTCTAAAAGAGACATTTCACAGATGTTCCTGTATGCCTTGAAACAGCTCCTCTGAAGACTTTTGCATACCCTAATTAAAGTTTTAAGGTTTGGGAGGAAAATTGAGTAGGAACAACATTATTACCCCCTCACTATTCTTCATATCTATAGAGTATAGTATAAAGTATTTGTATTTCTTTTTAAAAAATATGTTGCATTTTATTGCAATTGGTTACTAGATTGCTAGTTTTATTGCAATGTTTTTTTTAAAAAAAGAATATTTAACTATATATGTATAAATTAAAATGAATTTTAGCAGATTTCCCAAACTTTCTCACAATCATCCATCCTAAACAAATACAATTGTGGTAGCATACTAGAAGATATGCCTTGTATGCATTCTTCTAAAAATTGTATACTGTAGGGGTGCCAAACTGGCAGCCCACAAGCCAGATGCGTCACGCATAGGCCACATCCACCGCAGCTTCGCTAATGGGAAAGATGTTGCAAAACATCACATAATGTCAATATGACGTGGCGAGTTTGATACCCATGGCATTGTGCATGGCCTCATCCAATGCTCTTAACTTGTCAGGTTTTATTTGAGAGAAATAATTGTCCTATGCACAGCTATAAAAATCAAAAATAGCATGTTCCTGAAAACTAGCTGGCAAATAGTAAAACTTTTTTTGCTACTATATCACTGTATTATACCACTGATTTGGTGACAATTTACAATCACAAAGACAAGATATCACATAATCTGCATACAGAAAAAATGCATATAACGAAAATTATGGGAACTTTACATATAATTTTTGTATAGTATCTGGCCTGCAAAATAAACACATCCACTTGACTTCAACAGGTCTACTTTAAGTAGGGCTGCTACATTCAGTCTATTGAAATCCAGAGTATGAGTTAGTAGCAAGGTACTAGTTTTCAATATTTATTACCCCCTAGTGACGACCAAGATTTTTGCTGCACAGATATATGGTAGTTCTATTTTAAGATGAACTAAATCACAATAGATGTCGTAACTTACAGTGAATGGCCTGCCTGTATTTTCAAAGATATGTTTAACAACTTCTGCAGGAACTCTGACAGAAGAGGATTATGGAAAAAAGAAGACAAATATTTCCATTCTGTAGAAAACCAATTATATCAAATTTCCTGTTTCATCACACTATTAAATAATTGCACCTTACATGATAACCCCAAACTTCATTCTGCTTACAGGTTCTTTAGTCAGGATATCTAGAATGACGTATATACCGGTATATTACTTAGGATTTAATGGTGCTTAAAGGACACAGCTATATTCCATTCTGTTAAGTACCTTTTAATGATAGCCACCTGAACTTGGTTTACCAATATCTGCTTGTGTATTACACTTGAGACTCCAAGCTTTCTTTCTCCAGCTAAGGATTCAAACTATTATTTTCTTATAAACGGCATCAGCATAAGGTAACATTAACTAACTGTATATAAATGCAAACTCTGTGAATCAGTGTAGCTTTCAAGAACAGGCAATATAAAAAAGGTGAATACTTTTTTGTATCTGAAGTTCCAAACGTAGTGCCTAATGTGCCACTCCCTACAAATGATGAAACTATTGCACTCCTGCGCAGAGAGTAAGTTTATATATCATGTTAATCTGTTGTTTATCCAATAATGGTTCATTAAGTAAAGCATGAAGGTTAGCTTCATCAGACACTGTGAGTCACAGAGCATGGCTTACAATTCATAATGATTGACTCCACACCAAATACTAACTACAGTACAATATCTATCACTTCTTACAATGAGATTTTGGGGTTTGGGTGCAGTTTCATATATGAAATGTTTGTCTTTTTTTTTTTTTTTAATTTGATTTATATGCCGCCCTTCTCCGGAGACTCAGGGCGGCTTACAGTGCGTTAAGCAATAGCCTTCATACTTTTGTATATTTATACAAAGTCAGCTTATTGCCCCCACAAACTGGGTCCTCATTTAACCTACCTTAGAAAGGATGGAAGGCTGAGTCAACCTTGAGCCTGGTAAGATTCGAACCTGCAGAAATTGCAGGCAGCTGTGTTAATAACAGGGTGCATTAAACCACTGTACTACCAAGGCTCATGTTTCAAGTCTTAAGGCTTTCACAGGCTAAAAACACTTACTGTACCTTTAAAAAAAACACCTCATCTTTGCAATATCAGGCCAATATATTTTTTCTTTTGGGGAGCAAAATATATTTTCTTCTCAAAAATTAAAACACTGTACTACAGGTACAAAAAGTGGCCAGCTTCAAAAAAGCTCTTCTCTATGCAGAAAGTTATACATTGCTGATAAAGTGGCTAATTTATGTCTTGTATTAGAACTCCAGACACACCTAACCCCCTCCCACCAGCCCCAAATATGTGTTTTGGAAATGGGTATTACGCATGACGATTCTAAAGCACTATGGTTACAAAAACATAAAATGATGCTTACCTATAGGATATCCCAGTGCAAAGTCATTGCTTTGAGTAGCAAAGATAGGAAAGAGTCCAGCTTTGCTAAATCGTTTTTCAGGAGTGACTATTAACAATGTTAATGCACAAACTAAGAAGAATACTGAGGCTTTGGCAATCAGGATGCTGTACAGAAAGGACCAATTCACGTTGGAAAAATTCAGCAAGACCATATTTTTGAACAGTAAAGCTGGGAGTGCAAAGCGGGAGACAAAGTTTCCTAATCCTTTGGCCTGAGTTGATGTAATTACATTAACTCTTCCAGCTATGTATCCACAAAGGATAATGCCAAAGCATTGTAACAAAGCTGGAAAAAGCTTACTTATTGACATCGAAGGAGAATTACTGCTTAAGTTCAGTTGATCCTCAAACTTGCCAGATAGAAGACCAGACATATTAGTTTTGGAAAATATATTCTTTGTGTTGAGGTGAGTAAAAAGATCCATGTTTATTCGTCCCTTCTCAAAATTTGAAAAGTCGAGTCTGATCTGTAAAAGAAGAAAGGCAATGGGGTTTTTTTTATCATTTTGAGCTGATATTGCATTCTGTATTTTTGTCTAGTGCATTTCCAACATGTCAAACCAAAAGCCATTTTCATATCTTGAATATTTATCAGTGGACACAGAACATTGACTCTTCTTGAAAACAAAAACAAAAAATAAAGTAGGTGGCATCAGGATGATGGTGGAAAGGAAGCAAACTGCTTGTAGATAAATTAGTATGATTAATTTACTTCTGGGTAGACCTGCCAACCTAGTAATTTGAAAGCGTGCAAATGCAAGTAGATAAATAGGTACCACTTCGATGGGAAGATAACACCACTCCATGTGCCTTTGGTATATAGCCATGCTGGCCACATGACCATGGAAACATCTTCCAACAACATTGGCTCCCTCAGCTAGGAAACGGCAATGAGCATTGCCCCCCCTGGAGTCAGACATTACATTTACCTTTATCAGATCTGAGTTTCTCTTTATAGAAAAACTAAAAACTCTTACAGAAAATCTGTGGGCTGTAACAAGTAGGAATTAGAAGATAAATTTATAAAGAAATTATTATATTATAAAATTATAAAGAAATTATTTTAAAAATGAAGAAATTACTGGTCTAGAAACCAAAGGATTATGAGTCTGCATTGACAAAAAAAACCAAAAGGCAGAATAAAAATCTAAGAAAAAGAATTGGGACTCTTTTCATACAGCAGTGGGTCCATTTTATTTGGACTAGTGATATAGTAGCCCAGAATAATTGTGATCATGTCTGCTTTCCTTGTTTAGAATGCCTATTGCACTTAGGAATTCAATGAATCAGGTTTAATTTAGGTAGAAACTGAAATATACTTGCAGGTATGAAATCTAAGTATACTTTCCTATCACAAATAGAAAGATCAAGAATAGCTTTGTGGAAGAAAGTATACTGACTGGAATTGCAAAGAAAAATATCTGCAACAGGAAATAACATTCTTAAAACATGTGGGGAGATGAGAGTTTTAAAAAATACTGGTAAGAACCAGTTTATTTTTGAATTTCCTGTTTTTGAAAACCAATTAAACCATCTACCATCAGATTTTCTACACTGAGGCCTGAACAAAATTCTATCTTGGTAGAAAAAAAAGAGAAAAATGCAAATATAATTTTGAAGATACGTCAGTTTTACTTAAAAGTGTATAGAAGTCATCACCAGGCCATGAAGGTATTACAATTACTTAATTCGCCAAACAATATTGCAATTATGTCATTGGGTAATTACAAGGGAAAAGAGTAAGTAATTGCAATAGGATGGTGTCATTTTGGCCAGTTGACCTGTACTGAGTTTAAGAAAGAGATTCTGGAAGGTGGAGAGAAGCCGGAGAGGGAGAGTCAACACTCAACAATGGGTGATACGCCAGGTACAAAAGCACAAATTACACAATGCCTTTGTATCATGAGAGCAGCTCTATGCAGTGATTAAAAGTAGTAGACTAGGAACTGTGGGTACAAAGCCTACTTGATTGACTTTGGGCCACTCACACTCTCTCAGCCCTAGGATAAAGATCCTGGCAAGTTGTCTATGGAGATTCTCAGGTCATGGTTGTCCCAAAGATGCTTTTTCAAGAGGCAACTGGACTTTCTAGATTTTCAGAAATTCCAGCTGCCTCTTGAAAAAAAAAAACCACCTTTGAGACCATCCTGGTAAGCTACTTCCAAAAAATGTTTCCAAGAAAACCGCAGTCTTTTCTTCTAATCTGAAGGCTTATTTTCTGAGATTCTAATAGCTATTGACTCCGGTATAAGTAGTACCCGCATTTGGACTTTCTGAATGCTTGCTTGAGTAATAGCAATAGCACTTAAGACTTATATACCGCTTCACAGTGTTTTACAGCCCCTCTCTAAGCGGTTGACATATCTTGGGTCCTCATTTTACCGACCTCGGGAAGGATGGAAGGCTAATTAATCAACTAAATCGCTACAAAGTTTGACTGATTTTAAAAGAAACGCATCCAGCCCAGGGTTAGGGCTTAAACAGAAGGGGACCGGGACCCACGGGATCCACCCACACACACACACACCGTTCCCGCCCGCGCTCAGACCCCCGCCCGTGCTGAGCTGCAAGAGAAGCGCTCGTCTCACCCGAGGCGGCCCAGCCCGCAGCCAATAGGATGGCGTTTACGAGGAAAGGGAACGCGCTTGGTGGCGAGTTTGAGTCTCTTTTGCAACCAGAGCGGCGGTGCCGGCCGGTGCTTAAAGTGCAGCAATAGGCGCGGGCGAGTGCAAGACTCCCACAGAGCGCCAAGCAAATTCACCATCCCCCGCTCAACCGCTTTCCCTGCTGTCACCGGGCAAAAACAGAAGCTCCCACGGAGGAGGCGCCTTACAAGGCAACCACCTCCGAAATAAACACACACACACACACACACCACTCTCCCGCAGCGCGTTAGCCCCGGGAGTGCCACAAGCCCACCCTTTGGCTAAAGTCCAGTCCGTGAATAGCAGCCCAAGCGTGGTCCAAGGGGAGAAAGCTGGAAGCCCCTCCTCAACCCCACTGCCTCGTCTTGGAAGCCGGCTAAAGCTTTCCCTCCCTCCCGGCGCCCTCTCAATTCCCAGGTTCCCCACAAGCAAGCAGCTGGCTCGGTTTCCACCCCCTGCGAGAGGAGCTGCAGCCAGCTGCGACCCGCGCCTTCCTCCCTTCCCCGCCCGCGCGGCGCCCGCCTGCAGCTGTTCTGATTTACCTGCCCTCGCCCTACGGGGGCTGCAACAGCGAGAGCAGGAGCAAAGCGGGCATCTCCGGCCCTGCGGGGAACCTGTCGTCTTGACGGGAGGCAGCTCGCGCGTGGGGCTGAACCCGGCTGCGTGTGAGCTCACCGCAGAGGCGGGCCCAAGCTGGCCGAGCCCGCCCCGCGTCTGGGTTTAGCTAAAATGGCGATGGGGTCGCGGGCGGCTGCACCAGAAAAAGGGGGGTGGGGGGGTTGGAGAGAGAAAAGCGGTTCCCGTCTTAATCCCACCTGCCGATCGCAATTGCTCCGTTTTACCTGACGAGTAAAAGCTTACACCTCTTCGTCTCTGGTCCCTTTATGTAATGAGCTCGCGGCCGTAGACTTGTATTTACTCGGAAGTAATTCCTACATGCCCGAATGGGGCTCCCTGCCATATGACGCGGCGCAGGGTTGCATCCTTGCGAGATAGCCCTGCTGCATGTCTCTGCTTGACGGTGGATTCTTAGGCTCTAATTAGCCTCGATGCTGATTTATTATTTTTATTTTCCAATATCCAACCGATCGTTTAAAAAAATAAAATAAAAATAACTGCTTATCCTGGTAGCCAAACGGGGCTTTTCCCGACTGCTGAATTGAAGCACCAGCGTTGAGTATGTACAAAACTACAGAAGAGGCCGATTCCTGTTCTATTTTTATTGCCTCTCGAAAGCCAATTAACCACCTGACTTCCCTGCAAGGCAGAGGTGGCAACACACCTCCATTTTGACACACCTGGAAGTTGCGGTGCCAAAAATAAGGGGGAAATGTTAATAGGGCGAAACTTCTCTTAGCAAGCAATCAGATGGATTGGCAAGGTAGGTTTATGCTAATGGTGAAATCAGTATGAACATGCTGTTTGCCAATTCAGATGCCTTTTTTAAACCCTTTAATGTAAAGGGGGGGGAAGGGAATACAAAAAGAATACAACAAAGGCATGTTTTTTAAGTGTGAAACAGCTTTCTCACTGGAAAAAGTCCCCCCCTACACTCCATGCTCAATAAATCCATTACTTTTTGTGTTTTAATAAAACACAAATCTTGGGCATAAAATTCAGAATTACATTCACATCTTTAAAACATACCTCCCTAAAACAAATTAGTAAAATATAAAACCAAGATGAAATAATCGTGGGATTGTAAAAGTTCCATCCAACATTTTATACTTAACATCATGCCAATCCTTTTAAAACATTCTCTAGTAGCATATCCAATAAACATGAAAAGTCCTTGTGGAATTAATTGCATGTTAGGATTATAATAGTGAATGTACTCAAGATCCATTGGTGAATTGCTGATTTGTTAATATGAGATATCTGAACACTTCATTCCAAAGTTGTTGCCAAATATCCACTTTAACACTCAGTTTTAGTCGCTACCTTTTGTTGTCTAAAGTAGATGCCAAATCTCATATCTACTTTAGCAGCATAATGTGTGCTTATCTTTCTCAGTCAGCCAACACTGCCCTTCAGCAGTTTTCTAAAAGGCCACTTTCACTAAAGTAAGAAATTAACACATCTCAAGTTTCAGTTTGAAACAAGCAAACCAGCATAAAATTGAAAAATTCTTCCCTCTTGGCTTAATCTGAGCTCCCCCCCCTTCCAACTTTTAAATTATCCTATATATGTCTGTCAGCTTATCAATACAGTAATGCCTTGTATCATCCAAAAATTGTGAAGTTCCTTGTTAAATATTAATATTTAAATAATAATAATAATAATAATAATTTTATTTCTATACCGCCCTTCTCCCGAAGGACTCAGGGCGGTGTACAGCCTGTTTAAAAACACAAAGAAAACAACAATATAAAATTTAAAATAATTAAATAAAGTGGCTCAGATTTAAAACCCCAATAAATTTAAATATCCCAATTTAAAAACTATTGTGTTGCTAGTCCGGCCTGGCGGAATAATAGGGTCTTCAGTGCGCAGCGAAACGCCCGGAGGTCGGAGATCTTACGAATTTCCGGGGGCAGTTCGTTCCACAGGGCTGGGGCTCCCACAGAGAAGGCCCTCCCCCTGGGCGTCGCCAGTCGACATAACTTGGTTGACGGCACCCTGAGGAGACCCTCCCTGTGGGAACGGACTGGTCGGTGGGAGGCTATTGGTGGCAGAAGACGGTCTCGGAGGTACCCGGGTCCTATGCCATGGAGTGCTTTAAAGGTGGTAACTAACACCTTGAATCGCACCCGGAAGACCACTGGGAGCCAGTGCAGCTCGCGCAGGAGGGGTGTCACATGGGCACAACGAGTTGCGCCCATAACCACCCGCGCGGCTGCATTCTGGACCAGTTGGAGCCTCCGAGTGCTCTTCAAGGGGAGCCCCATGTAGAGAGCATTACAATAGTCCAACCGGGAAGTAACAAGGGCATGAGTGACCGTGCATAGGGCGTCCCGATCCAGAAAGGGCTGCAACTGGTGAATCAGGCGAACCTGATAAAAGGCCCCCCTGGCCACGGCCGTCATATGCTCTTCTAAAGACAGCCGTGCATCCAGAAGGACACCCAGATTGCGAGCCCTCTCTGTGGGGGGCAGAGATTCACCCCCAATAGTTAGCGATGGCACCTGCTGATTATATCGTGGCGCCGGAAGCCACAGCCAAAAGCTTAAAATTAAAGCTTAATTTTCCATTTTTCCCATTTTATTCAGACAAGGATATATATACTGGTAACTCAATATTGCTATAGAGACCTGAAGGAGTAAACAAAAGCTTAATTCATAGCAAATACACAGGTAGTCCTTGACTTATGACCACAATTAGAGTAACAATCCCAGCAATCTTGGTTGATGTTGTAACTCTAAACACATGGGTCATTCAGCAGAAAGTGAAGGAGTTCAAGTAAGGAGTATGGGGGTGCCACACTGGGGTTGAGGAGGCTGATTGAGGGGTGCTACAGTGTGGCAGTGAGTATAGGGAGGTCAGGTGGAAAAATAAGCTGAGACTAAATTCTGCGTCCCAGCGCTTTGACTATGACCACAGGGTACTTGCTGTGTATTTTAATACCTACTTATTTTTCTACAACAGACAAGCTGCAGAGCAGCCTACGTCTCTAAACCTTTTAGAAAAACATATTGCGCACTTTAGACTCCATATCTGCAAAAAGCTATTATTTTGATTCAATTACCTCTCAATAAAACATTTGCAATTATTGGCAGACAATTCCACCCTCTTTAAAAGAGGCAGTGATCAGGCCCTTCCTTTTTAAAAAAAAAAATTGTATTGTAAAACACAACTATCATACATTATATTATGTTACAGTGGTGCTTACCAGTATTCACTGAAGGTTATTAAGACTCTTAACGATTAGATGACATAAACCTTTAAACACTAAAAAAATATATTAACCCTCTTTTTAAAATATTAATTTATATCTAGAGCTAAATGTGGCATTAAATAAGCCATTCCTGAAAAGGCCAGTGACCTTGTTCCTCCTGGACAAGGTGTTTGAATGGATGGTGATTCATTAGTTCCATGGTCTCTTGTGTGCAATTGACTTCTTCCACCCATTTCAATCCTGTTTAAAAGACTGGCTATGAAATAGAAAGAATCTTTGGTTGCTTTGTGGGAATGACACTGTGTTGGAGAAAAATGGGGAGTGCAGTTGTGTTGGTCTTTCTGGACCATTTGGAGACTCTCCACACTATTTACCATGGGATCCTGATTGTCAGAAGTTGGGTTTTGAGGACACTGTTTTAAAGTGGTTCCTCCCCTACTTAGGATGACTATTTCTAAAAGGTGATACTGAGAGGATTACTCTTTGCCTCATGGTGGTTGGGTTATGGAATCCTTCAGGGCTTCTTATCTTTTTAACACCTACATAAAATAGTTGGGAGAAGTCGCTCAGAAATGTGGGCTGAGATGACCCCCACCCCAGTTGCCATTGCTGGGAAAGATCTTTAGTACGGAGATGAAGCCCAGCTTTAACTCAGGTGAGACAATTTAGTGCCTGAATCAGTGGTTGGTTGGGGTAATGGACTGGATGAGAGCCAATAAACGGAGACTCAGTCCAGAGAAGATAATGTGTTTATGTGGTGTCCTGCTAGTCCTGGAGTATTTGCACTTGCCCTAAAGGAGCATGTTTGCATTTGGGTGTAGTCCTAGATCCATCACTGTCACTTGAAGTAACCTTGGTAGTTTTGGTATCAGCTTCAACTGATTTTTAACATCTATGACCTTACCTGGGCAGAATCAGTTAACAGGGATTATTCAGACTCTGGTAACTTCTTAGTTGGATTACTGCAACATGTTGTTTGTACGACTGCCTTTAAGTCAGTCTGGGGACCTCAGTTGATTCGAAACAGAGAGTCTAGACCACTCAAGGGCCTGATGGATACAAATATATTATGCCAGTGTTTTCCATCTATGTTGAATGCTAATTGTTTCCAGCCCTAATTCACAATGCTGCTTTTCACCTTCAAAGCCCTAAATAGAACTACACCCCTACAGGATATGCCTTTTCCCATATATACCTCCTTGAATCTTGAAATCTTATAATGGGGATCGTCTTGCAGATCCATCCATCAAAGGTGGTGACGTAGGCCTCCCTAAGGGGGAGGCCTATTTCTGTAGAGGTACCCCATTTATGGAATTTCCTCCCTAAAGAGGTTCAACTGATGCCCACATTGGCATCATTTTGGCATGAGGTGACCACCTGTTTTCCCAAGCTTTTGAATTGTATTTTAATTAAAATTTGTATACTTTTTAGTTTGCATTTGATTTCATTATATATATTTTAATTTGAATTGTATTTATGGGTGGGTGTATTTGCACGTGTGCTTGAATTCAGATATCTAACTGTATTCCATAAGATTAAGCAGAGTGTGTTAATATATATGGTGTATTTTAAATAAATTGCCATTTATTTAATTGAGGCCCAAGTGTCATTCAGTTGTCACGGGTCTGCCTTACGGATTTCAAAATAAGCAAATTGGATGCTGTCAATTTTTATTGCAAGTAGTCCTCACTTAATGATCACTTGTTTAGTGACTGTTCAAAGCTACACTGGCGCTGAAAAAAGTGATGACCAGCCCTCATGGTCACGTGGTCGCCATTTTCAATCTTCCCAGCTGACTTCCGACAAGCTAAGTCATTGGAGAAGCCAACAGGGGGATTCACAAATCATGGTCATGTGATGTCTTGCTTAATGGGTGATTTATTTACAGTCAATCAGGCCTCATTGCTAATGAGATGGTCAAATGACCACTTTGCTTAGTAACGGAGTCCCTGGTCCCAGTTAAGGTTGTTAAGCAAGGACTACTTTTCCAGTGTAGAGATCTAACTAAAAACAAACAAAAGAGCACCATCTAGTGGTCAGTTTTAAATGTGAAGCAGACAACTCAAAAGAGTTTTATTAAAACCAGACTGGTAGATGTTTTAAAATGAAAAGTAGAATCTTAAGCTCATATAGATTTTATATGTAAATTAAATTTCTTAAACAGCTAAATAATTTTTTTTGGTGGAGATCATACAATTCTGAGAGATGGGAAGGATATCCAAGAATGATAATTATAAGTGAACTGGCATTATCAAAGAGGACTGCACTGAATTTACCCATGGTGTATACAGTCCCACTGAAGCAGTGGTGGGATTCAGAGAATTTAACAACTGGTTCTCTGCCCTAATGATTTCTTCTAACAACCAGTTCACCAAACTGCTCAGAAAGTTAACATCCAGTTCTCCTGAAGTGGTGTGAACTGGCTGAATCCCACCACTGCACTGAAGTATATGTGCTTTGCGGGCCACTTAATAATGAGATTCTAAACCATAAAGGTTATCAACCCACATTTTGTATATAACAAACACAAATACAGGTGCATCTGACAAACCTTTAAATCATTTTAATTTTTATTCCTTTGTACATGCAAGAAATTCACTTGCCATTTAGTTTCTCATGTACTTTAAGATAAGCATGTTAATAACCTAAAGTCAAATAGAAACAACCTTATTTACAATATAGGCATGTTCTATTCCACGATTTATGTGCAATTTTATAAAAAGGAGGGTATGGATCATATATTTAAAATGCATATCCTGTTATTTCACAAATGATTTGATTCATTCATATGAACAGGATTTAAACTTTGCTTTTTTCAAATTTTAAACACATCCATCTCAAATTTCCATGAATTCATCCATCCAAGATACTGCTAGAATAAAGATCTTAAAATTGCAGTCTGGTAAGTCTTTTGCAATTCATTATATTGTATTTCTGTACAGTAAGGTAAGATGCTATATAGTGAATACTGTGGGTTGTATGTTGCTTGAATATCACACATGATAAAGTATAAATGTTGTATTTGAAATTCACAGTGGAGACAATCAGTTTTAGATCTTGTTTCTTTTCAAAGCTGCCATTTAGTCTCAAGGCACCAAGCTGTTTTAAGGCACCAGGGATGAAAATCTGATTTTATTTTTTCCCCTGTTTACTTATCGTGCATAAATAAATATGTACTCTAAAACATCTATACTAAAATGTGTTAAACATGTTGTTTTTAAAATATATCTGGTGAAAGAAAAAGAGGTGGTTTACACAACCAAAACAAATCTCTTCTCCTTTGAAACATTTTCTTACAGTATTTAGCATAAATTCTTTGAGGAAGATTCCTATAGAAGATAAAGTGCTAACAAATTATCCTCTGAGAAAGAGAGAAGACCATCTTTCTCTCTGAAGGCCACATCTGCATGTTAAGGCTTTGGTTGGAATTTTAGATTTTATTGCACTAGAAGTAAATTTGCCAAGTTAATTCTTTGACTGATTAATGGTTAAAAAAAACTAATTTTCTAAATGCCACAAAGATGGCAGCTATTTAGTAGTAATAACTGTAGTTATAGTAAGCAATATTATCTGGTATGTGCTTATAACTAAGCACAGTAAGGAAAAATAATTAAGCGGAGTACAGGTATTTTTATTATTTGCCTGCTCTTTCTATTCCTGGCTGACTATACTTCTTCACATATCTTGAGTAGTTTCTTCCTAAACTGGTTCTTGCTGGATGTGTTGGGACTATAAGTCCCATTACTTCTAATCAGCCATGGTCAAGATGGTTGAATGATATGAGATTTGAAATTGACAGCCCACTGGAGCCAGAAAGCACGTTAAAGAAAACTGATCCTGATTTACTGGCAGAAGAGCAGTGCTCTATTACTTTATTTATAATGGCTAATCTACTAGCATACAAGTATGACAGGCCCTTTCATTGATAAATCGGTTTGTCCAACTTTTCTAGCTCAAAGGGTTCTATTATATTAACTACTGCAACTGCAGTGAATTTGGAATTTTTCTGCCACATTCCCTTTATATGCTAACAAAAAATAAACTGACGATCAAACTACACATACAAGATGCAGAGACTTTGCAGCATATAAAAAAAATCTGGGTAATACAAAAAACAAATATTCCAGTTTCTGCAACAAAATGTAAATAATAATTCAATTATTTTTTGTTCATCATGTTTTTAATCCACACACGCGTACTGTACAATGGCAATCAGACTGAAACTGGAATGATTCATCCGTATGAATGTCAGAATTAAGTATATACAAATAGGGCAACAGTCCATTGAAAAATATAATTCTAGACCATATATGACCCTGAAAAGTGCTGAAACCTATTTCTGATTATAGTTTATGTAAATCTTTCATTTTATAGCAAAATTTGTGTGGGTAAAGGTTTTGGATCCTGAAAGGTATTCATTACATACCAATTCCATCACAGAAGTGGGGTTCAAAGAATGAACCTCAACACTAAAAAAAATATCCCAAAAAGTAAACTTAAAAACAACATTCACTCACTCACAGAAAATGCAATGTTATATTCTCTGCTCTCTTTAGTTCTATCCTTACCGTAAACAGAAACTACACAAAGGTGTATCTTTGCTGATAAGGCCACTAATACAAATATCATTGTGAACACTTTCAAGTGTATCCTCAGACTTTTTCCTCAAATATGTGTGTTTACTTTTCATGTATGTGACTAAAGAGATCTTACTTCACCTTTCCACAATTCTGTTGTGCTTTAAACACATTGATTCATCAATATTTCTGCTTCTTCCCATCTCATGACATCGTCGCTCAGCATCTGCCATCTTGATTTTTTAAAAACCTCCTTTATAGACGCTGCTAACATCATTTGAAAAATCACTCTCCTGCCTCTACCTTGCAAAGTTTTAGGCAGATAAAACCGAGATCCTTGAAATTAAATCTTCATAACTTATCTCCCCTAAGTAGAAACTGTATTTGTTTTATTTTATTATTACCGGTACTTATTTATTAAATTTATATGATGTCCATCTCACCATCAAACCACTCTGGGCAGCTTATCACATGAATTTCAGTACAGAATCATAATTCTGCAAGGATTCTTGCCATAAATTGATATCAGCTAGATAAAATAAACATTGCAAATTGCCAAATCCATTTATTGACAGGCAGGATTCCAAAACCATGTGGTCCCAACCCTCAATAACGAAGTCTTCTCTTGCACCTTTTCAGGTAAGGAAAATCCTGTGAAAGGAATGATCATCGCAGCAAAATCAGAACGTAAATAATAAACTCTTCTGAGCCCAGGTTGAAAACTTAATGAGAGCTTGTAAAAAGCTCAATTGAATTTCTTCTATAGTTAGACATTTCCTACATATAGCTGGATATTTGATTAATAGCTGCCACGCAAAAGAAAAGAAAAGCTGTTTGAAGCACATATAAGCCAAGTAAAAAATTCCCATACTCAAAAGTATCAACTTGTACCATAATAAAAATGGAGGTCCAGCACATATAGATATTAGCAAAAAAAAATTACAGAAATCATAGTGGCATTCTCTGATACTTGGATACACTAAATAATTGTTGAGTATCTGTCTTTCGCGGATCAAAATACAGGCTTTTATAGTAAACATTACATATTATTGGAAAGCTTTGGGTTACGATACATCTTAGAAGGGAGCTCTAATAGTATAACCATTAGTGAAGTGATGGTGTAATCCTCAAGATGACAATGACACTCCATCATCCCAACCTAATGACTGAGTGCCCAGTATTTTTCTTTTTTTAATTCTCCACTTCAATCCAATTGAGCCCAACAGCTAGCCTGAGATGCGTTTGTGAAAGCTGTAACGGAAGTTATAAGCAATCTCGATGGCAACATTCTTTTGGTCTCTGAAAGACTCCAATTCATTACAGATCAAACAGATTGCCTGAGAAAATGTCACGTAATTATCCCAATCTCCTTCTAAAGGTGGAGTGTAGCAATTACTGTGCCACACGTTTTTTTTTAATGGCCAAATGGGCCAGATCAAATTGATCAGTAATCTCACAGAGATTACAGTTTAAAAAGTGAACCAAACTTCCACCCATAGAAATAGGGAAGATTTTCATCTCCAAGAATTACATCTAAGAATGTTATGCTATAAACCAAGGCAGCTTTTCTCTCCTTGTTGATGACAAGGCTGAGCAGAACTGCAACAAATGATAGTTTCCAAGAAGTTTTGAAGATAGTTTTCAAGGTAAGGATACTTTGGCATTTTATTGGAAGCAAGTTCCACTAGTATCAGTAGAACTAAATGCCAAGAAATGGGAATAAGATCTCAGTCACCCTGTATCTAAACCAACGTAAGCAGGCCATTTAAAGCAAGTCCTTCAGCTTCACCAAATTAAATGGAAAAATTAAAAAAATTAAAAAAACCTAAAGGTAGGGAGTTGTGCTCAAAAGTGCTGTTGGAGAAGGAGCATTGTGACATGTGGAGAGGTTCAAAGAACATGTAAGGATAACAGTCATCCTGAAAAGGATTAGAAGCCCACTTCACCGTGGGATGGGTGGAAGTGGTGGAGCACCTCTTTCTCTGCGACTGGATCCACCTAAAGAAAGAGAAAGCAAACCTCACAGTCATCTTTTACTGACAGATTTATCAAAACCTGGAAACAGGTTTGAAAAACATACAGGAATTTCTGAAAAAAAAGATCTTGGTAAGTGGTAAAATTACAGCTTGTTGGTTAGCAATGGTGGCATCTCTAGGGAGGCAGAAGTTCCATAGTATTCCAGCCTCAGCATTCAAAAGCTGCCCCTTCTCTAAGCACACTGTGACATTACACACATATATGAAAGGGCAGAGTCTAGAATTGTTTATTGGCCAAGTGTGGACAAGGAATTTGTCTTTGGTGTATATGCTCTCAGTGTACATAAGGAGAATAATATACATTCATCAAGAATAAAAAGATACAACACTTAGTGATAGTTAAGGTTACTAATAAGCTATCAAATTGTACTAGGAAAGAAATAAAAACAATATAAATTGAAAGATACAAGCCAGTGGTGAAATCCAATTTTTTTTAATACTGGTTCTGTGGGCGTGGCTTGGGCATGGTGTGGCTTGGTGGGCATGGCAGGGTAAGGATACTACAAAATCTCCATTCCCACCTCACTCCAGGGGAAGGATACCGCAAAATCCCCATTCCCTCCCCACTCCTGGGGGAAGGATATTGCAAAATCTCCATTCCCTCCCCACTCTGGGGCCAGCCAGGGGTGGTATTTGCCAGTTCTCCGAACTGCTCAAAATTTCCACTACCAGTTCTCCAGAACCTGTCAGAACCTGCTGGATTTCACCCCTGATACAAGCAACATGGTTATAGTAATAAGTGGGAAGAGATAGATACTAGTAAGGAAGAATAATAGTAATACAGTCTTAGTACATTATTGACAGTGTTGTGGGAAATAGTTGTTAAGCAGAGTGATGTCATTCAGGAAAAAACTGTCCTTGTGTCTAGCTGTTCTGGTGTGCAGTGCCCTATAGTGTCGTTTTGAGGATAGAAGTTGAAATAATTTATGTCCAGGATGTGAGGGGTCTGTAGATATTTTCACAGCCTTCTTTTTGACTCGTGCAGTATATAGATTCTCAATGGAAGGCAGGTTGGTAGCAATTGTTTTTTCTGCAGTTCTAATTACCCATTGAAGTCTGTGTTTGTCTTGTTTGGTTGCAGAGCCAAACCAGACAGTCATAGAGGTGCAGATGACAGACTCAATAATTCCTCTGTAGAACTGTATCAGCAGCTCTTTGGGCAGTTTGAGCTTTCTGAGTTGGCGCAGAAAGAACTACACTGAAAGAAAGAACTACAGTACATTACAATCTATACTGTAATGCCATGACACTTTCACCATTCTGATGAAAATGGAACACTCCTGCAGATAGCAGTCTTTTCAGGGAATAGGCCCCCTTCATGCAACTCCATACAATGTTCTAAGCCAGGGGTTCCCTGATTACTGGCCTTAGCCTGCTCGGAACTGTGCCGTGTAAGTGGTGGGTGAACCAGTGGTCGGTTGCCCCCAGTTCAGACTGGCTCTATAGAACTGGTAGTAAAACCGGCGGGAGGCTCCGCCCACCGACCCCAACGTCATCAGAACACTTCTGCGCATGTGCAGAAGCACGCATGCACAGCCGTTGCAAACTGGTAGTAAAGGTAAGTAGAAACACACATCCCTCGGGGTGAACGCGCATGCATGCAGCTTATTTGAGCGAGCGACAGGCACGCTCATGTGCGAAGCTCCATTTGTACTAAGGGCAGATGTGCATGCCTGCCATTTGCACAAATGCCACTCACACAGAACCATCTCTTTTTCCTCCCCCCTGGGACACCAAGCCAGAAAGGTTGGGGATCATAGTTCTAAGCTATAGAAAGCAATCTCATTAAAAATAAATTATTTAAACATTCAAATTAGTCAACCTTTCAAGATTTGGCTATCATGGTTTTTAAAATCTTGAAGAGACATCTATTGGCATGGCAGAATTATGGCACCCTTAAATGCAGCATTATAGCTAACCCCTCTCACCACCCCAAAAAGGAAGACAAATTAAGTTTTTCAGAAGAGAAGAAATGTGAAAGGAAAAACAATAGTTTGTATAAGCACTTTATGGCCCAGAACATACTTTGTAGGTTATAACCTTTTAATATTAAACTTTGATTAAATGACTGTTTAAGGTTATAGATAAAGAGTATATTTTTGCAATTAGAATATTTATTTGTATCCTACCTTTATTATTTTTATAAATAATTCAATGTGGTGAACACACAAGATACTCCTTCCTCCTCCCATTTTCCCCATAACAATAGCCCGGTGAGGTTGGGCTGAGAAAGGAGGATTGGCCAAAAATCACCCAGCTAGCTTCCATGAGTAAGGTAGAACTAGGATTCACAATCTCCTGCCTTCTAGCCTGATGCTTTAACTACTAAATACTACATTGAGCACTAAGCAATAATTTTTATGATGCATGAAAGTAATATGACGTTATCATTTCTCAACAGTGAAAATGTTGAGATTTTTCTAAAATCTAGTTCCTTAAGATTTTATTATTGTGCCCTCTGGTGCACCTCCGATGTAAAATGATGATGAATTAGAGTGACTCACTAGACGAAGAATAGTCATTCTATCTGCTGACAATTCTGAAGGTAGAGGAACTTCATTGAATAAGAATTTGCTAGCTATCTGTATTTATTTTCTGCTTGCTTATCTTTTCTTCACAGCTAGTGGTTTGTGCTTCTTCCTTCCCCAATATCTACAGAAGGAGCAGATCAGCAGAGAATCAGGTCAATGTTGTTTCTCCACCTTTTGTTGCTTATCTTGGCAGGAGGTATCAATCTGCCTTTTCAGCAAACAGAGGTGGGTTGAGGTAGGCCTGACTGGCACTTATGAGCATGGGTGAAATGTAAAATTTGTTACTACCAGTTCTGTGGGCATGGCTTGGTGGTGGTGGTAGGGTAATGTGACTGGGTGAGCGTGGCCAACTTTTTTTTTTTTTTTAAACTTTTCAAAGCATTTTTCTACAATCTCTTCGGCCAAAGAGATTGCAAAAAAATGCTTTGAAAAGCCTCTGCCGATCAGGCAACTCAGCTGGGATCGTCAGAGGCTTATCAAAGCATTTTTTTTACCACCTCTTCGGCCGAAGAGGTTGCAGAAAAAAATGCTTTGAAAAGCCTCTGATGATCCTAGCTGAGCCGCGCGATCATCAGAGGCTTTTTTTTTTTACTTTTAAAAGCATTTTTTCGTCAGAAGAGGTTGTAGAAAAAATGCTTTTAAAAGTAAAAAAAAAGCCTCTGATGATTGTGTGGCTCAGCTGGGCATGGGGGAGAGGGGGGGGCGCAGGGATTTTTGCTATCTGTTCTCTGAACCACCTGCCGCCATCATTACTGGATCGGGCGATCTGGTCTGAACCGGGAGCATTTCATCCCTGCTTATGAGTAATCTATGGCCTATCTATCTGACTTACCTTGCAATCTACCAGACTATCCAATTGGATCACTGAAATAACTCATTGGGGAAGAGAGCAGAACTGAGCCACTCCTGTTGAGCTAACTGGTACTCTTTCCATGATCTTACAAAAAATAATTATATTTAATATTTATGGAGTATCTGATGAGCATTCAAAATGTTTCACATATTTTCAACTCAGAAATAATTCACCAAGTACGCTATTATTAAATCTACTTTCTAAAGGAAAAAAAATACTTACTTCTATTGTCATTTTTTACCAATTTACTAGGATAACTCTTGTTCATGGGCACATATGGTTCTGGAGGTGGCAAGTCAGACAGAGGATGGAAGGAAAATCTGCTTTCCCATTCATCTAGATAAACATAAAGGAATTGTATAACATTAGTGCATACATAAGACAAATCATGTTAATACAAATCTCAACTAATAGGCTCATTCAAGAGCATTCCATAAAACTGACTACTACATTTTACAAAATATTGGATTGTTGACATATTATTCAATAGAGTGTATATTTTGTAAACCAGTCTTAAACTGGGCGTACATCCAAATGTGAATAGATCTTGTTTAGCATAGTTGGGCTTATTTTTCATGAGACTATTTTTCATAAGACTGAGGGTGGCATTATATTTCCAAATATTGGAACATCTTTAGCTTCAAATCACTTTATTTTTCCAACATAAATACTGTACATCCCTTTGATTCAGGGTAGGCTGACATCCAATATGTCTTGAATGCATCAATTTTTTCCTTAAATTGTCTCATGACTTTACATACTTTTAATTTGTTTTAAACAGGACTTTCATATTATTACAAATATGTTTAACTGAAAAGAACAGTAAATTCATTTCACTTCCTCTTTCCATTCTCATTAACTTCACCCAGTCCATATATCTAAAATCAACCTGGCACTGGTCATGAAACCATATAAAAATATTACTAACAACATGCGAGCTTACAACATCTGCTATATGTTTTGTAATATAACTGATCCAGATAGGCAAGATCAGCTTCTCTTATAGTTCTTAACTCTAGCAAGATTGATGCAAAATACAAGGACTTATATAAATTCTAAGGTGGTCAAAGGTTTGTTCCCTCCATCATCTGCGTTTACACTGAAATGAAACATTCTTTACTTATAAAAAAAATCAGTATTTTTTTATAAGTAGCCTTTGATTATTATATGAACTGAGTGGTGGAAAAATGTGATGTGTGAGCCTCACATATACAATGACAGATATGGAAACCTCTTGCCATACAGTTGAAAGAGCTTTCTTGCATTCTGGAAAAAATGGAGAGTTCCTTCCAGAACTCCACAAGAGAAGAATTTTCCATAAACACCAGGACTCTTGCTAATATGGTGTTGAAAGCAAGAGGGTGAATAAATGATCCCAAATACCACCAGAGAGGCCTCTAGGGAACCATCTTGCTTTGAGGTTATGGGAGAAGAAGCATAATTAGATCCGTGATTAGCCACCATCCAGCTCATTATGGTTGGTCCTTCTGCTTCTGTCCTCTGGAGATGGCAGAATAAGCAATAAGAATAAGCAAGTTCAAGCAAAGGGAAGGTGGCCAGAAGAACATATGCCATGCAAATCTGAAGTCTCGTCCAATCTGCTACTGCTCTCTTGTTTATTCTATACTTTCACTTCCTTTTTTTTGTGTAAATCTGAAGCCAAATAACTGGACTGACTGGTTTATGTAGAGAACTAAGAACTGAGATAGATATATAATACAGAGTAACAGAGTTGGAAGGGACCTTGGAGGTCTTCTAGTCCAACCCCCTGCCTAGGCAGGAAACCCTACACCACTTCACACAAATGGTTATCCAATATCTTCTTAAAAACTTCCAGTGTTGGAGCATTCACAACTTCTGGAGGCAAGTTGTTCCACTGACTAATTGTTCTGTCAGGAAATTTCTTCTTAGTTCTAGATTGCTTCTCTCCTTGATAACCCATTGCTTCTTGTTCTACCCTCAGGTGCTTTGGAGAATAGCTTGACTTCCTCTTCTTTGTGGCAGCCCCTGAGATATTGGAACACTGCTATCATGTCACCCTGGTCCTTCTTTTCATTAAACTAGACATACCCAGTTCCTGCAACTATTCTTCATATGTTTTAGCCTCCAGTCCCCTAATCATCTATCTTGCTCTTCTCTACACTCTTTTTAGAGTCTCAACATCTTTTTTACATTGTGGCGACCAAAATTGGATGCAGTATTCCAAGTGTGGCCTTACCAAGGCATTATAAAGTGGTATTAACACTTCACGTGATCTTGATTCTATCTCTCTGCTTATGCAGCCTAGAACTGTGTTGGCTTTTTTGGCAGCTGCTGCACACTGCTGGCTCATATTTAAATGGTTGTCCACTAGGACTCCAAGATCCTTCTCACAGTTACTACTATTGAACAAGATACCACATATACTGTACCTGTGCATTTTGCTTTTCTTGCCTAAATGTAGAATCTTACTTTTTTCACCATTGAATTTCATTTTGTTAGATAGCTCCCAATGTTCAAGTCTGTCAAGATCCTTCTGTATCTTAAGCCTATCTTCCGGAGTGTTGGCTATTCCTGCTAGCTTGGTGTCGTCTGCAAATCTGATGAGTTCCCCATCTATCCCCTCTTCCAAATCCTCGTCCAAATATAAATTGGAGATGAACAACCAAAATGAACAGGATGGTGGCTAATCGCTAATCTGTTTATGCTTCTTCTCCTATAAACTCAAGGCAAGTTGATTCCCCAGAAGCCTCAATGATTGGGACCCTTTATTTCCCTTCTGGTTTTTTATGTCTGCAAGAGTCCAGTGTATATGGAAAATTATTCTCTTGCTCTAAGGAATGCTGAGTTCCTTCCAGAAGGCAAGAAAGTTCTTCCAACTGTATAGCGAGACTCTCCATACCTGCTATTGTACGTGTGAGGCTCACAAATCATATTTTTCCACCATTCCACTGACAGATTGGAAACTAGGCATTCAGACAATGTCAAAACAGGAATACCATCACTCACCATCACAGGATGAATCCTGGAAGCCATTTCGGAGGACAGATGACGGGAGTGATGGAGGAGGGGGTGGGGGTGCTCCAGAACCTGGCCTGTCAGGAGGAGGTGGGGGCACAGCCCCACCTCTGGGTTTTTCAAATCCTCCTCTTGAGGGAAGCTGGGGAGTAGCTGGCAGTGCCCTGGAAGTACTTCCGTTTCTGGTTAGCGGAGGTGGGGGTGGAGGGAGAGATCCTGAAAATAATGGGAACAAAAAGTAAAGGTAAAGGTTTCCCTCACACATATGTGCTAGTCGTTCCCAACTCTAGGGGGTGGTGCTCATCTCCATTTCAAAGCTGAAGAGCCAGCATTGTCTGAAGATGTCTCCATGGTCATGTGGCCAGCATGACTAAACACCAAAGACACACGGAACGCTGTTCTATAGAACCGGTAGTAAAGCTGGCAGGAGGCTCCGCCCACCGACCTCGATGTCATCAGGAAGCTTCTGCGCATGCGTGCAGCCCCGTTGCGAACCGGTAGTAAAGGTAAATAAAACCCACTCCTGGACAAGTTATGGGAGCTCACCCCATTACGCAGCACTAGGGATTCGAACCGCTGAACTGCCAATCTTTCAATCAACAAGCTCAGTGTCTTAGCCACTGAGCCACCGCATCCCTGAACAAAAAGTATTTACTGACTGTACATTTTTGCCAGAGCCAATCACTCTTCTCAAACCTCCAAACAAGCCCCCACTCCAGTGCCTTATTTTGGAAAAACACACCCATTTTTCTCATAAGCTATAAGCAAATGCCATTATCCCTCCCAGGTAAACCAGACAGGGAACACAACTAGATGAAATAATTCTTCTTTATTGTAAGGCTACAGCAACAGAATCTTGCAAGCCTTAAGGTACAAGGTTGCCATTTTAAATTGCTTAATCCATTAAGGTGGGTTCTTCCTAAATTTCCTAAGCTTCTTTCTTCAATCATTAAGCCTGGGGGCTCCTGCCACTTGTCTGATTATTTCCTAGGTAGCTTCTCTCACACACATATATCTAATTCTGCTTGGGGCAAAGAGGCAGAGATTGAATTCTCAGTTTGAGAAAGCTTCCATGAACATCAACTGGCAATCATAATACATAACTATCACGTATCTTAAGTTTACAACATGCTGAAAAGTTCAGCCAGAGTTTCAGTTAGAAAACAGTATGTATCCTACACTAAGCCAAATCCAAAAATGCAAGGG
This sequence comes from Pantherophis guttatus, assembly GCF_059756535.1. NCBI lineage: Eukaryota > Metazoa > Chordata > Lepidosauria > Squamata > Colubridae > Pantherophis > Pantherophis guttatus. Next base: position 154,797,368 of record NC_142063.1, read on the forward strand.
AATTCCTAAAGGATGAATTCTTCCTATAGGAGGCTGAATTTTCCTACAAAGCAGTCATAAACAAAAACACTGAGATAAGCTCTGCCTACAATCCATTTCAGAAAGAAAGCAATCAAAAGATGAAGAAAAGAGGCAAACAGACTTAAACCCTCTTATCCCTCTTTTCACATCTTTTAACCAACAGTCAGATAGGCAAGTACTGGAACCAGATAAAAAAGAACAATCAAGGCTGGTAAGAGAAGCTACTACACATATACAGCTAGTGAATTCCACCCTCCATGTTGTTACCTGGCCCAATAATGAAACAGCAAAGAAACAAGCTCAGAGAACATTAAGAACAATATCCATCCATCCCATCCCTCCATCCATATTCAGGTAGATCAGACTAGGAATCCAGTGCCATATAGGTGATTAGTATTTTTTACTGCAAAGCCATAACAAATCTTGCAAATATAAATTTGCTTCTCTCTTCCTCCCTTTATCTTTGTGATAACTAGGGAGGGTTTTGTTAGGTTACATGGCTTCCGTGGACTCATTGTTTTTTTCATATGACCATGTTCTTGGTAGCAGCTTTTTCTGTCCCTCACCCTTTGCCCTCACGCTATTTATGTATGGATATATATATTGCATAACCCTGCATTCAGAATATGGCTTTACATTTTGTAGTAATTTTTGCTCAGATAATCTTACCTGATCTGCTAGGCGGGTCCCTTACAGGAGGCGGTGGTCTCTCAACTGGGGGGGGAAGCGGAGGTCCAGGACGATTGGAGCCAGGCAGACATGGAGGTTGAGAAGAGCCTAGCGATAGGTTCCTTTGAGGAAGCCGTGGCATTTCATCATTTCCGCCAGATGCCGGTGGAACTGGAGGTGGGCCTGGCCGACTTGGGGGAAGAGGAGGAGGTACCTGAGATCCTGCAGGTGGCCGTGGTGTGGAAGGAATTGGTGGTTTGTGGTTTTGGGGCGGGGGAGGTGGTAGGGAAGCCTCCCTGCCAAAAGATGGCCTGTTTCCACTTGGAGGTAATGGTGGAGGTGTCTTATCTTCTGTTGGCCTACCTGGTACTGGAGGGAGAGGAGGCCTGTTTGAGAAGGGAGACGGAGGACTAACTGGTGATGATTGTCGAATGGATCCTCCAGGCCCTAAATTTCTATTACCTGGGAAAGGTGGAGGGGTAAGCCCTAAGCTCGCTTGTCTGCTGGCCCCGGGCACAGGGGGTGGTCCCCTATTGTACAGACTAGATGGAATAGGTCTTGGAGTATTTGGCACAGGAGGAGCACCCGTGTCAGGCCGGGAGCCAAAGTCAGGTCTTGAGGGAGGCATTCGGTTTCTCTGTGGCTCTGGAACTGGAGCTCTTAGTCCAGAAGGACCCGGAAATCTGCCTACTCCACTTGGAGGTGAAAAAGGCTTTGCGGATGTTGCTCGCCCTCCTGGTGGAAACACTGGAGCTTTGTTTCCTGCAGAATCTAAAAATAGAAAGCAATTAGTAGATCCACGTACAGAGGTGTGTAGAAGGGGAAATAAATTGTATCTGGGGGATTTTGTATAATCAATTTTGACCTATAATGTCGAAAAGATGGAAATATAAAGCAACAGCTCCTTCCTCTTAATATATATCCCAACTGGCAATCTTACTCATTCAGGCACTTCCAATCATACTGAACTTCAATTCCAATAATCCTGAGCCCAAAAGCCAGACAGTCCAAAACGTCTGGAAGTTATCAGGTTGGAAAAGCTGATTTGCTGCCAGGAACGGCTAATACAAGCCAGATTACAGAGAGAAAAAATCTACAACTGTATAAGAGTTTTCACTTCGTATTTGAACAAGGCTCCATTTATTTCGTGTTATTACCCTCTCTATGTTAATTTCAGTAAGTATAATTAGATCTGCTTTGTAGCTCTTGAAGAAAACTTCTACATTCAATATACTATAAAACAAGAGGGAAGGGCAAAGGCATTTCTGGACTATTCCTAAACTTCCTGAAGGAAAACAGGCAACCTCTCAAAGAAACTCTGGCATGTTAAGTGCTATGAGATTAAAAGGAAGATCTATAAAAAGCTGCTTTGACATAAGAGATAATGCTGGCTTTGAACAACTGTTATATCACCACTTGTTCAAAGTGCACTTTAGGTATTTTAACAGTGCTACTTCATTCATATGCTTGCAAACAAAGAAGGTACAATTCTGTCTTCCTGTAAACTCCCTGGTTTATATTCTCTGGCCAAGAAATGTATTGAAGTGTCAAGAAAACAATAAATCATGTGGTACAATGCATATTGCTTTGCAGAAATCTGTGCACTGTTTATATATATATATTTTGCCATCTTGTAATTTTATACTGCTATTATAAAATGCTGTTGGACTTTTTAAAACGAGAGTTGGTGAATAAGCATCTTAAATAACTAAAATAAACATATCACTCTTTTTCAGGCATGCTGTTCCAAAATTTGATACCAGCATAATAAAAACAATTAAATAAAAGACAGCCTAATGGAAAATTATTGTTATATTAACTTTCACAATTTCCTGACTGGTCTACATGTCATACTAAACCATGTCATACTAAATCATTGCACATACTTCATTAAGTTATAATGAAGTATGTAAAATTAAGTAAAATTAAGATTTTATATACAACATGCTAAATCCAAATCAAACCAGCATTATGGTTTGGTCTGATATGCAAATCCAACTAATATACTATATAACTCCAACCTATTAAATAAATCAGTGCAGCCTGGAGAATACACTATTATGGGGCTGAATTGATGGACTTCGTGTTGATTGATAAATTGGACAAATCACGTATCCAAGCTCACAGAATTATTGTATAGATAAAACAGAAAAATTTCATGGCTAGCATCTTGAACTTTGCAAAGCAGGGTGTAAATTATTGATGAATAAAATGAATAGGCAAGAACCTGAATGCAATGGAGCAACTAAATACGATTCTCTAGATAGGGGAGAGGCAGGAAAAAAAGTAACGGTGAACCCTAAAGATCTTGGCTTAATACCTTTCCATACAACTGAGTTAAAAAGTATTTTCTAGCTACCCTTGAGTCAGCAGAAAACTATAACGGCATAAGACAGGCTGTTCCCACTGCCAATCCCTGTTCCAACTGCCACCTCTATTTCTAGTTTCCTCCATGGTAATGGGCAATAAAACCTAATAGATTTCATACAATCTAGAGTTGACTTTGAATAATGTTGACGCAAATGGCCAGCCTTAAACTACCCTACTTTGGACATATTATGTGAGGACTTAGCTCTCTAGAGTAGGAATGGGTGCCTCATTTGAAGACTTGAAGGACTAGGTTAGGGACAGATTGTCATAGAGGAAGTCTATCTTGCCAAGAATCAATAATGACTTAATGCCACATAATCATTTAAGTTTGTGTGTGGGGTGGGGGGAATGCTACATAACAGCTATAGATGGCTTAACTTTGCCATTAAGGGTTTGGAGAGCACCATGGGAACCCCGCAGAGAAAAAAAAATGTCAGGGCATATTAGGACTGTGGTTAGGTGCAAGTGGAGACATGCCTAAGTGGTGAATACTGAGTCAACATTTTTTTTAAAAAAGGATTTATGTGTTGTTTCCATACTTCTACGCCTGATAACAAAAAGGGGGAAAAACCCAGCAATTGTGCCAAGAACATCTAGGGTCGGGTAAAGGAACAATGTTCAGTTTCAAGTGCACATGATCTATTAACAACTGTATAACTCAACATAGACCAAAAGCGAAGACTCTTGTGACACTTTGAGACAAACCTGTGGGTTTTTTCAGCTCGGAAATGATGCAACGCCCCTTCCTTGTTGTGCCTGCAGCACACAGGAAGTTAAATATCTTGCTTGAGAGAAACCACTGTTCTTTTGTGATAGGAGAAGAATGTTTTCTTGAGTTTTTGGCTTCACAGATTTAATAGTATTAAGTATAGTCAGTCCAAGGTACTGTGTTTCTAGGAATGCAGCTGCCTTGATAGCACACCTCCCCCTTACCATTATCTCTGTTTGTAGATCTAAGTTTTGGCATCCCTGCTTGGAACAATCCTCCTAAGCCAGGAGGTCCACCGCCACCATAACTGTTACCGCTGTTACTGCTGCCACAGCTACCACTGGAGAAACCAGAGCTGCCACCTCCGCCACCACTTGGCCCTTTTGGTTCTGCAAAGAGAGGAAAATTGAAGGGTTCTTAAATCACGATTCTGAATCCACAAATACCGTACTTTGGCTATTTATATCTAGCTTAAATTAAATAATAACCACCCTGTCCCTAAACAGAAAATTGCTTTAGACTCCAAGCCTTTATATCATAACCATATTAATTAAGAATTTTTAGTTAATAGAAGTTTAGTTTAGTGTACAGCAATTATTATTTATTTAAGTCTGTGATGCTAACTCACCACATTAACCTCTCCCCATCCGGTCCCTTGCAGCTGTGTTGGACTTCAATTCTCATAATGTTCAGCTAGTAGTCACTATATCTTTCATCATGAAGGCTGGAAATCATGTAAATTGAAGTCCTTGGAATGGCTACATACAGATTGCTATGAATAAAATCTCCCCACAACTTCAGATTAATGTCTGGCATTTATTTCTAGGTAAAAGGAAATCTAAGAACACCAACAGAATTTCGTTGATTCGATCTTAGAATAAATTACTTCAATAAAAAATAGGAAATTCTGTTTTATGTCAGCTTTAGAATTATATTTCAGAAATAATTCAAACCAATTAATATCTTTTAAGGATGATGATAATGATAATGGTAGTAACAATAATAATAATAGAAAATTTCCCATCTTTTTACTGGGGCTTTGGGACTGAGAAATCCTATTTATTGTAGACCAGCAACATCTTGTGGTCTGCTGGGAACATTTTCTTCTTTTTATTTATGTGGCTGTTTTTCTATGATATGAACAACTGGGTAATTTACCTGTTTCACTATTAAATGGTTGCATTACAGATATTTAAAATGTAAAGGCTATATTTGTCTTCTTCTTTTAATGACATTTTCATTCTGTTTCTGTTAGGTGACATTGGTCTGCCCTTTAAAGACAGAGGAATGGTTGGAACCTCCAGTTACACACGTGGAAACTGAGGGAGTTACTATATAAATTATTTCAAGTTTTACATATTTGATATTTTTATTGCTAGAAAGGCAAAACAGACTGGTTCTGAGAAAACTGAAAACCATATTTCTCTCATATATTGGAGTGTTTGTTGTGAATGCACAGAGTGCAGGCTCAGATTCCGATAGACCATGGGTGTCAAACTCGATCGCGTTACGTGACGGTTTGCAATGTTTTTTGCCTTTGCGGAGCTGGGGTGGGTGTGGCCTACATGTGACGTATCCAGCCACGGGCCGCCAATTTGACACCCCAGCCATAGATGGCTATTGTGCCAATTTAGATATCTCCATCCACATCTTGTCGAAGGAGAAATGCTTTATTTGTCCTGCAGAGCATAATATTTTTGTTTGTTTTTAAAATCGAAGAAGAATCTGCTGAACATCGAGGCTGAGAAATGAAGGCTTTTACATTGTTCTTCAGAGTTCAGATTAAAGTGTAATTTTCAAGAAAAAAGGAAGTACAAGAAACTGAATCAGATAAAATATCTTTTTTGAAGAGGGTTATATTTCTGAAGAAACAGATCACAAGGCCAAGGTGGAATTTGCATTAGAACTGTTGTTTATTTCCCTCTTGATGTTTAAATTTTCTATCTTGTTTTCTATGTAAACTCTGTAATTGAGTATATTTTAACCATTTATACAAATCTTCATTGGTGCAGGACTAATATTCCTTTTTTAGAGTATTTATGACTTGGAATAAGAAGTTCCTCTCCAATGCTTTTTTTAAAATTATCAATGGTTAGGGGAAAGTACACCGTATCCCTGGGAGACAGATGGTAGCAGAGACAACTATCAAGGGACTCTTCCAAAGCAGGAGGCAGGGCCAGGACAAGAAGACCCAGGGGGCCTCTGAGAAGGAAGGTATGAGGCCTCCAGAGTTCAGGCTCGCAGGCTCAGCCATTCCATTGACTAGAAGGAAATACTTACTATCAAGAACTGGGGCACTCCTATCATTGGTAACAGCCTTTTTCAGCCTTTTCCCTTTGGAAATATCCGACAATAAAGCATTTCGTCCTGCCTGCTCTGATTTATTCAAACTAGGCTTCTCTATGTTTGCCTGCAAAGTAAAAATACAAAATATTAGAACGATGACAGAAGCACTTCAATCAGAATATTTCTTCCTGAAACCAGCACGTTTTTTTGCATCAGAGCTTCATGATTTCCTATAGAGCTTTGTTGCTTGCACATCCATGAAACATTTAGCTGGATCAGATTTTATACCTTTCAAATTACAATTCTGTGAGGGCTGGGTTAAATGGAGTAACTTCCAAATTCTGATTGGTATCAACAGTGCTACCTAGTGTGCCTACTCTCCATCAGCACAGCCTGGGGATGGAGAACATATATTACATCTTGTCAGTGGTGGGTTTCAAAAATTCTTACTACTGGTTCTGTGGGTGTGGCTTGGTGGGTGTGGCATGGCTTGGTGGGCATGGTAGGGGAAGGATACTATAAAATCTCCATTCCCACCCCACTCCAGGGGAAGATTACTGCAAAATCCCCATTTTCTCCCAATCAGCTGGGACTCAGGAGGCAGCGAATAGATGGGGGCAGGGCCAGTCAGAATTTTTACTACTGGTTCTCCGAACTACTCAAAATTTCTGCTACCAGTTCTCCAGAACTGGTCAGAACCTGCTGAAACCCACTTCTGCATCTTGTTCAACAACAATTGCTAACATTTTGGATTTTTATGTATTTTAGGAAGACATCTTTAAAACTATCATGTCTTTCCACAAATCCACATAGCCTTGAATCATAGTTACTAATTCAAAGTAGTAGCAATTTAAAGCTAAAGACTTATTTGAGTCAAGCTAAGTCTAGAAAGACTTCAAGCCATTTTTCTCAGTAGCAAAGAGTACAGAAGAAATTTGCCAAGCTTCACTCCAAAAAAAACCAGTATTGAAATATTTTTATTTTCCTCTGCTTAAATATCTTACCATCACACAGCAAAATGTATCATTTCAGAATGCATGTTTGGAGCGAGGTTCATCAAACAATGTTTGCCTACATGTGTATATGGAAAATGATATGAAGAGAGGTTGCACCCGTAATTTATTTCAAAAACAGCATTTCAAGAAAAATTGGTAAATGGTTTGATAAAAAAGATGGATGAATACACAGTAAAAGATAAAGAAAAATGATATTTAAGGATTCCTTCCAGTGGATACTTTTTAGTATCATGGTTGATAGGGCAGCATCTGATCGGAATGGGACAACTCGCTGCAGCCAACTCACCACGACCAATTGACCACGGCTAACTCACCACAGCCAATTCGCCACAGGACAACTCACCATGGTCAACTCGCTACCAGACAACTCACCGCAGAACAATTCAACAATTTAATTATTTAAAATTATTTTTAAATTATTTTAATTTTTGTCATTCACATTTCATTTTGTCCCTCCTTTGACATCCTTTCTTTAATGATTATATTCCACAATTCCTTTGATATTAATGTAACTCTTGTTCCATGGCATATTGTCCCACAAAGAATTGGCCATGACGAGTTGTTCCATGACGAATTGACTGAAGAGCTGTCCTAGACCCGTGATGGCGAATCTATGGCACGCGGAGCCATATCGGTAGGCACACGAGCGTTGCCCTAGCTCAGGTCCAGCATGCATGCGCGCCTTGGCCAGCTAATTTTCAGGCCTTCTGGACCCACCAGAAGTCAGGAAACAGGCTGTTTCTGGCCTTCTGGCCTCCAGGGGGGTGGGGAAGGCCGTTTTTGCCCTCCTAAGGCTCCTAGAAAGGCTCTGGTGCCTGGGGAGGGCGAAAAACGGGCCTACCGGGCCCACCGTACCATCGCATGCCAAAAGCCCCCTGCGCTCCCCCCACTTTCGGCACACAATGGCAAAAATGTTAGCCATCACTGTCCTAGACCTACATCTGATGGTAGGATTACTGGCATAAACCAAGCTTGGCATCAGCCATCAATGTATTCAGCCTGGGACAATGATTTACACACATTTTTTTGTCTTTCGGAAGGTTATAGAAGTATATAGATATGAAAAAGTTGCATTGTACACAGAGAAGACATTACAAAAATGAATCAGCTGGAAGAATGGAATATTTTGCACAAATATGTAGATGAATGTAGGCTGATATATGTGGTACAGGGGAATACAGGTGAATAAACTGAATACTTAACCAATGGCTCAACTCTAAGCAGGGTGAAAGACAAGGCTGAGTCATTTCCCCCCGGGTAGATTAATTAATATTACGGCTAAATGTACATTCATGTTCATGGTGATATTAGACCTGTGTGAGTTGGGAACATGGATGTGTATCCATTTTGTAGGGAAACGATGCTATGTAGGTGATTAAGAACTCAAATGATTAGCAGCAAACATTAAATAGATCCTATGAAGCAAAAAAGAAATGATTTTTTTCTCTAAAAATGAATGTATTAAAGACTAAACCAGTTGTCTTTAACATGATAAAAGAAAGTCATGTTGGGAATGAACTAATGACATCCTCAAAAAGGGGGAGGTGAGAAAAATAACAACAAAAGACAATACATGAAGTGGTACAGAGACATGATGGAAAGAAGGACAGAAATATGTGGAGTAATACAGGGGTGAAATCCAGCAGGTTCTGACAGGTTCTGGAGAACCGGTAAATTTTGAGTAGTTCGGGAAACCGGTAGCGGAAATTTTGAATAGTTCGGAGAACTGGCAAATACCACCTCTGGCTGGCCCCAGAGTGGGATGGGAATGGAGTTTTTGCAATATCCTATCCCCAGGAGTGGGGAGGGAATGAGTGGGGAGAGAATGAGGATTTTGCAGTATCCTTCCCCTGGAGTGGGGAGGGAATGGAGATTTTGCAGTATTCTTCCCCTGCCACGCCCACCAAGCCACATCACGCCCCCACAAAACCGATAGTAAAAGAATTTGGATTTTACTACTGGAGCAATATAATGAAATGTATTGGTGTAAACTAGATTTAATTAGATTCCTTTTCTTTCCTTTTATATCATGCCTTCAAATTGCTTGGCTTATTATTTCTTACTCTTTTTCTGTGCTTTGGTGTATAGCAGGGGTGTCAAACTCAAGGTCTAAGGGCCAGATCTGGCCCACAGGGTGCTCAGATCTGGCCCTGGAAACAGTGAAGGACCAGCCCAATGTGCCTCTGCCAACAAAAATGGAGCCGGAGAGGCTGCGCTCAGTCTTTGGCCACAACGGCCTCCTGCAGCCCTCTGCCAACGAAAACAGAGCTTGGGGAGGTCGCGTGCAGCCTCCCGGGGCTATGTTTTCAGCCATGACGGCCTCCTGCACCCTCTATCAGCAAAAATGGAGCAGGAGGCTGTCATGGCTGAAAACGGAGCCTTGATGAGTGAAGTTGAGCTGGCCACACCCACTCTGGCCACGCCCCCCAAGGTCAAACAAAACCCTGATGTGGCCCTCAATGAAATTGAGTTTGACACCTCTGGTGTATAGGTATCACATTGCTTCTCCAGAATGAGAATACCTCTAGACTGATCATTATTTATGAATGAGAAGCTCAGCTAATTAACTAACTCTGGAAATTTCTTTTCCTGAAGTAAAATGCATGTAGCATAAATGGTAGATATGTGGCCTCTAAAGATGCAATTTTATATAAGAAGGGCAGCTATATAAATGTTATAAACTTACTAACTAACAAACAAGAATGTAGTAAAAATACGCCCAGCCCAGTTACTCATCCATCTCTGAATGTCTAGGGACTTAAATGAAAGCAGACAATCAAATTCGAGTACAAATAAGCCTGTGAGGAAGCTACATTTTTAAAAAATTGCTAATTTGGAAAGACATGTTTGCATAACTTATTTTCTATAAACTAACACTTTTAGATTAGTGGATAATCTCATAGGATTTCCTGGCTTTATTTGTAGAGGAGCAAAATTGTTGATTACAATACTTTTTATTAAAACCACTTGAAGATTTTTCATTTGCCAGTTCAAACAGCTGTGTAGCTATTTCCAATTTCTTAAACTTACAACCTATGTTTAAAATATGCTGTGTACTGCTAGAAAATCTAAACTATATTTTCTTAACAGAAATACCAACCTATAATAAAATTTAATATAAACATATGAAAATATTTGCAAGGGTAAGATGAAACAGCTTAAATTTTCTCAAATGTCTTAAAAGCTGACTCATGTTTGTTCAAAATTTAACCAAAGTATATTTTACTACCTACCACTATCTCCCATCTTCAGTGTAAATTTTGCACAATGTTCTTGTGCTTTGTTGTGGTGTTAAATTTCTATTATATTTACATGATAGCAGTGTTCCAATATCTCAGAGGTTGCCACAAAGAAGAGGGAGTCAATCAGAGGTGGGTTTCAGCAGGTTCTGACCAGTTCTGGAGAACCGGTAGTGGAAATTTTGAGTAGTTCGGAGAACTGGTAGTAAAAATTCTGACTGGCCACGCCCCCATCTATTCTCTGCCTCCCAAGTCCCAGCTGATCGGGAAGAAATGGGGATTTTGCAGTAACCTTCCCCTGGATTGGGGAGGGAATGGAGATTTTACAGTATCCTTCCCCTGCCATGCCCACCAAGCGCGCCCACCAAGCTACACCACGCCCACTAAGCCACGCCCACAGAATCGATAGTAAAAAAATTTGAAACCCACCACTGGACTCAACCCATTCTCCAAAGCTCCTGAAGGCAGGACAGATGGAAACTAATCAAGGAGAGAAGCAACCTAGAACTAAGGAGACACTTAGAACAATCAGTGGAACAACTTGCCTCCAGAAGTTTTGGATGCTCCAACACTGGAGGTTTTTAAGAAGAGATTGGACAGCCACTTGTCTGAAATGGTATAGGGCTTTCTGCCTGAGCAGGGGGTTGGACTACTGTGCACTTAATTACATGCCCTGTTGTTGATTGTTTTGTAAATCATAACCATTCACCCTAGCAACCCTTTACATGCTCTGAATATTTTAAACATACACACCAGACAAAAGAGGTTGTGGATGCCTGACTGAGTACATTTTACAAACCTAGCCAATTGTTTAACAAGTTCAGCAAAACATGCTTAAGCAAATCATAGTATCCCCTTTCATGGGTAAACAGATAAATGAGAATGGAGAAGTAGTGGGTAAATGTGTTGAATATGTTCACTCCTCCAAAACATATTCCAGATGTTTAGTGACTACCTTAAACGCTGCTCCAGAGAGACATGGAACTTATTACAGAGATGCTGAATCTATCTCTATGGGAAGCACTGAGTGGGTCCCAATTCCATACCTACATTTGCAAGGTTGCCTCTTTGTTAACTTTCATAAATGTAGCATGATTTTAACTAACTCAGGAGTAGTAGGGGATTATTTTTGATCCTTTCCCAAAATAAACGCCAGTTGAGTGCCATTGTAATTTATCCTGTATATATGATTTATTTTAATCATCACAAAGCTGAGCACATCTGCTAAGCCAGGATTTTTTTCCCAACAAAGCTTTGTTGAGGAAACTTAGTAGCCTGATTTGCCTATCACATTTGTTTGTTTAACAAACAAAACATTTAATGTCTTGATGTATGAACCCGGTTAGGAATCATCTAAGGCAGAGGTGTCAAAGTCAAGGCCCAGCGGCTGGATCTGGCCCATGGACTGCTCAGATCTGGCCCGCTGGGCCCTCCTGGAAGTAGTGAAGGACCGACCCGCAGTGCCTCTGCCAATGAAAACGGAGCTTGCAAGGGCCACATGTGGCTCCCCAAGCTCCATTTTCACTGGCAGAGGGTTGTAGGAGGCCATTGCACCCAAAAACGGAGCTCGGGAGCCCGTTTTCACTGGCGGAGCACTCGGGCCACCACAGGTGCCCCGCAACACAAGTGACATGCTGCCCCCCCCCAGCCCCCCCAAGGTCAAACACAAATCTGATGCAGCCCTCAATGAAATCGAGTTTGACACCCCTGATCTAAGGTCTACATCATAGTAGCATAATCTATTTTTATTCTATTTTTTTTATCAGTATGTCCTTCTATATAAATCCACAGTAGAAGATCTAGCTAAATTCACAACAACCTCCCTGAGAATAACTGGGCTAAGAGAGTGAGAAGGAGAAAGCACGACTGGCCCAAAGTCACCCAATCAGCGTCCATGGATGATTCCGTGCTCCTTCTTCAAATCTTTAACCCTAATGCCACACTGTTTCACTGTAAATCAGGATAACTCAAGACAGCAAGCTTTTATGACTAGACTTTGATCCCCAAAGGCACCTGATATTGCTTCCAGAAGTTGTAGGTACTCTAACACTGGAGGTTTTTAAGAAATTGGACAACCATTTGTATGAAATGGTATAGGGTTTCCTGCTGGAGCAGGGGGTTGGATTAGAAGACTTCCAAGGCCCCTTCCAATTCTGTTACTCTGATATGCATAGTAGTTGAAACCTTAATGTTATTTATCTTAGCAAGTTTTTCAGAAAGCACCAAAAAAAAAAAAGAACAAAAAGCTAAAAGAGAACTATATGAAAAACAACAAAAAACAGCCAACTGAACAAACAACAAAACCAACAACAAAATGAAAATCTGTCTGCCTATCATTCTAGTCTAAAACATGCTTTATTTTCACAGGACAAGCTAGGATGATCAAGTTTAGTCTCTCTTCCATTATTTTTATTTTTTAAATTGTAACTTACCTGCGAAAATGTTGGCGGAGGGGGCGGAGCTGGAGGAGGCGGAACAGGCATCTTCTAGACGTCAATCTCACCTTTGTTGCAATGAAACCTATTGGGGGAATACAAATAACCTATATGGTTACAAACTGAGCCATATTCGATCTAGTGGTGAAGGAATCAAGCTAGAAAGCAGGAGACTGTGAGTTCTAGTCCCACCTTAAGCATGAGAACTGGCTGGATGACCATGCGCTCTCTCTCAGTCACTCTCTCTCAGCTCAGCCCACTTCACAGGGTTGTGGTGGGAAAAAGAGGAGGAGGAAGGAGTATCAAGTATGTTTGCTGCCTTGTGTTATTTGTAAAAATAATGGTGGAATAAAAATCAATAAAATTCATGAGCAACTATTCCCCCTTTCTCCATTATAATTTATAATAAATTTGTAGTTTTAGAGAGCAAAAGATCTGACTTGACTGAAAATCCAGTCAATCTACTTTTGTTTAAAGAAATAGGATGATATGGGACAGAAAGCTAAGATAAAATAAAGGCACAAACATCTTCGCATGTCAATGTTTCAAAGAGCAAGTTTCTAGGTCATCTGTCCTATTTGGACCAAGATATCTACTATGGCATTGCCAGGGGAGAGATCTAGATTCAAAAATCTCCATTTAGCTATGATGCTTGTGAAGATCAGTCTCAAATTCTCAGTCTAATCTACTTCACAAGTTTGTCATAAAAGATAAAATTCAGAGAAAAAAGGAACAATAATGTGGACCATCCAGAGTTCCTTGAAGGGGAAAAAAAAATAAGAAAAGTCCAAAACTCCTACGTGCTACAGAATCAAGGAAGTAAACCAAAAACAAGAAGCTTAAAGGCAATTTTTATTATTCCTCCACCAGCGTGCTTAAGAACTGGATGACCTAACTTTCAGTGCTAACATCTAGTTACATACCCCCCCCCAAAAAAAGTCAGGGCACCTCAGACATGGAAAAGCTTTAGAAAGAGAAAAGATTTTGGTGTGAAGACACCTGAGAGTTCATATTCAGTCTTTTATAATGTCTTAATGGCAGCGTGTTTTTTGTAATCACTGTTTTCATGGTTTTACTGCAGACGTTTTGTGAGATAGGCAGCATATGATAAATAATATTCCAAAAGACTTAGATGTATCCTATTGGGAAATAGATGGAAGATATACATGTATTAAATATTTCCAACACAGAATATTGAGGAATAGGCTGCAGTTTATTCTATTGCTTCCCAAAAAATATATTGTAAGTTGCAGAGAGAAAGTAAATTTGATCTACAGTTTGAAAAGTAGAAAGTTTGGTGTGAAGGTTGTAAATAAAACATGGTCCAGATCAGTGGTGAAATCCTCTGTGGATCACCACCGGTTTGCTGCCCGCGCATGCGTGGTGCGCGGAAAAAGTATGCACGCATGCACAGCATATGCAAAAAGCACACTGCATGCGGTGCATGCCAAATGCGCGCTTTGCGCGGAAAAAGAAGTCTTCACTAGGTAAGTAGAACAGCGAGAGGGGGGGAAACAGCTGTGCCGAGCGATTTAGAATATAAACCGCACGGTACAGCTGATCGTTGGAAATACCGGTTCATACGAACCGGTAGCTTTTTTTTACTACCGGTTCGCCACTGGTCCAGATCAGTGTTTCTGAACCTCAAAAAGATTCGTGGACTTCAATTCCTAGAATTCTCCATGCTAGCTGAGGAATTCTGGGAGTTGAAGTCCTCACATCTTAAAGATGCTGAGGTTCAGAAACACTGACTTAGGTATTATTAAGTAGATCATCCTTTTCTTTGGGGACTAGCCAAAAAGAACAAGTAAACAAGACTTTCAATCCAACACCAGGTATTTTAAACTGTTATTGGGAAGGGTGGTAAGGGAAAGAAATGAATCATTTCTCTTGGCTGCATATTGTTGCTGCTCCATACATTATTCTTACGTCTAATAGCAGCATGGAGGAGTTTTCAGGTTCTAAAAAGTACTTTTCTGAAAGGAAATGAATGATGGGGGTGGTGAGGAATGCCATATATCAATCCAGTTATCCTATTGCTAAGATTTAGTCAGCAATTTGATCAATACAAAATGTAATATTATCTAACTCAGATATGTTCTATACTCTCTCTTTCCTAAAGACAATCAGACTAAAAGCTTGATTTACAATATTACAGTGATTTGCTCTGCAGTCACATTTTCCTCATTCTTATATTAAAACACTTCCATCAATTAGTATCAGCTGAAGTTGTCAGTATTTTAGCATTATACGTTTTGCTATCAATCTACCCCGTAAAAAAAGAAGCTGTTTTTTCTGCAACCATTTTGTCTAAATGTGAAAACTGCAGTCTAAAGTTAAATCTGTTTCACTTCCTGTTAATAGAAAAATAGTTCTTGCAGCAAACCACAATTTTTTTTTATTAAACTACAAGTTTCAGGGTGTTTTTTCTTTCCATAACTGCAATGGTTTGTTGAATTCATATCCTACAGCCAACAAATCCTGAGAAAATACTTATAGCCATTCAAATGTAAGCATTTTTGTTATTCTGAGGTGGTAGCAGATTATATAATGCAGTAAGCAGAAACATATCAGACTGATTATGCTTAGAATTCCTATGAGGATTAGACAAACCATATTTAATTTTCTTAACACATTTTAAATACATAAAGCATTTTAATGAATCTTAAAAATTCATCGTGTACCAGTAGCTTTGAGTACAAACTTCTGTAGACTACCCAAATTTTCATTTAGCATTTTGTTTAATGTAAAAGGTATTTTGAAAACAGAAATGGTATTAAGCATAATGTAATTTATATTGACCAAGCATCCAGATCTCCCTGTCTTTGACAAGTTCTATTTCTCAAACCAAACAATTTATATAAATTATGTCACTAGGTTTACCGTAATTTATTGTGTGTCACTTATGTTATTACATATTGATCCAAATGATGTCAATTGATCCAAATAATATACATTCATATTTAACAAACTCCCCCTTCCCTCGAATAGCCTGTTACTGTATATGAAATTTCACTGTATTGTTTTTAGACAGATAAACACTGAAAATGTGGAGGAAAAATCACAGTCTTCGTGCCCAAAGCTTCCTTTCCTTTCTTGGACCTTTGGTTGTTGTAACAACACTGGCAGCAATCTTTAGATATGTAGCATAACTAAAAACACACAATTCTAAAATTAAATACTTCTAAACCCCTTTCAACCTGGGAGGCCCAAGACTTGTCACAACAGGTCTGCAACCTCAGACTTCTATGAAAAATTAGAAAAACAAAAACTAAAGGCAGTCCTTGTTTAGTGACAACAATTGGAACTCACAATTTGGTCATTAAGCAAAGCAATTATTAAGTGAAACCATAACTGTGTGCTTATGTTGTTACTTCAGCTTTCCTTTGCTTTACAGATCAGAGCTGAAAAAGTCATAATTGCATGGATTAGTTGTAAAGTTACTTTTTCCGTCACCGCTGAATTGCAAATGATCACTAAATGAGGCAGTTGTTAAACAAGAACTACTTGTATAGGCAGTTTCACAGGTGCCTGTAAGATCAGCAATGATGTTGTATTGAAAATCTTGAATAGTAACTTAATTATTTAAGACCAAACTTTTCAAATACCCTGAGCTAGGCTAAGCGGGTGGTTATGGGAGCGACGCGGAGTTCCCATGTAACACCTCTCCTGCGCGAGCTGCACTGGCTCCTGGTGGTCTTCCAAGTGCGCTTCAAGGTTCTGGTTATCACCTTTAAAGCGCTCCATGGCTTAGGACCTGGTTATCTACGAGACCACCTGCTACCACCAATAGCCTCCCACCGGCCAGTACGCTCCCATAGAGAGGGGCTCCTCCGGGTGCCATCGGCCAAACAATGTTGACTGGCGGCCCCTAGGGGGAGAGCCTTCTCTGTGGGGGCACCTACGATCTGGAACGAGCTCCCCCCGGAGATACCCCAACGATGCCCTTGAAGTGATGTCCCGGTGCCTGGAGGCCGTACGGATCTGGATGGGGAGGAACAGGCTCAGGCTCAACCCATCCAAGACCGAGTGGCTGTGGTTTCCGACGTCCCGATATAGTCAGTTGACGCCATCTCTGACTATTGGGGGCGAATCACTGGCCCCCACGGAGAGGGCTCGCAACTTGGGCGTCCTCCTGGATTCACGGCTGTCTTTAGAAGAGCACTTGACGGCCGTGACCGGGAGGATTTTCTATCAGGTTCGCCTGATTCGCCAGTTGCGTCCCTTTCTGGATCGGGACTCGTTACGCTCGGTCGCTCATGCCCTCGTCACCTCCCGCCTGGACTATTGTAATGCTCTCTACATGGGGCTCCCCTCGAGGAGCACCCGGAGGCTCCAACTGGCGCAGAGTGCGGCCGTGCGGGTGGTTATGGGAGCGACATGGCGCTCCCATGTGACACCTCTCCTGCGCGAGCTGCACTGGCTCCCGGTGGTCTTCCGGGTGCGCTTCAAGGTTTTGGTTACCACCTTTAAAGCGCTCCATGGCTTAGGACCTGGTTATCTACGGGACCGCCTACTACCACCAATAGCCTCCCACCGGCCAGTACGCTCTCACAGAGAGGGACTCCTCCGGGTGCCGTCAGCCAAACAATGTCGGCTGGCGACCCCTAGGGGGAGAGCCTTCTCTGTGGGGGCACCTACCGTCTGGAATGAGCTCCCCCCAGAGATACGGAGGATCCCGGATCTGCGCATCTTCCGCCGCGCTGTGAAGACTCTTTTATTCCATCAAGCAGGCTTGGCCTAATCTCCTCCCTCTTTTAATATATAAATTTTAAATTTTAAATCTGTTCTTAAATTATTGGGGTGTTTTAATTTGTCTGGGCCAAAATGATTTAATTTGATTTTAACTGGTTTTTAAAATTTTTGTACTTATGTATTTTATTGCTTGGCTGTTCACCGCCCTGAGTCCTTCGGGAGTAGGGCGGTATACAAATCAAATAAAACATAAAACAAACATAAAACATACGGAGGATCCCAGATCTGCACACCTTCCGTCACGCGCTTAAGACTTTTTTATTTCATCAAGCTGGCCTGGCCTAAATCTTCTCCCTTTTTAAATGTAATTTTTAATTTGTTTTTAAATTATGGGGTATTTTAAATTCAGCCAAATTATTTAATTCATTTTTAATTTATTTTAAATTTTTGTATTTAAGTGTTTTATTTTATGGCTGTTCACCGCCCTGAGTCCTTCGGGAGAAGGGCGGTATAGAAATTTAATAAAATAAAATAAATAAATAAAATAAACACCCAGATGTCCATTAGATGACAGCAAAGATTACCCAAACAATTCTTAACTCTTTGTCACCATCAAGGATTGTATGTATTTTGCAGTAGGGTAAAGTAGCCTATAAACATCTTTGTAGCATACTTACAAATTTCAATTCCTTTGCAATCAGGACTAGGATCCCTGACCTAGAATTACAGGGTATGACATGCACCCAATAGGCTATTTTAAACCTATTCACTTAAAAAAAAAAAAACTTAAATTTAGACAAAAGACAGAAGTGGAGAACTCTCTGCAGTTATTCATTTCCTGAATGATTAGCTCTAAATAGAAAAAGAGAAATATTGGCAAGGATACTAGAAGATTTGGAAGGGAGAAGTGGAGAAATGGGGATTAAATCAGTAGTGTAAGACTTAGTACTGGTCGTCCTCAACTTATGACCACAATTGAGCCCAAAATTTATGTTGTTAAATGAGAAATTTGTTAAATGAGTTTGCTCCATTTTATGACTTTTCTTACCTTATGTGTTAATTACTGCAATTCTTAGTCACATAGTTATTAAGTGAATCTGGCTTCCCCATTGACATTGCTTGTCAGAAGGTCGCAAAGGAGATCACATGACTCTGGGACACCGCAACCCTCATAAAATGTGAGTCAGTTGCCAAGCCTCTGTATGAAAATCACATGACCATGGGGATTCTGCAAAGGTCATAAGTGTGAAAAATGGTCATAAGTCACTTTTTTCAGTGCTGTTGTAACTTTGAACGTTCACTAAATGAACAGTTGTAAGTCGAGTACTACCTGTATTCTCCTAAAGGCTTACATTTTTGGTCCCAGGCATAATACATTGAAACGCAAGCTTGTAGGACCAACTGAAGCTGAGCAGTATGCAAATACTCACACTCGGAAAGAAAGAAAACAATAACATTGAAGTGCCAGATTTTTTAAAGGATATAAATAAGTGTGTTGTCTCTTTAAAAAGGGGAAATTGGTAAAATAAAATAAGCAGTTTAAAAACAGGTTGGGAGATGCATTTTTGAAAATTAGCATAATCTGGAGATACGATGATTCGGGACAGGGTCAAAAAAGGCAACATTGGGGTAATGCACACAGAAAACCATCACAGCTTCAATCATGTGGTCCTGACTGGCAGAGAAGATTGACATGCAGTTAACGTGGCCAGCCTTGACTTTGACTGTATAATCCACTTAGTGTTAATATGTCAGTCTGTAAATCATGGCTTATGGCAAAGCATTATTTGGCTTGTTCAACAAACCATGGTCAAGACAAACATGGCTTTGTGTAACATGTGAAGCCACCCACCTGCATACAATCTGCCTCTCTTTCTCACTCTCTATTCCTAATCATGGTTTGTGTAAGAATATAATGCATAGGACAAAAGGAGAATTAAAAGGCAAAAATTTTAAGATATGTGTTATATACCCACGTACTCCCACACCAGGGGTGGGTTCCACTTACATTTACTACCGATTTGCAATGGGAGCGCGCTTGCGCTTCTGCGCATGCGCAGATCGTCAGTGATGACATCAGGGTGGGTGGGCGGAGCCTCCCACCGCCATTACTACAAGTTCACAAGAACCGTACCGAACAAGGAGCAACCCACCACTCTCCCACGCCAACAATTAGAAACAAGACATGTAGAAGAAGTAAAACAAGCAGGCTATATATCAAGAAACACTATCCTTTCCTTAACCTCTTGAAATCTTTCCTAAAGAAAGCTGTCTAAAGTTGTCATTAACATGAATATTATTAGCAGAGAACAGCATATTATTAAACAACAAAGCTACCTATTTTCATGGAAAATCAAACTAACCAGCAATGATGAGGGTGGTGGGGCATACAATTTACATTTAGGATGCCAATACAACTATTATTATTATCATCATCAAGAGCAGGAGTTTCCAAACTTGATAACCTTAAGACTTGTGGACTTCCAACTTCCAGAATTCTTCATGCTAGCTGTGGAATTCTGTGAGATGAAGTCCACAAATCGTAAAGTTGCCAAGTTTGGAGAGCCCTGTTCAAGCGCATACTTGGTACAATTGCAAAAAATAGATCCTGCTGCTATAGCAGTGAACTAAAACAGACCAAAACTTCTCCAAATATATTCCAATTGTGAACATATCTGTATTTGGGACATCAAATTAAAGTACACATTTCTATTCTATAAGGTACAGTACAATGAGCCACGGTGGCGCAGTGGTTAGAGTGCAGTACTGCAGACTACTTCTGCCGGCTGCCTGCAATTTGGCAGATTGAATCTCACCAGGTTCAAAGTTGACTCAGCTTTTCATTCTTCCAGGGTCGGTAAAATGAGGATCCAGATTGTTGGGACAATATGCTGACTCTGTAAACTGCTTAGTGCTGAAAAGCACTGTAAAGCAGTATATAGGTCTAAGTGCTATTGCTACAGGACTTCATATTTTTAAAGAGAGCATTCATGTCACCCCATCAGATGACTTTCAGATAATCTAGCAATATGCTTACAGGGCTCCACTGGTTCCAAATAATTTCTATTGTTGTTCATCAGCCTTACTGCCTCATCCAACATTTTTAAAAACATTTTTTGGGGGGCAGAGCAAGCATCTCAATGAGATGGTACTGAGTATTTGTGGCCATGGGTTTGTAAATGCCCATACCTATTGTGGTAGTTGTATGAGTAAAATGCGATGTTCTTAACATTTCAAATGTGACGACCTCTTCCCTCCCAAATTTGCTTACCTCTCTTGCACATACAAATATATTAGAAAGTAGGAAAAAGACAAAAATCCAATCCCTTTCCCCCCCACACACACATACATTCATAATATTGTTCTGCCAAATACAGTAAAGTGAAATTTGTTGCAAATAAAAAAAAAATCACTTGTGCTTATCTTTCCAAAAGCTAAGTATCTTACCTCTAACTTTGGGTACGCAAATCTTAACTACAAAAATATATCAACAGTCTAACAGTCATTTATTTACAGAGCTCTTTTGAAGTCCTTTAACTGTCTCACCCTTATCTGTTCAGTTGCTAAACTCAATCACTGGATTTTACTTTCAGTTTCTTGATCTCAGTCTTTTATAAATTAAAGAGAAAGAAGAGAGTGAGAAAAATAATATTTTTTTTTGAAACGTCTTGTAAAGCCAGCACCCCAATTGCTCATCTCTGCCCCATTTCTCCTGGGATATCCTTCCATTTCTCCATCTTTCACAGCTAACCTGCTTTGCAGATCTTTTTTTAATTCCTGACTTTGCTTACTCCTGCTGGGATTATCTGTTGCACGTTCCTTCTTCCTCTGGTGATCTTCTTTCCAACTCCACTCCCTTCTTTCCTTCAGACTCTTTGGTGCCCTTCTCATCTGATGCACGAACGTACCACCAATCCACACCAGCACACATACACAAAATGAAACTACTTTGCCTGACAAATCTCCTTATCAACCTTAGATAAGATAGACATGCTTGCTGACAGATATCCTAACTAAACCAAGAACTTTCTAGCTGCCTACGTGACACCTCTTTTGTATCTGGCAAGATCAAAATCTAACCTTGAGGGGAAAAAAATGCAAAACTTGATCACAGTTAGGGGGTGATGTGATAGCCATCTTCAAATACTTGAAGGGCGGTCACAGCGAAGAAGGAATCTATTTATTTTCCAAAGCACCCAAAGACAGGACAAGAAGCAATGGGTGGAAGCTAGTCAGTGAGAGATCCAACCTAAAATTAAGGAGAAACTTCCTGAAAATGAGAACAATTAATCAATGGAACAGCTTGCCTCCTGGAGTAGTGGGTGACCCATCACTGGTGGTTTTCAAGAAAAGATTGGATAATAATTTGTCTGGGATGGAATAAGGACTCCTGTCTTGGGGAGGGGATTGGACTAAAAGACCTCCAGCCTTCTGATTCTATGGCAGGTCATCCTGTCACAGAACTGAATAAACATTGAAGCAGAAGCCTTAAAATATACTTATTCAAGGTGTTGGTTACCACCTTTAAAGCGCTCCATGGTATTGGACCTGGGTACCTTCGAGACCGTCTTCTGCCATCACTAGCCTCCCACCGGCCAGTCCGCTCCCACAGAGAGGGTCTCCTCAGGGTGCCACTGGCCAAACTATGTCGGCTGGCGACACCCAGGGGGAGGGCCTTCTCTGTGGGAGCCCCTGCCCTTTGGAATGAACTGCCCCCAGAAATGCGTAAGATCTCCAACCTCCGTGTATTTCGCTGTGCCCTCAAAACCTTGTTGTTCCGCCAGGCCGGGCTATCAATATAAAGATTTTAATTGGTTTTAAATGTGGGATTTTAAATTTGGGGGTTTTAAAATTGAGCCAATTATTTAATAATTTTAATTATTTTTAAATTTTGTTTGTCTTTGTGCTTTTAACCAGGCTGTACACCGCCCTGAGTCCTTCGGGAGAAGAGCGGTATAGAAATAAAATTATTATTATTATTATTATTATTATTATTATTATTATTATTATTATTATTATTATTATTATTATTATTCAGGGTTAAAAAACAAAACCACTTTCCAATTCCCCATCCAGACCCTCGGGAAAACACGAACAAAATCTTGGACTCATTCATATGTCATATGGCCCACCTTATTTTCATTGCTCTTCTATGTGCCCCAACCTTACACCCCTGTCTAATT
Organism: Pantherophis guttatus; assembly: GCF_059756535.1. Taxonomy (NCBI): domain Eukaryota; kingdom Metazoa; phylum Chordata; class Lepidosauria; order Squamata; family Colubridae; genus Pantherophis; species Pantherophis guttatus. Next base: position 154,819,991 of record NC_142063.1, read on the forward strand.
CCCTGGAATATAACGAGGAAGAGAACGTACAGCACAACTAGATTTGCAAGATTCTGTTCTTATAGCCAACCGCAATAAAAGCCGCTGTTTCTGTTGAGTTGGTTTCCTGGTCTTGTCTATCTAATAGGGCTCTCTGTAACAATAATACACTCAGTTTAATCTCAGAGTATTCCATTTGGTGATCTCTGATGTTGTTTTGGCTGTTTGGAGACTATATTAATAAAACAAAATAATTGGATTGTTGGGAATTGATGAACTACTATATTTCTGTTTTCCTAACTGTACGATCCAACTCCTTGTAATTTCTAACACTGGCATTCCAGTTTCTAACTACAAACAGTGCATCTTGTTTCACGTTCTGTTAATTTCAGACTGAACTTGACTGTAAAACTCACCAACCTTCTACATTAGTGGTTGGATCATAAACTTGGATAACTTAAGTTTAAGGGTTGTCTTTGTAATTTAATTAATATTAATCAGTCGTTGATTGCATTGAACCCAGAGACTGTCTTTGCTATTTTGTATATTATTTCTAAGAGACCAATAATGTCTTTGTTTTTCCATATCCTGAGTACAATAATAAACAGAATAAACCTCTGTCGGGAAGTGACCAAATTTCAGAACGTTTTAATTCTGTGATTCCTAAGATATATCAATGGGTAGACAATTCATTTCCTCTTTCATTGTGTTGAAATTTCTCATGCTTCTAACAATTTTGGATGCATAATAGAAGAGCATACTATATTTGTTCATATATTTATTTATTAAATTTATATGCTATCCATCTCACTGTTGAAGTGACTGTGCGGCTTACAATATAATAAAAGTATAAATATGCAATGATTAAATATTTCATTATATAAATATTAAAATGATTAAAACTAACAAAAGATAAATAAAGCTTCTAGATGTACATATATAAAGATGCAGGCATATAGCTGAGCTGAAATGCATATTTTGAATCCTTCTCCTGGTGGTGCTCCGTGGACAAGGCTTTATGATCTCTGCACAACCAGAGAGCAGATCTGCAATTGTGGCAGATGTCTATGGAGTTCTCAATCATCCAGGTCATGCTTCCCCCAAAGTTGCTTTAAAAATCAAAGATGCATTGATTTTTCAAGAAAGTCCAGTTGCCTTTTTTAAAAACAGTTGTGGCAAGAAACCGTGTAGTGCCATGGACTCTCTTTGAATCTTTTAAAGTCCCAGAGTAAGCAGGGCTGCCAATTCAACCAAGTAGCATAATCAGAACCTGCTCAGACCCCATCATATATGCAGTCATAGGCAACAGCTTAAGGCTGCCAACTGATCTCAAGCTCCACTAATACAACTCATTTTCTAGGTGTGATGTCTTGGGATGAAGACTACACACTAATGTTGTAGTTACCGAAATCTGAATTCATATTAATTGCATAAACCTACTCATCCGCCCACAACTCACGAAGTATGTAGGCAGAATTCCATATACATGAAAAATGAATATTTCACTCATCAGAGGAAGAGTAGAGGCATCCAGCCACATAATTTCACACTTCTTGGCATGGCCTTGCAAAGGAGAAGTGGTACTTGAACCACCTCTGGAAAACAATTCTGAAAAGTGTTTTCAGCTGCAAGAGCACTGAATGGTGGATAGAAGAGAAGCAACAGAATGGAAGCCTCTATAATCTGGCCAAAACTGTCTCATTTATTTTGGTCATGTCATGAGGGGGGAATTCACCAGAGAAAGCAATTATGCTTGAAAGAGTTACAGGTAGAAGGAAACCAGGCCATCGAAGAACATGGGGAGTGGACAACATCAAAGCTGACACCAGACAAAGCATACCAGAACTCAAAGAAGTGGTGCCAGATCAGAAGATGTGGAGCCAGACACGACTGAATGGATAATATCATCGTCATCCTCAAAATCATCATATCTGGCCCCTATCCTACATTCAGGGTTAGAAGATTTAGATAGAGTTAACTATTTTCTAAAGTAATTAACATATTGTTTAACTACAGGTAGTTCTTGATTTACTACCACAACTGAGCCCAAAATTTCTGTTGCTATGTGACACATTTGTTAAATGAGTTTTGCCCCATTGTACGACATTTCTTGCCACAGTTGTCAAGTGAATCACTGCAGTTGATAAGTTGGTAACGTAGTTATTAAAGTGAATCTGTCTTCCTCATTGACTTTGCTTGTCAGAAGGTCGCAAAAGGGGATCACATGATCTTGGGACACAGCGACCGTCATAAATATGAACCAGTTGCCAAGCATCTGAATTTTGATCACATGGTTATGGGGCTGCTACAAGGGTCCTAATTTTGAAAAATGGTCATAAGTCATTTTTTTCAGTGCCGTTGTAACTTCAAACAGTCACTAAATGAACTGTTGTAAATCTAGAACTGTCTGTATTTTAATTTCATTATTAAATTCCTTCCCCACCTTTCGGTTTATACTAATGTTCAAGTCAGTTTACAGCAATAGACAATTCCAATTATAAAATGGAATGAACTTAATGCAATTAAAAGCAATATATTAAATACCGTATTTTTCAGAGTATAAGATGCACCTTTTCCCACCCTAAAAGGGGGTGAAAATTTAGGTGCGTCTTATACACCGAATGTAGCCCTGCCCACCCAGTGGCCCCCACCCTTTGGCCTCTGCCTCCCAGCAGTTTACCTCCTTGCAGCAAGCAGCAAGAAGAAACAGCCTGTTTCAGCTTCAGCACAGCCTAATTAGCACATGTTGATTGGATCGGCCTCCCGACTCTCAGCTGATTTGCTCTCAGCTGTTTTGCGCAGGGCTCTGCTGCTTGCTCCAAGGAGGTAAATTGCTGGAGCAGATTTTTTTTTTGCTTGTGCTAATCAAGCTATGCTGAAAACGAAAATGAAAGTAAAGCAGGCTGTTTGCTGTTTGCTGCAACAAGGCAAAATTGCTCAGAGGCAGAGACAGAGGGAGATTTCTTTTTCTTCTTTTCCTCACCGAAAAAGGTAGGTGCACCTTATACTCTGGTGCGTCTTATACTCCAAAAAATACGGTAATTGAGAATGAACAGTTTGGTGAAAGCAGCAGTCTTTTTCTATCTTTCTAAATACTAGGGAGAGCAAACACCAACAGTATCTCTTTAGGGATGGGAACACTTTCTATAATCTGGGACAAGGTCATTTCTTCACAGACCTGATATCTGATTTTCTATCTAGCAGAAGGGACATCTTCAGGAAGAAAGATAAAACCATTTTAAGCTAAATTGACTAGATCCTTCTTGGCAAATGTTTACAAAAGAAGGACCAACTCATTGCTGAATATGAATCCAGTTTTAGGAGTTAAAGAAGATTTTAAAATGACATTGTGTCCTCAACTGACCCTGCAGTGGTTACAGACTATTGGTTGGCGAGAAAGCATGCAAGCTTCGGAAACTTTTTAGTACTTTTTTGGTACTTTTTTCTCCCCAGAATTGTTTCAAAAATCTTGCCAGTTCTTTGGAATAACTATCAGTTTATTTCGTATTTTCAAAAGCATATACTTTTTTTTTAAATAGTCAAACGTATTTGATTCTTGTTGCAATTATATTCTGATCCCTTAGGATATAAAAGGAAGCATCACATCTAGGAAACATTTGGGTTTTCAGCACAAAATTGTTAGGAATAAAAAGACCCAAAACTAAGAAACAATCTGAAAATTAGGTGGTCAGCCATAACACACAACTGTTTTTTTTTTTTACTAAGTTTTAATTGTTTTAGCGATGTAGTTTACAAAGTGGGAAGAGTTGCTTCTGCTAAAATAGGGGGAGTCAGAAATCCTTAATTTAGCACAATTCCATTCTACTTTCAGTTTACCACCCTTGCTTAAGGTTTTTGGCACACTATGGGTGAGGACTGTTAGTGATCAGTGGCATGGAAGGCTAATAGCAATAGCACCTAGACTTCAAAGTGGTTTACAGCCCTCTCTAAGCGGTTTACAGAGTCAGCATATTGCCCCCAACAATTTGGGTCCTCATTTTTCCCACCTCAGAAGGATGGAAGGCTGAGTCAACCTTGAGCCTGGTGAGATTTGAACTGTCAAATTGCAGGCAGCTGGCAGTCAGCAGAAGTAGCCTGCAGTACTACACTCTAACCACTGCGCTAACCATGGCTAATAGATAGCTGATGGAAGGAACCTTCTATGGAGGGAATTTAATGGAGTATCTTGAAAGGTTTCTAAGCTAGAATACTTCTCCATTCTGCAACATGTGTTTATTTGCTTTATTTTTTATTTGCATCTATTCACCAATTTCATCAGTCAATAAAAGAGGAAATATTTCCTTTAAAGGAAGATGTGGAAAATCATCTGGTTGGAACAAACTGAAGTGCAAATTACTGATCATTTGAAAATCACTTTGGTGCGGCTGTTTTCTTTTCTTTCTTTTTTCTTTTTGTCTGAAGTGGAGCTGTGAATGATGATGGCTACCACAACTGGGCTGAACATTTTTGGACAACCCCAAAAGGGCAGCAATACATTATTAATATGTTTGCTGCCATCTAATAATCATCTGGATTTTTGTAGCACAAATACATACAGGTAGTCCTCGACTTACAACAGTTCGCTTAGTGACCATTCGAAGTTACACTGAAAAAAAGGACATGACCAGGACATACACTTATGACCATTGCAGTATCCCCATGGTTAAGATGGTGGACTAGGAGTAGGTAGATCCAGGTTCTACTCTTCCCTTAGGCATAAAAGACAGCTGGGTGACCTTGGGCCAGTCACTCTCTTCCAGGTAAGACTGGGAAGTAAAAAAACAACAACCACCTACTAAATCATGTCAACGTTAACCTTTCTGCAAAGGTGGCCGAAGAAACTGAATGGACCTGACCGGAAAGTGATCAGGAATCAAAACTGATTCAAAAGTACTTTGATTCCTGTCTAATCATGAGTGACAATCAAATGTTAAGATTATTTAATCAGACAGTAAGAATTATTTTAAGAGACAGAAATTTATCTACTAAAAATAAGAAACCTTCTCAAGAAGGATTGTGTGATACTTTGGATTCTATTTCAAAAGCATTTTTTTTCAGAGTGCTGGGGAGGGTGAATTTAGCAGCTGCCTGCAACTCTTTAAAGCACACAGGTGCCAAACTTGATAGCATCATGGGCCAGATTGTGACATATCACATTTTTTGCCTTTGCGGAGCCTGGGTGGGCGTGGCTACACATGACGTATCTGCCCCATCGGCCACCAGTTTGACAGGCCTGCTTTAAAGCCACTGTGACTTCTCTTGGGACAACATCCATAGCTATCATGGAATCACAGAAATAGGCCTTAAATAATTCAGCTCCTTTTGCATTTCTGCCCCACTCTGAAGCACCTTTGGGGAAGAGAATTTGAAAGCCTACACATACCTATTATGTCTAGGCTAGTGTTTGTTGATATTCTATATATTTATTTACTGGAAGTCAACATCAATAAATTCAGTGAGATTTCTTTCGTAACAGGCATTGATTGATATGATTGTCCTGTTAATCTCAAACAATGAGAGCGAAAGCAGTTTTTGCAATTTGTGTTTCCTCATCCATCCAACCATCCCCCCACTTCTCTTTCCTGGTAGAGGAAATTTTTCAAGATGCACATTTCCTGGGTTTGCATGACATACTAAACCGCAATGTAGCCAAACACATTTAAGCCCTAACATTCTGTTTAAACTTAACTCACATGATTTAGAGGTCAATATGTTGTGTATATCCAGAAAATAGAGTAATGGAGTAAATCCCAGTTAACTGTAGGTAAAAAAAGTATGGCAACACAGTCATGTATAGCTATTCATTTGATAAAATATATAAATTATGATTATGTGACTTATTTATTCAAGAGCCCTTTTGTAAAACTAAATGGATCCTAGGAATATCAGGCTAGGGAAATATTATCTATGTCCTCATACAATATTTTATCTCCCAAGTCTGAGAGAGATAATCGATAATGGTATTTGTAGCAGGGTGTGAGAAAAACCTTGGGAGAAAGAGCTGCAACCTAAACAATGAATAGACTAGGGCAGGGATGTCAAACTCAATTTCATTGAGGGCCGCATCAGAGTTGTGTTTGACCTTGGGGGACGGGGTGTGTGTGTGGCATGTCCAGGTGGGTGTGTCCAGGAGGTGTGTCCAGCTCAATATCACTTATGTCTGGGGCACCTGTGGTGACTCGGGTGGCCGCCCCAGGCTGTGTTTTCGGCTGGGACAGCCTCCTGCAGTGCTTTGCCAGCAAAAATAGGCACAGCCCCCCAGCCTCTGTTTTCCCTGGCAGAGGGCTATAGGAGGGCATCATACTGAAAAAAGGAGCCGGGGGGCACATGTTAAGGTCACCTGGGGGTTTATCTGTGTCATCAGGGTCACCTGAGTGGTGCAAATTGATGTGGAGCCTTCTTGGAACTGTTAAAAGGCCATCTATGTCAAAATTGAACAGCCCTCTCTCAACAGAGGGGGAGGGATACAACATCATCTATCTCCAATCTACACACAATCCTTTCAACATTTCCAAGAAGGCTCCATACCAATTTGCGCCACTCAGGTGACCCTGATGACACAGATATGATCTTAACGACCTGCTAAAAGAATGCAAATGACCAGCTGTCTGCAAGGAGTATAAATCCTTCCATTTCCCACCATCCAGTCAGAGCTGAAGAAGCTTCTTGGATGAGAAGTGAAACGTCTTCGAAGAAAAACCAGAAAGTCCAGTTGCCTCTTGAAAAAAGCACCTTTGGGACAACCATGACCTGGATGACTGAGAATCTCCATAGACACTTAACAGAGAAAGAAACTTAGGAAGGGCCTGCCCTAATAGATCAAGCAATTGAATAATTATGTTAGAACCAGTCAAACCAATAAAAAAGATTTACTTAAAAAAGATTTGATTTTTCTGAGTTCTGCAGCTGGCAAGCTATTCCCAAAAGCAAGGGATAGAGGAGAAGCCTGTACATACAGTTTTCTTCCCAGGACACAGCAATGTAGGATAGTTCTCCATTAGCCAAAGTTTCCCAATTCATCTGAATTAAGGGATAATGATCATTAAATGGGCTTAAAAAGCACAGGACATTAAGCCACTTTAAACTGAGGTTAAATTTCTTAGATCATTCCAAGGTTTGCAATGACAGGCTACCTGTATAATTGATTGAAAAATTCCTATATTGATTGCTGAGCATTATAAACTGGAAAGGGAAATAGTTATGGAAGGACACAGCTTATCAGCAGGCCTGTTGTATTTAAGAGACAATCAACTTGTTATTATATTTTATCTTGGAAGGTCGGTTTCATATCAAAGTAATCCATAGTGCAGTTTGTTTATTTAATGAGTTGTGCAAACCAAAACACAACAATGCTTGTAAATCATGAATTTTTTTTCTTGTTATATTATCTGAACTCAACCAATTCTTCTTTATTCAGGAAATCATTGTTAAACAAATCATACCTAAACTTGAGCTATGAACTAAGAAATGGTTATGCATAGACATGCGCGCACATACACATACACACATTCCACTTGGATTTAAATTGTGAAAAGTTTCAGATTGTTTTACTATTCATAGACTGCCTACCTTCAATTCAGAAAAAAAAAATTAGCAAAGAAAAATACGTTTGGAGCCATATTGACAGTACCTTCCAAAGGAAGTAGAAATGTTTTAGCAAGCATACAGTACTTGTTTCCTGTATAGATTTAAGCACTTGCTATAATAAGTTAGAAATTACATTTTATTTATGTTCTCAGCTAATCTACCTATAGTCTCATTACATAGCAATGCTGCTGGTGGAAGTAAAACATTTTGGCTATACTAGCAAAAAAAAGTATGTTCATTTTCTGATTTCATTTCAGCTTTAATAAATGGAAAGTCTGGTTTCCAAAGATTTTGAAAAACCTTCTTTCTTGCCAGAATAAAATTGAAATCCTAGTAGCTCTAAAATGCTATGCCCATGTAACTGTGCGAGGTTTATACATTTCATATCAGCTCCTACTTCACCAAAGAAATAATTCTAAACCAGATCATAACGTCCTTTCACTATATCCATCCTATACATGTTGGTGTACAATACAGCCAAAATTGCTTATTTCGGAATCACTTTGTAAATGTGAAAACTTCACACAACTTTTAACCAGAGAACAAGCCAAAAGAACTACAATTCATTCCCCTAGTTACCCTCGTCTGGATGAAGGGAATCATAAGCCACGCATGAATTGTTGCCAAGAAAACTTCACAGACATGTCCATGCAGTCAGCAAGAGTCAAGCTCCAGCTGAGAAATTTTTTTAGATAGCCTAGCATTCAAAAGAGAAAGCAAAATAATATGCAGGCATGAAAACAACTGAGCCAAAGATATGTTTTTCACCATCCATGCAGAATCTGCTTTTGAAAAGACCAAGAAAGACAACTGTAAATGTGTAGAATATACCAGTGAAGGCAAATCTTGTACAGATGCATAGGTGGGGAAAATCTCTATAGAAACTTAGCTCAGGTAGAAAACCAGAAGGAATTAATGCAACAGCGATTCCTAAAGCAGACTGGTAGAAACAAAACGTATCTTTAAACTATGACCTGCAGTAACTTTTGCAGAGAAATCAAATGTGTGCTAAAGCTGAGTGGGTTTTGTTCATGATCAGATACAGGTGACTGGGTATTGTTTGAGTTTCAAAGCACAAGCTCCCCCCCCCCCCCTCCCAAACCAATAAGGCATTTCTCACCACTAATCATGTTTGGTTGAATTACTGGCAGTTGGAAGTTCTGCAGTGACTGAAGCATTTTAAGTTCTCCATTTCCATGCCTTATGGGGAGAGATTGAAAGAATCAACTATCGGGCACTTCCACACTGGACCCCTAAGCTGTTACAATTCTGCGCTAATGATGGCTGGACTTAAACCATCTTAGAAAATTCTTTCAGATTGGGCTGCTTGACCAGCAGGCTTGCAGTACAGCCCTCCACTAAAAATCCCCCTGCTGTTCTGCCTTCCCCAAAGTTTTGTAACAAGAAAGCAACCCCAATCCAATCTGTGTGTCTGTGAGTGTCATTCTGTACATATGTGCTTTTGAGAAATAGTTTGCATTTAAAAGTTTAAGCATTTTTTTAATGATGCTGCAGGATGGCAAACATACCATTTCCTTCCCTTGGGTGAAGGGAAATTCCTGCCACTACGCTCAATGCACAGTTTTCCTAGAAAAAATTAAAACACAGCAAAATAAATCAAAATACAGTTTAAGCTACCAGAAGCTGGAAAATACCATTTGAAATATGGTGCAAGAAAATACAGGTAGAAGTGCAAATGGGACAAGTAAAAGACGGTATCATCCATTCTTCTCTTCCAGAAAAGGTTGGTGGCCCACACTCACAACAAGACAGCCTAACAGTGTAGATATGTACAGAATTTAGCTAGAAAAGATAATTCTTATGGGTGACATAACGCTTCGGATACTACAATGGTCACATGCAGAAGTTGAAAAAACTTTTCTCAGCTGCCTCAGATGGCATGATTAGATTAAGCAAACTTCAAATTCAGAAAAATACCAGTTTTCAGCTGATCAGGAGGAACTTCTTAAGAATAAAAGAAGCTGGATAATACAGACAGTCCTCAACTTACAACAGTTCATTTAATGACCGTTTGAAGTTACAACGGCACCGAAAAAAGTGACTTATCACCGTTTTTCCACACTTACAACTCATGGTCAGGTGATCAAAATTCAGACGCTTGGCAACTGACTCATATTTGTGACGGTTGTGGCGTCCCCTGTTCATGTGTTCATCTTTTGAGACCTTCTGATAAGCAAAGTCAATGGGGAAGCCAGATTCACTTAACAACCCTATTACTAATTTAACAACTGCAGTGATTCACTTAACTGTGACAAGAAAGGTTGTAAAATGGGGCAAAAGTCACTTAACAAATGTTTCATTTAGCAACAGAAACTTTGGGGTTAATTGTGGTCATAAGTCGAGGACTACCTATAAATCAGAAACTAGGGAGTTTGTGTTGTAGACTCTACTTTGCTATAAATGTTCAGCTCATTAGTGAAAATGCTTCTGTTCTGGATTCCCTAAATTAAACAGAAAAGTGGTCTTTTGGCATTCATGCAATTTTCTTAGAAACAATCAGGACAATATCTGGGGTGGGGGGGGATTCTTAATTTTTAAAAACTTCCTGTTCTGGTTTATAACTGCTATATACCAAGCAGAGACAATTCAGTCAAGATCAATTGACAAACTCTGTACCACTTCCATATATATATTCTCTATTAGGTCATTCCATCCCACTTTCTCATTTTTCCAAAATGTTTTTCATTTAATTTAAGTATATATTTAAATAGAGCCTCAAGTTAGTCTGATGCTTTGAGCCAAGAACTGTTCTGGAATATTCAAAAAGTATACAAATCAATTGTTAATTAAATTCTGATAGACATGTAAGTCCATGAAGTCACAACACCCAGTGGTCAAATATTCAGGCATGTTTTGGTAGCTATGATGTTTTTTGTTTTTTTTTGCTCATCAGATTTCCCAGCAACACAAGGAGATAAATTATCAGTTCCTTCTAAATGAATTTCAACTTTCATTCTCTCTCAATCTGAAACAAAATAACAATCATTTTCATAATTAAGCTCTATTAATGTTTCTGTATTGAACAGAAAAGAGACGAAGGACATGATGTAAAAAAACCTTCTTTCAAATGCAGAAACACCTACAGGTTTTTTAGATGAAAAATCTTTACATGCTGAATTCTGGTGAACAGAGAAAAAATGATTGTGGGGGGGGTGTCAAGATAATCCTGTACAACAGGATTCCTTAACAAGAAAAATGAGCTAGTGACATACTAACTTGTAATTAGTATAGAAAAGTTGTGATGCTTTCCAGCAAACATGTTTTTTTTTAATGGTTGCCAATGACAGAGACAGAAAGTGCACCACAGTACTCTAATCACTTTCATTTCAATAGAGTTTGCATTGGATTCTCCGCAAAATCAAGACAATGTTCACCTACTGTACTAAATTATCTGGCTCGTTCAGTTTAGTGTGTTATATGAACCCAGCTACTGCACCCTATACATATTAGCTAAACAGGTTGCATGAAGCCAATTGTAGTTTATTTCATAAAGCACTATAATGCAAATCGTAGATTATCGTATGAAACTAGTCCTAGGAGTATGTTACCTGAAATAATAATATCAGTGATTCTATGATTAGTTCGATACCCCAGGAATCTTAAGATAAAAGTATGCACTACATGCTTAAGTCAACTTTTGCCTGAAGACTGCTTTCATCCTCATCTTAACATAATGAACTTGAGTGATTAGGTCAAGTCAGCTTAGTTAAGTCCAGCTTATTTCCCACTGACATGGAACAGATGCTCTCGGAAGCCCTTAGGCCTAGGGCTAAGGTCCTATCAATCTGTATCTATTACAGAAGCTGTGACTGGATTGATGGTAAAGTAGCAAAGCAGAAAAACATGGATAGCGCAGAAAAGAAGACAGAATGTTCTAAGATCTGTTTGGGATACAGGCTGGTTGCTAGCCTTAATTATCTTGTATAAATTCCACAAACAGCTTTGCTAAATCAATCCAACCCCAGCATGCCAGTAGAATAGCTGCTAAGTAAATCTATTCCCAGCACATAGCTTGCCATCTAAATGTTATCTTGATTTCCGGTTTAGCTGAACTTTTTCGTTGCTGTTGTTTCTTGCATATTTGTAGAACGCTGTATTAGGCTTTAGACATGTTGCCCCCCCCCGCTTCAAAACACTTTCATAGAGGATCATTTTTGCACACTCCTCTTTGCCGTGTGTTTGCATCTTCGACACAATTCTCTACCTACCCACTTCCTCTTATTTCACGTCCTTCCATTTTTTTTTCTGCTCAAGTGAAAAATGATTCATCCACAAACTACAAGCTCTCTTTTGCTATTTTCCAGTTTGAATGGTTTAAAAAAAGCCTTCACAAAAACCTTTCCATACATGCTGCAGTTTATGCAAGGGCCAAGAAAATGACCGTCTGTAACAAAAAAAGAACGATTTCAAATGAGAAAACGATTCCTCCTATCTACCTATTTACTGTCAGGGAAAGCAAAGCCACGTTTGGTAAGGTTTTTCTTCTCTGGACAATTCAGAATTAGGGTAACTTGTTGCCTCCTTTCTTCTCTGAACTACAGTCTCCATAAACTATTCTCTCTAAGCCTTTTTTATCTAACCATTTCCTTATAATCCAACATTGTACAACCTTATCTGTATCTGGAACCTCGGAACAGCTTTGCCACAAGTCAGCTCTGTCCAACTGTTTGTCCTTCTACAATCTACTCAATCCACCACTTTAAATATACAAATTACTTTGTCTCACTTCCTTGTGATCCTGTCCCTTGGTCAGTTTCCTTAGTTTCCCTCTTTCCACATATTCTCCCACACTGGAAAGTATCTCTAGAACTTTTTATCTCACAAGTTCCTTTCTTGTCTCTTCCTCCATTTCCCCTTTCTCCAGGTTCCCTTTTCTTGCAAGTCAGCCACGTTTTCTCTGAGACGATAGTTCCTTAGGGTCTCCATATTTCGTATGATTTCCTTGAGAAAATTATCTTGAGCCTCAGGCTTAGCTGCAGTGGTGCTCTCTCAGCCAAATTTAGCATTTTCCCTTCCCTCATAAAACGAGGATTAAATTGTTCTAAGTCAGATCCTTGCTCTCTTGACTTTTGACGGATTTGTGAACGATCCTCTGCCACTGCAACCACTAAGTCAACCAATGTCACATGCATTCTAGCTCAACTGCACCAGCCTCAAAACTTTATCCCTCTTATTTAGTGAACAGACCAAAACGGTAGCTGCAAAATAAGGAAACAGACCTGGGATGGCTTCAACAGAAGATGTCAGTTGTCTCTGAAGTTCACTTCAGCTTTTCTACTCATTTCCTGTCAGCGCAATATATGATACCAGAGTTCCGTATTGCACCTCGTTCAACTAAATAATAACATTGCCCCATCCTCCATCTAGTTTGCTTCTTTAGAAGAGTTTTACTTCACTTTTTGTTTTTTGTTTCTATATAATATGCCACAGCGTGTGGGAGTTTTTTTGTTTTGTTTTGCCTTGGCTCCTTGGGGTTCACTGTTTTGCCACAGCTCCTTGGGGTTCACTAAGATTAAATAACAAACACACGGAAAGAATTAGGACTGAACAGGCATGTCTTTGGGTCAGTCTCATGCTAAAGACCTCAATATGCATGGATGCGATGAAACCCTTTTCAGTGCTGACTCATATACAGCACTGTATACAAAACTCTGCTCCCTGGCCACCAAGACAGGACCACACAAATGGGAATGCACACATGGACACACACAAACCATACCTTACTTCCAGCAAATCTCATTGGTATTTCCATAATTTTCTGCAGTCTGATCTGCTTTGTTGCTCAATAGAGTTGTCCTCATTTTCCAAATCTGTCTCAGTATGAAAATAGCTAATGGGACTTTTGAAAAAGACCTATTGCAACAGGAAGAATAAGCAACATTTTCAAAGAAAGTTATCTGTCATCTAACAAGATCTCTTTAGTTAAAATGTTAAGTCCAGTTTGGGTCACTTAAAAGAAAATTGGGCAAGGGTAAAACCCAGTTTAACAATATAAAAACACACTCTGGGATGTATTTCTCTTCTGATTCTATTCCTAAATCATGCAAATATGACACAATGTCATTGAAGCTACCCAATTTTTCTTTGAAGTACACCTCTACAGAATCATGTTATAAAATGCCTGGGACAGAATGGAGGAAAAATACAGAATAACAGAGTTGGAAGGGACCTTGGAAATCCCCTGCCCAAGCAGCAGACCCTCTACCATTCTAGGCAAGAGGCTGTCTAGTCTCTTCTTAAAAGCCTCCAGTGATGGAGCATCTACAACCTCTGAAGGCAAGCTGTTCCACTGGTTAATTGTTTTCACTGTTAGAAAAGTTCTCCTTAGTTCTAGGTTGCTTCTCTCTTTGTATAGTTTCCATCCAATAGCCATAAAATGATACCTCAAGAAATAAAGGGGTTGGGGGGAGGCCAGGCCTGAAAATAGCAAACAAAGCTGCAAACTCTCTGCAGAAATTTATGACCAGAAGTAGCAAGTGGTGTATTAACCCAGAATTTGTTAACCAATGCACTACCTAGTCATCTAACAATAGGCTAAGCAATACCTTAATGCAGGAGTGGGCAAATGTGGCTCTTTTACAACCTGTGGACTTCAACTCCCAGAATTCCTGAGCAAGCTTTAATGCCTTAATGCATTAGTTACCATAATTCATATGTAAACTGCATTTGTAACAAACAAGACATATGTGTTTCTTTCTTTTCCCCTTTGAGACTTTGCTAAAACAGTTTAGGCTGCCTTCTCCATACAATTTTAACTTGCCTCATGTGAAGCTCCCAGGAGTACCTATTTGTAGTGTGTCTATGGAGTTCTCAGTCATCTATGTCATGGTTGTCCCAAAGGTGCTTGTTGAAAGGCAACTGGACTGTTTTCTCTTTTCTTTCTTTGAAGACATTTTGCTTCTCATCCAAGAAGCTTCTTCAGCTCTGATTTTAGATTGAATTAGAACTGAATTTAGAGCTGATTTAGAGCTGAAAAAGCTTCTTGGATGAAAGTGAAATGTCTTCAAAGAAAAAAAAAATCAGAAAGTCCAGTTGCCTCTTGAAAAAGTACCTTTGGGACTATTTGTAGTATACACTCTTGTAAGCTTTTGTATTCTTTTTGTACTCTTTTGGTATAAGGGGGATGGAGACATACAACCATTATTTCTCTGTGTTATTTTCCTTGAATTCAATCAGCTCCTATTCTGTAAGGCTACAGGAAATTATTACCAACCTAATTTTCTTAAGTGATAGAAGTGGCCACTTATTTGTATTGCTGATAAAGTCATTGTATTTATGACTTTATCAGTAGTTTAATTTGGGGACTCTTATTGTTGGGAACTGTAACTGTATCATTGATGTTTTATTGTTATGAATATTATCCACCAAGGGCAATTGCAGCAGCCCCTGCCCCCAAATCAAAGAAAACATTTCAATTGTACAAATAAGTAATATTCATATCCTATTAGGCTGGGCAGAAAAAAAGGTGTTTTTTTAAAAAAATGATGGGTTTAAAAGAATATATGCAATGCTAGTATATAAATGCTCAAACTTCATCTCCAAGTAAATTTATGTAATTTATGGAATTTATGTAAAAAGTAACGTGCATAGAAATGCATTTCATGACAGGAATAATCCATGCCTGTTTTATGGTGGGCTATGAACCATTTGGGAAAGGTTTGAGATCTTTTTAGTCTAATTATTCTTGAACAATATCTTATTTTAACATTCATTGTAAAAGATGCTATTGCAAAAAGATGGGAAACCCAGACGCATTGGAAGGTTGCAATGTTGTACCTGCTCCCAAAAATGGCTGCCCAGATAGCCATGTTCAGTCATATCATCTGACTAGACATCATGAACTATGCTTTCTCTCCTATGTTTTCTATAATTTATTTTATTATTCGAAACTCAGAAGAAATAAATCATGAGCTGGACCAGGCACACACGCACAGAAGTCTCACTTGGAAATTGGGCCTAAAAGCAAAGACCGCCAAAAGGCAGTCATTTCTGCTCAAACAGCTATTTTTTTTCTGTAAAAATTCAAAATGATCTCTTTTGATTACCAGGAGAAAGCTGCTTACAATAGATCTCTGCAGCATAAAAGAAGCTGAAGGGAAGTTGAAGAGTTCAGGAAGTTTCTTGATGTTTGTTCAGAGACACTGCCTCGTTGTCTTGCGTTCGGCTTAAAATTGATCTAATTTTTACAAACTTGAATTAAAAATGTGAGTGCTCTTTGTTGACAATAACGGGACTTTTTTCCAGGGGAAATCTGCCAGCTGAAGCTGTTCAAGGTTTGGGCAGTGGAAGGAAGAAGCATTAGCACCAATCTGTAAACTGGACTCCATACCACGTCCAAAAATATAGTTTTCACTACTCCCTCATGGCTAAATGTCAGAGGTAAAATTTTGTCTCTTTTTACTATGAAAAATCCATCTTAAACATGATAGGGAAATGTAGGGAATAGGAGATTCAAAGCTGTTTCTCACAGCAAATAAAGTGGAATGTACAGTTTTAAGCCAAATTCATAGTAAATAAGATGATCAGGGTTGCACTGAGGAATTTTTCCAAATCTACCTGGACATGTCAATGATAGATTCTAGATCAGGGGGAGGCAGCTATGGTCTCTTTACAATCTGTGAACTTCAACTCCCAGAATTCCTGAGCCAGCATGGGAGTTGAAATTTACAGGTCGTAAAAGGTCCATAGTTGCCCATCCCTGATCTAGAACCTCCTGCATGCTCTACTACTGAGTTACAACTCCTGGTAATTTATTAAATTTATTGGATATGAAATTTTAGACCTGACTGATAATCTATTTGTTGGACCAAAGAAGCTAATGCTAACTTACAAGATGCCCAATATTAAATCATTGTTAGACTTTCTAGCTCAGTATTACATGCCTGAGCTAACATGCTGTGTTAAACCATGGCATATCAAACTATAGTTCATGAGAAGAACCTCAACTAACTAGGTTCACATAGTATGTTACTCCTAAAACCAGATGATGGCTTAGTGTGGTATAATATATGAACTCATTCAGTGAGTGGTAAGAGTCTTAATTATTTGTGGCTGCTGTTTTTTTAATTATGAGTCTTTCACCTCCTTTCACGAAATACCAATGACTGAAACTTGCTAGGTACAAAGGTAGAAAGGTTGCAAATTATTTATATGCCCTCTGCATAACCATTATTTTCATGTTCTGTGGTATTAACAGAGAATACAACCATCTGCCATTTAGCAAAAGGGTCCCCAGACATTTAAAAATTAGCTTCCATTACATAATGGGGAAAAACATCTATTGTGTACAATAATGAATTGGGAGATATTACCTTATCAAATGGGATTGTTATTTTGACATAGCCCCTTAGGGACTAAGAAGTGGCAGTAGTGTCATTTTCCATTCCAGCTGTTTCATGATGACTATGATGGAACAAAAATAAATCTGCTTCAATTTCTAATAAAGTCTCCAGCTCTTATTATGAGCTCTTCATGGAATTATTAGAGCTTCCTCTTCAGCAGGTCATCCAAATGAGTTATTCAGGATGTGGTGGATGGTTGTTTAAAGAGACTAACAATAAACAGAACAAGAGACACATAGCCAAGCAGTGAACATGCATTCACACACTTCCTAGGCTGCAGTCTATGCATTTAGAGCTAAATGTAAGCTTCCTATGACACATTATCCATCTTTCCCTGACTGGCACACTAAGGATAGTGGGCCTATTCAAATCTGAACAAGCCATAATTGTTAAAGCTTATGAACACAATGAGGGTTAAAAGGGAAGAGTGGGTGGACCTACTTGGGCAGAAGGATTCTTATGTGATGCTACTCTTTGAGAAAAAGATGAGTCAGCAAAGACCATTGGACTTTGCCAAGTACTGCCTAGCCTTTGTGTCTCCAGTCAAAGGATGTCAATTCTGGAGATGACAAGGAACAACTAGAAGACTTGTTTTTCTCAACCAGAATGGTTATCCAGGGTAATAGTGCGAGCTGCACTGGCTTCCGGTGGTCTTTCGGGTGCGCTTCAAGGTGTTGGTGACTATCTTTAAAGTGCTCCATGGCTTAGGGCCTGGGTATCTACGAGACCGCCTTCTGCCGCCAATAGCCTCCCACCGGCCAGTACACTCGCACAGAGAGGGGTTCCTCATGGTGCCGTCGGCCAGACAATGTCGGCTGGCGACCCCCAGGGGGAGAGCCTTCTCTGTGGCGGCACCCGCCCTCTGGAACGACCTACCCCCAGAGATACGCATGATCCCGGACCATTGGACTTTTCGTCGGGCCCTTAAAATTCACTTATTTCATCTAGCCGGGCTGGCTTGATCCCATCTTTCGGTTTTAATTTGTAATTGATTTTATTGGGGTGTTTTTAAATTGTGGGCCGAAATTATTTAATATCTTTTTAAATTGTTTTAATTTTTGTATGCTGTGTTTTACCTTGGCTGTTCACTGCCCTGAGTCCTGTTGGAGAAGGGCGGTATAAAAATCAAATAAAATAAATAAAAATAAAAATAAATACTGTTAATTGATGAAATTATTTTATACATGAGGTTCATAGACTGCACTAAGTCATGAACTGGTTTAACCAGCTTGTTGAACAAGCCAAAATGGCTGGATTCACATATTATAAGCCAGCCATTTCCTACCTAGGCAATTTCCAGACTGCCTGAACTTCAACTCTCCAAGTTGTCAGTAATGGCCAGTCTATTTAAGGACTTGAGGTTCACAGCTGTAGAGGGAATCTAACTTGAAGAAAACTGTCCTAGACCATAACAGTCACTTAGTGACTAAATCATAAGTCGAGGAGTACCTGTAGTTGACTATCATTAAAAACAATAGCTTTGAGGACATGAGTTCAGCAATTTTTAAAAGCCTCATATACATCAGGTAAATCCACAGAAGTGATGACTTTTTGGTCACGGAAAGTTTGAGGTCCAATGATATGATCATTATGTCACATCAGACTTGTTTGTTGTAGCCACCTCTGTAACTCCTGCTGATGTTTCCATTTGTTAATTGTCACCAATCTGAACCATTTCAAATTAGGGAAGAGTGGAGGTTAGTACTGGGGAAGCAGTAAAACGCATGAAATACAGAACAATTTCCAGGTAATAAGATTATTTAATCATCTGAATCTATAGGCGATGCCTTGCAAAGCTTTAAATAGCCTATTATTGGTAGCTAAAAAAGGCAGATTTCAAAGCAAAAGAACTTCTTCCAGACCTCAGTCAGCTTTCACCTGACTTCTCTTCAAAGTGACGGATGACAAAGGCTAACAACTTTTACATACCTCAAGGATACCTTTGGATGTTGTTGAAAGAAAGAGAAAAATACTACTTTAACCCCACTATAGCTAAGGAGTCATTCAAGGCTATTGGTCTCATCGGCTTCCCACTCCTCATGCAGAATGGACAATTCGCCACGGGACAACTCATCCCAGGACTACTCACTATGGGACTACTCACTTGATTTAACAATTCAATTTAATTATTTAAAATAAATATTTTTTTTAAAATTTTTGTCATTCACACTTCATTCTGTACCTCGTTTTGCATCCTTTCTTTACTGATTCTATTCCACTATTTCTTTGATATTAGTGTAAAGTTATCCCACTGTGAAGTGGCCACAGCAACTTGGCCTGATCAGTTGGCCGCCCCAAATTGTCATAGACCCCTCCTCATGTGCCACCTGAAGCAGATTGCTTCTCTATGGCGCAATGCAAAATCAAAACCAAGAAAAATTTATAAAATGTCATATTTTTAATTTTAAGCCCTGACCCTTAGGTTTCAAAATGTTTTCATGTCCAGAAAGGGCTGAGATTTGAATCAGTATGGCCAAAGAAGTCTTTTAAAATGATTAAATAAAATAATGTGGGCTCATCCTATTTTAATGAATTAAAGCATTGGAACATTTGGACACAGAGTGAGGCATTGTAGCCATACTAGCCATCTGAAAGAGCTAAATATTTGGAGAAGAGAATATGAGTTTTATATGTTTTTATATTTGGGATCTGGGCAAAACGTGCCCTGCTTGGGAATAGACCTCATTGAAATAACTGAAATCTCCTCCA
Organism: Pantherophis guttatus; assembly: GCF_059756535.1. Classification (NCBI taxonomy): domain Eukaryota; kingdom Metazoa; phylum Chordata; class Lepidosauria; order Squamata; family Colubridae; genus Pantherophis; species Pantherophis guttatus. The sequence continues at coordinate 154,839,628 of NC_142063.1, forward strand.
GCAAAACACATACGTGAGCTGCAAGAGAATCAAAGCAAAGTTATTTACAGATAGTTCTCATCTTACGACAATTGAGCCCAAAACTGCTGTTGCTAAGTGAGACAGTTAAGTAAATTATGCCCCATTTTATAGACTTTCTTGCCAAATTAGGGAAGAAAGGGAATCTGTTAAGGGAATCACTGTTGCTGTTAAGTTAGTAACCCAGCTATTAAGTGAATCTGGCTCCCCCTTTGACTTTGCTGGTCAGGAGCCGCAAAAGGGGATCACATGTCCTGGGACACTGCAACCGTCATAAATACTAGTCAGTTGCCAAGCGTCTGAATTTGGATCATGTGACCATGGGGATGCTGCAATGGTCAAGTGTGAAAAACAGTCACAAGTCATTTTTTTTCAGTGCCATTGTAACTTTAAACGGTCACTAAATGGAACTATTCCAAGTTGAAAATCACCTGTACTTTATAGTGAAACCTCCTAATTTGGGGTCCTCTCGATGTGTTCAGACTAGAATTCTGGAACCTGTAGGCCCTACACATTAGAGGGTACCAATCTGGAATAAAACTGTAAAATATTTAAAAATAAAATAAGAGTAACACTGTCAATCTATCACTGCTCAGATAAGACTCCTTACATACCTCTGTTCAGGCAGGAGGAGGATAGTGTGACACATCCTGGGGAAAATACATTTCATTTGGAACATTTTCAGCTTCACTGGAGCCTTTTTGATAATCCCTGCCTTTTACTGCTGGAATTCTACACTACTGAAAGCCTTCTAATGTGAGAGGCTAAGAGATCTCTCAGGGGAAATGCAAAATTACTGAAAATAGAAAAGTATTTTCTCACTTTAATAAGAATAAAAGAGTATTTCAGTTAGTTTAAAATCCTATCAATGTGGTCTAATTAAGTGGGTTTAGTCATGAGCCTTCAAGAATGAGGAAAAACAACACACACTTCTAGGAAAAAAGTACCGCTAATCTTTTCCCCTCACTTATTTTCAATCGTAGAGATTCCTTTGAGAATGACTGAAAAGTTCTGGAAATCTGTTGATTCTATTTAAAGGACTACTGTTGCACAAGAGTTCACGTGACAGAGCAAATGATAAAAAGACAACCAATGGGCTGAAATGCTGCTATAATTATTCATACAAAAAGCCAAATGAACAGCATTTGGCTAAAAATTGAGATTGATTGAACCATTCCCCACCTCTTGAAGGGAATTGAGAGAATTGAAATTTTACCACATGGAGGTCCCCATGAAGGGGAAGTCTGCACAATAGGAAGATAACACTCAGAATCAGGGCACAAAGAAAGGCATCTGTCCAAGTATCACAAGTTCCAGCTGTGCATCATAACATTAAAATAAATCAACCTGCTGAAATTCAAATGAAAAGGTAGCATGGCATTTGCTTATGGCAACAAGGAATATTTAAATATGTAAGTATGAATGTTCCTAGTACTGTAGCATAAGTATGGGGCAAGTAGAGGCAGTAGGCCAAAATGCTTGCTCTATGCTTGTAATATCTGCAACAATCAATAGATTCTTGTCTTTGTTTCCTTGGTTTCTGAGCAGCTGTCAATCAAATAATAATGCCTCTAATAATATCTAATATACATTTGTCAAAGACAGAGCATCCTCCTGGTAGGATCTCATCAATTCAGAAACACAAGAAGACTAGAACATATGCCCCAAAATAAGTTTAGACAATTTAGAAAAATATTAGCACAATATACCTCTATTGATTTGGCCTAGGTAACTTCCCCATTGCAACTCATTTCCCCAAAGATTTTTAAGTTTGGGCTCCAGTCAACCAATCACCATTCCCACGACCTGCCCTTCTTTTTAAATTCAGTCATCTGAATCTTTGCGTTATATTGAACAATGACTTTACTCACTCATAGATACAAAACTGTTAATAATTGCAAATATACGTGAAAAAATAATGGCATTTGAGATGTGCAAGCAAGGAAGGCAATTTTAATCATCCAGAAGGGAAAGGTTAGAGAGACAGCTCTCTATCAATCCAATATGTACTGTATCATGATCAAAGGACATACTTAATAAAATTAAATATTTGGATTTGCAGGTCAACAAGAGAAAAAGTTATCTCTGCAAATTTGTGCCCATTTCCCATGGCAAGGAACTCATCTGTGAAAGCTTCCTATTTTAGAAGCCATGTAATTACAGTTTGTAGTTTCTTTTTTTTTATGGGAAAAGGCCAGCTAAATGTAGAGATGACCAACCTAAGGAGGTATGATCACACAGTCAACAAACTTCTTTACAATTACAAGACCAGGAAGAAGGAAGAAAGTTGGTCAGATTATTTCACAAAGCTCATGGCAAGCATAATTCTAATTTTGAATGCTTATTCGGGCACCTTTACAAAATGGCTCTCAAAAGTTGGTACAGCTTTTCACAAAAATCTTCCAAAAGAAAAGAGTGAGACTGCTTTGGGTCACATTCTCTAGCTTTCCAGAAAGTTCTCCATCTTCCTGACTTACCCTTCTTTTCCTTTCTGAGCAGCTATGCACATTTTTTTGGAAAGTGCTCTGATTGCAGTCATCCATTATTTTTATTTTCTCAGAATACCTCTGGGACCGACTTGGGACCCAGGATCATTTATAAATAAAGATGAAGCCAGACGTTGATGCTTTGCAGGACACCAACTTTCCATTTAGTTTTGACAATTGATTGTTTATGTTTGAAGTATTTTAAAGTCAAGTGGGAAGGAAGGTCTGGGAGACATTAGAAGTGTCTGCAAAAGATTGATGCTTATGGGCACCATCTTGCCTACCCCAGCTCTTGGGAATCATTTCAAGACTCGGGCACAATTACATTTCCCCCCCCTGTGACTAAGAATTCGGTACCCAAGGGGTTTTCCAGATGAGTCACTTTTGCATAAAACTCCATCTGTGGTTCTTGTTTTGCCACCAACTATTTTTATTCTTCTTTGTGTTTAACTGACATTACTGTTTTCTTATTGATGACAGAAAGGCCATTCATTAAATATTCAGCAGACATATATTGCAATCCATCACACTTTTTTCCTTTCAGGATAAACATTCAGAGCATATTAGAAGAAAGAGTCAATGCTCTTCTGCTGGCAAAATTAGCTTTAAGAATACAATTTTATTTTTAGAAAGTGGATATTGTTGTCTCTCAGACAAGCCATGATATAATTCATATACCATACCATACATAATTTAGAAATCTTATATTGAATAAATCACAGTTTATTAAGTTCATAGATTAACAAACCCATTCTGGTTTAGCAGAGCACCCCACTATTTTTAGAGCAAGTAAAGTTCAGATATAAAGGCTGGACCCAAAATCTGAACAAATCAAACTAAATCAGAGGTGGAGAAGACCAGAATTTTTCCATGCTACACAAAACCATTAAAGTCAAGCCAGGATCTCAAAATACCAAAAGCACCATAAGGAACTTAAATATTTGAATTCTTGCTAAATTTTATAATAAGTGGTTGTCTGAATTTTTACAATCTTGGTAACCATACATTTAAGTAGCATAGACCTGAGTGCCTAGTGGTTAAGACACCAAGCTAAAAACCAGGAGACTATGAGTTCTAGTTCCACCTTAGGCATGAAAGCCAGCTGGGTGACTTTGAATCTGTCCCTCGTTCTCAGCCAAACCTACCTCATAGGGCTGTTGCTGTGGAGAAAATAAGAGCAGAGAGTAATATTAGGTATATTCAGCGCCCTGAGTTATTTATAAAAATAATAAAGGCACGATAAAAAAATAATCTGAAAAATAATAATAGTAATTAGAATCACTTATCAACCTGGATCAAGGGTAGATAAAATACAGGGACTTTGACAAATATAACTGACAGTCTTCAGACAGTATTTTGGAAATGTTATTTCCAAGACGTAGCCTGGATGAGTACCAGATGGTTGCCTGCCACTGATTTCTGACCCATCTTCCATGCCAAGTGAAGGAGACAAGTGGGCTTTGTGCAATGCACACAGCTGTTAGAGTTATTCAGATGTACAAAACTCCCTACAGTTAGACACCAGAGTACCTCTTTTTAATGTTTGTAGCAGTGGCACCATTTCCTTGTTATATCTGATTTTTAAGATTCATAGGAATGAATTGCTTCTTGTTCTCAGCAACTTGTTTATGCTGCCTTTCAAGATTTATTATAATGTTAGTTGAATTTTTTAATTGCCTTTCAACCTTGAACTCGGTTACTGGGGAATAAGCCCTAATTTCTTCAGTGCACGTAGACAGATTTAGAATTATAGGTTGTTCCCAACTATAGGCTTCTTTGACAGTTGGTTGAAAATCAAGACCAAAAATGTACAAAAATGAACAAGTCCACAAGCAACTAAATCCAAAGAAGAGTGACAAATAAACTGCCAGGAAGCTTGATTTCCTAAAACACTTCAAAAATAATCATATTATTTAGCAAGTATGCTTGGGACTTCTTACATTGTTCCAGCAGCAATGCTACACCATTCCTTCCAAAGACAGACACTGAGGAGAAAGCATCTCTTCCCATGGAGACTCTCTACTGATTTAAGGCCCTGATTTTCCTGAGTCTTTGATTGCAAAGTGGGCAAGCTTTTATAGGCAGAAGAGGCTCTTTCCTGCAGACTGTACAGGCAGAAGTAGGACAGGTGTGCATATTCCTGTATCCAGTAGCTCTCACATTCCTGTTCATTCAGTTTCAAGATGGTTTCCCTCTATTATTGTATTCTCAATTAATGTAAAGAACATCCCCACAGATACATTATTATTAGCATATGGCATTGTTACATTAGCCAGGAGACTATAGTGCTAATGCAGACTCATGCCAATTTACTAACTCTACTGTGGGTCAAGTTCACAGAGTTTCCAAGGTGCGCCGCAGGAGGGCAAGCTAGGTTCGCACTAGAAAGACGAGCAGCAGCATCCAAAGCCCCCCTCCTTCCACCAGAGCCACCTCACAAATGAGCATCACAGCCAAAAAGGTTCAGAACTGGCAGGAATCTAGCTGCCTGCACAAAGCAGCAGCTCGTCTCCCCACTGAAATAGAATCTATTTATCTACTCGCATAAAACATGCTTTCAAACTGCTTGGTGAGCAGAAGCAGAGGCAAGTGATGGGAGCTCACCCCACCATGCAGTGTTGGGGTTCGAACCTGCTGAAGCAGAGACCATCTCCAGCGTCATTAAGCCACTGAGCCATTGCATCTCTTTAGATACACTATTGACTGGTAATTTATTGGGGGTAGAAACAGCTTCCTCTTGAATAAACCCAAGAGTTGATCACTTACTTCCCATTTACCGTGGGAACACAGAGATACTAAGATTTTTACCAGAATCAAACTCAAGCACCTTTATTGACAACAGTAGGGAAGTGTTTGCCATTGCTTTTTTCTGGGATTTTATTTTATTTCCAGGTTTAGCCAGGTGGCCTCCCATTTAAATAATAACAAGCCCAGAGTCTACACAGTTCTGAAGCCAATAGCTGCATACTACCAGTAGTTCAGATAAGATTTAAAATGAAAGACATAACACTTATAATACCTTTTTTCTTTTTTACCTTTCAAGTTAGTCTTGACTCTTGGCCATTTTCTGGACCCTACAGTTTTCTTGGCAAGATTTTTTGGAAGTGTTTTGCCACTGCCTGCTTCCTAGGGCTGAGAGAAAATGACTAGCCTAAGGTCACCCAGCTGGCCTTGTGCTGATGGCAAGACTAGGATTCCTAGTTTCTAGCCTGATGCATTAACCACTGCACCAAACTGGCTGTTTCATGACACAGCTGATGAATAAATGAACATTACATTCCATCCAACATGTTTAATTACATAAAATTCTCTTCACCCCTGAAAACAAATCCAGAGGCAAATTCATTTTATCTAACTGAGGCACATCTAAGAGAAAGAATTCAAGTGAAGTTGTTTGTTCACCCTTGTCTGAAGCGGGATTTTTCTGTCTAATCTATGAAAGAGGCAGTCATTGATGAAGTATATAAAGCCAAAGCAGATCACAAACACAATCCTTTCTCCTGTCAAGAGTTTATTTCTTTCCTTTTAAACATTCAGTCTTCCTAACCAGGGCAACTTCCAGTTTCCATCCACACTAACTTATCAGCAGTGCTCAAGTTTATATCCTCACAAATGTACAGAGGTTCCTATTAATTCATCACTAAACAAGCAACAAGATCCAGACACTCTTTTCAAAATTAAGCTTTTTTTGGAAGAGGCATCCTTCCCCCATCTCCACTCAGGAATCACAGAACAACTTGTTGGAGAGTTTTCTTGTGCCATGACCAAAACAAAATAGGCCAGGAAAGTAGTATACCCAAGGATAATCAAGAGGCTGACTTCATGAACGCAAGTAGCATATTAAGCTTTCTCCAACTCAAAACCCTCAAAAGATGTGCCGAGACTAAAACTTCCAAAAAGGGTCCCAGGGAGCAGGTTATAAGAATATTTGGACATGGCCAGCGATGTCATTGTATTACCAAGATGGGCAGAGTCAAAATAGTTGGCTTTTTGGAGAGTTTGGGGGAAATTAAAGGAATCATGGTTTTCCCACTTGCAATGTATGGCTGTGAAAGTTGGACCATAAGGAAGGCTGAGTGCCAAAGAATTGAGGCCTTTGAACTATGGTGCTGGAGAAGACCCCTGTAAGTCCCTTCGACTGCAAGGTGATCAAACAGGTCAGTCCTAGTGGAGATCAACCCTGACTGCTCTTTAGAAGGCCAGATCCTGAAGATGAAACTCAAATACTTTGGCCACCTAATGAGAAGGAAGGAGTCACTGGAGAAGAGCTGGGAACAATTGAGGGCAAAAGAAGAAGGGGACGACAGAGAATGAGGTGGCTGGATGGAGTCACTGAAGTAGTCGGCGTGAGCTTAAATGGACTCCGGAGCATGGTAGAGGACAGGAAGGCCTGGAGAAACATTGTCCATGGGGTCACGATGGGTCGGACACGACTTCACAACTAACAACAAAAGGAATCATATATGTATCAGTCAAATGTAAAGTATATTTTTGTCATTTGAACTCCTCCAAATAGATAAATGCTCCAATTTGTGCAGCAAGGAAATGTTTTAAGGGATGAAATGGATAGCTTAAACCTCTGTAAGAGTTATACACTTTCCCCTTTTAATCCCTCCCCAAAAAACCCCCAAAATTTTGGTGCTAGAGTGCTTTAGTGTCTGGGGAGCAAAAAAGGATCCTGGCAGCCACTTGAGTTTTATATCTTTGTGCTGCAATCCAATACACTTTAGGGAAACCTGGCAGGGAAGATAATTGTTCTCCATCTTTACTCCATCTTGCAAATATTAAACCACAGGGAAAGAAAAAAGATGAAATGCAAGAAAAATATTAAGGCTTGTTCAATTCCAATGAAATAAGTTATCTGCATTTGAATCACAGGTTAAATATTCTCTTTAATAGGGCAGTGGGCATGATCTACCATTAGCAACAACAGAATTTAAGAACATAGGCAGTGCCCTGCTGGATTGGACCCCTGACCCCTGATCCAGGGGTCCAAACAGTCCAAGCAGACTGTTCTCACAGTATAACCAACTGCACAAGCGTTGGTTACAGCTCAGCGTGGCCATCAAAGCCAATAGTGACTTGGGATAATTTGCATGTTATCACAAGCACGTAAACACAATCATAGACTCTTTCACAGCTGTTTCACTACTAGTTTATTCAATGGTAATACTGAGTGTATCATCCACAGTTCCATAACAATACCTTATAACACTCTGAAACTAAGAAACCTGTAGCAAAACTATTTCTGTTCATTGCAATTTTTTTTAAAAAACCTGCACATTTCACAACTCTTGCAGCCAAAGAAAATAAATTAAAGACCATCTCACAGGGGAAAAACAACACATGGCTTCCTAGAATAAGTGAATACATCTGTGTGGCACATCTGCCCCAAATAACTTGTTTTTGCCTCCAGTATACTTAACTTTTGTTCATCCAATATCAAGGATTTTGTCAACTTAACTTTCAGAGACATTCCATCTTTGTTTACAGTGTACTTACCAAACTGGCAAATTCAACCTGCCGCTTAGATTTTTTTGCTTTGAACTCAAGTTAAAAGCTTAAAGCTGAAGTTTTAAATCTGCTGAAGTTACCAATTGCTGAGTCTAAATCTCATGACTTTTCGTTTGACAGGATGGAATATTTTAGCCCAACAGATACAGTACTTAACATACTTGGGAGTCTCCTTTGGCCCTAAACTCCTCCTCTAGAGTCTGTTGCTCCAAGGGCAGAAGCAGAGCTAGTATTTTTACACTATAGGAACCGACTGGATTTTCAGGCTACGCTAAGCTATGATCATTATGTCAGATTATGTCAGATTCTTTTGGCTCTTGGTCAAAATATAAAAGCTAATTTGGTCTAGGAGTTAAGGTACCTGGCCAGAAACCAGGAGACAGTCAATTCTAGCCCCCTTTAGGCATGAAGGCCAGCTGTGGTGACTTTGAACCAGTCCCTCTCTCAGCCCAACTCACCTCACCGGGTTGTTGTTGTTGTGGTGAAAATAGGAGGAGGCAATAGTATTGTGTAGCTTTGCCTAATTCATAAATGCATTTTACATTATGTAATGTATTTACTTATACATGTATTTATAAATTGGTTATTTATAAAAAATAATAAGAGTGGGATAAAAAAAAATCTAAAGAAAAACCCCAATTACGTTTTGTTGACCAAATCAGAAAAGATAGATTCAGTGAAGAGGCAAAAATAATATCAGAAAAATGACATAGGGACTTGATGTACTGTGGATACAGCCCTGAGAAAACTCATTTTAATGGGTTGCACACAAATTTGAAAAATAAATCTTTACAAATTACATGTGACTATGGCTGGATTTATGCACTAAATCATAACAGAGTTTACTTGGTGTAAAACAGGCCTGTGGTTTGAAAACCATGAATTATGCTCAGAGTAGTAAGCAACTATGGCTCATTCAACAAACCATAGTTAAGCACCATAGCTTGATGACATACTCAGCCATTTTTATGAGAGAAAATGCACCAGTATTCACAGTTTTGAATGATCTACAAATAATAGTCTGAATATTGCTCTTGTTTAAAAATTACTTTTGGAGATTAAATTTAAAATAACTTTAGTATGACTTTTCCCAGCCTGCAAATTCAATCATCTCCAGCAAGCACAACCGGAAAAATGGTGAATGGGCCCTATGGAATTTGAAGAAAAGCTCACCTAGGGAGATCAACTTGGTGAGAATTGTTTTGGTCAATGGGAATTCTCAAAGGGCTCAGTAGAGTTATTCCCAAGAATGGGATCTAAAATTATAACCTCAAGTGCAAAGCAGAGAGTTTACACTTTGAGATACAAGGCATAACTTTATCAGCACCCAAATATGATCATTTCAGCTCAGACTAAGATGACAATGTAGTCACCACTGAGGTGACAAATTCTTAGCCTGGGATTACTCATCACATTGACCCATCATTTTTCAAAGCACAGTTGCTAAATCTAGCACTACTGAATAAATCATACCAAACCAAAGCAAACAACATTATGGCTGATATATTGTGTGAATCTTGTCTTTCAAGAGAGGAGTAAGTTTTGCCCCATTTTATGACCTTTATGCCACAGTTGTTAAGCAAATCACTGCAGTTGTTAAGTGAATTGTATGGCCATTAAGTGACTCTAGCTTCCCCACTCACTTTGCTTGTTGGAAGCCAGCTGGGAAGATTACAAATGGTTGATCACACAATCCTGAGGTAAAACAACAGTCACAAATACACGCGAGTTGTCAAGTGCCCAAATTTTGATCACGTGACCATGAGGATGCTGCAACAGACATAAGTGTGAAAAACAGTCATAATTCACTTTTTTAATGCTATGGTAACTTTGAACAGCCATTAAACGAATGCTTGTAAGCTTGTTCAGATTCCCCATTGCTGTACCAGACTTAACTCTCTGAGGCTCACTGTTTTTTACCCCACTACATCCTTCTAGTCTCAACACAGGCTGTCTCTACCTCAAGAACAAGCCGTGCAGCTTCGCAGACCACTAGAAACACAGTTGTACTGATTGCCCAAATAGCAAAAAGGAACAAACATTGCAACAGTTTCAATAATTTTCCTAATGTCCGCATTTCAGAGCACTTCCCAAGCACTGTCAAGTTAGAAAAACTGCAGTAGTAGTTGTGAACATAATGGCCACATGAAATGGCCTCAATAGGAAACTGTCTTGTACCATGCCAGGTCCATGGTCCACCTGCATCCTTTGGGTAAGTTTATACATGACTCTAAACCCTGATAAGAGTTGGAACCTTAATTTAGAAGAAGTTGTGGGCCCAGCAGGGAAAAGGCCATGTCAGCTATGCAGGCAGGGCAAAATTCCCTCCCGGTTTCTAGAGTTGGCAGAGGTGCCTTTGTGTCCAAAATGGCACAATTTATGACGAGCACTTAGCTTTTCAATTTTTCTTCCCTCACAGTTGTACCAACAATAGGAGGGGGGGGCAGGGAGCTTTTAGGCCACAAGTGACTTAGTACTTGTGTGAATTAAGCTATTTGTGGCTTATTTAGAAAATGTGTTTAAAACAGATCTAACTTAACATACCATGTAATTGATACCCAGAAACCCTCTGAGATTTCAGAGAGTAGCTTCTTTTGGTCCTACAGGATCTAGGGATGCCAAGGATTAAACCTGAAATAGGTAAACATCTAAACCACAATCCTTTGGTTACAGTTAGGATCATAGTTTGGCTGTTGTATCCTGTTAGATACCAGGCTAGAAATAAGGAGACTGTGAGTTCTAATCCCAGTTTAGGCATGAAAGCAGACTGGGTGACTTTGGGTCAGTCATTCTCTCTCAGTCCAACCCACCTCACAGGGTTATGTTATGGGGGAAAATAGGAGGAGGAAGGAATATTAGGTATGTTTGCTGCCTTGAGTTATTTATAAAAATAATAAAGGTGGGGTAAAATAAACAAATAACATCTGCTTAGAATAGCCATAAGAAGTTGGTTTTTAGAATTAGGCTGGGGAAAAAACCAGGATGACATCAGATGGCAGCAAGGAGATTTTTTAAAAAATATATTTTTGCTCCTATTAGTGATTGCCTGATTACTGAAGATCAGTTACTACATTAGTGTGTGGAGCAATCACAGGTATTTCTCATTAAAGGAAATGCTTGCATGCTGCAGACTTAAAGATCAAGATGACCTTTTAAAAGCAGCAACAGATCCCAGATATTTCCAAATGACTAGAAGATATAAGCCATCTTCAGATAAACCAAACCTCAAGAAAACTCACAAATAGTGCAGGACAACTTGATCCTTTGGCAACTCTGCCTTTCATTTCAAGGCATTTCCTGTGTTGCATTTTAGGTTTGTGGTGTTAAAAGTTCCAATGGCTCATTCACACATGAGCTCCCTCTATCTATCTATCTATCTATCTATCTATCTATCTATCTATCTATCTATCTATCTATGAAACAAAAGGTCCAGCAGAAATCAACTAAAAGTGGTATCCGAGGTGCATTATGATCTGTGTGGCTATGAGCTATATGCCGTTTGGCATTTCTCATCTACCACTCCTTCCTACCTACCCTTTTTCTTTTCTAGTCAACCTAACAAGCCTCCTCGGTTTCTTTAAGAGTGGAGATGACCTCAGAAATCTTACAAACTCTTGAATGCAACAACCATGGCTTGGGATCTGGACTTGACCACATTTTAGACAGCGAACGGGAAAAGGTTCTATAATAATAAATCTTAGCAAAAATGAAGAGGTCAACCTGGGTGTAAGTCTCCGATCTTCTAATGCTTTGCTAGTTCATTCCCATTCCCTCCCTCTCCCCCAAACTGTGGATTAAGAACAGCAAGAAAATCCGCCCCCCCCCCCACAACTTAAAGCCAAGCCGTGAACTTCAGAGCGAAAGCACGGCGGCACCGCCGAGAAATACCGAAAGAGCGAGACTCGCTTTGCAAAAAAAATAAATGAACGCATACATTACATCTATACTTTCTCCACCAGCAGGGGCTGCTTACAAGCGCTTCCGGAAAGACTCCAGAGGGGAAATCGAGGCTCGCTGGGAGCCCAAGGGGAGCGCGTAAGGGAGGAGATCAGCAAGAGGCTAAAACTGGGGAGGGGAGGGGAGAGAGAGAGAAAAAAAAATCGGCACGGGGCGCACAAGAGTTTGGATGGCTCTCCCCCCTCGGCGAAAGATCTCTCTACAAGTGTGAAGGGGAGAGAAGCAAAAGAGAGCCAGCAATCCAGATACAACAGATCGCTAAGTTTTGAGAAGACAAGCTCCGCCGCCGCCGAGTTAGTGCTTATTTGCTGCTGCTGCACAACACACAACCACACACACACACACCCAGGGTGAAAAATACCCACCTAAACTTCTCCGCGCTCTTTCCTTCCGTCTGGAGCCATTCAGAGAGTCTGCCCACAGCCAGGGCTCTTCCCCCCCAGATGTTTATGGCAAGCCAGCGGGCCCGATGTGTTGTCAGCTGCCTGTTAACCCTTTCGGCCCCCACGGGGCAGGGCGAAGGGAGAAGGCGAGAGACCGCCGGCCCCACCCTTCGGGAGCCCCTTCCAACCAAGCCTGCCTTCCCTCCTCGCTGGCCCTGCGCTTGGGGTCAACCCAGGAAAAAAAGGGGAAGGGGCGGGGAGAGGCCGGGGAAGGGAGCCCTCCACTTATTCTCCTTCTTCTTCTTCCCCTGGCGGCGGTTTTGCGCGGGGCTGCCTGCCTCCCAGGCTCCCGACTTCCAAAAGGGGGGAAAAAGGGAGGAAACAACGCCCGTGCTGCAGCCGGGACCTTTCGGCCGGAGGGGCGGGGAGTTGTGCGCGGACTTTGCCAAGCATCTCCTCTTCTATACCAGGAAAAGGAAGGATGGGCTCCTTCTGAGCTGGCTCTGCCTTAGGATACACTCGCTTTCCCAGTTACACGGGTTTGATTCTCAGCCACGTCGTCGTCTTCTCCCCATTTCCGCCTTAAGGAGCAAGCAGGCCCGGTATGGGCGAGAAACGCTCTCCTTACCCGAAGCAATTGCCCTCACACGGCCCCCCTTTGCCCCGTGGCTGCTGCAGCTGGAAACGCGGCCTGTCGTTTTTGGCAGCGCCGACCGCCTCTCTGGAGCAAAGCCGAATCGGCCGGGTGGAAAAGCCTTCGCTTTGGGGAGCACACCAGTAACAAGAAGGAACGATGGCTTTGGATATAAGGAGTTAAGTGACTTTCCAAACAGGCCTCAGGGAAAAGAAAAGGGGGTTACTAATACAGGTAGTCTTCGATTTACAACAGTTCATTTAATGACGGAAGTTGCAACAGCACTGAAAAAAGTAACATATGACTATTTTTCCACAGTTGCAACCTTTCCAGCCTCCCCATGATCATGTGATCAAAATTCAGATGCTTGGCAACTGTTCGTGTGTTCATCTTTTGCCACGTCCTGACAAGCAAAGTTGGTGGGGAAGCCAGATTCACTTAACAACCGGGTTGCTAACTCAATAATTGCAGTGATTCGCTTAACAAATGTGGCATGAAAAGTCGTAAAATGAGGCAAAACTCACTTAACAAATAGCAACATAAAATTCTGGGCTCAATTGTGATAGTAAATTGAGGAATACCTGTACAACATAACAAAAAGAAAGGAAAGTGTGTTTGTTTGGGTGATGGATTTGTGGATTTTGTTTGATCTTTGCTGCAGTTTGGGATACACAGGATTTTTGATAACCCAAACCAGACTTGGTGCCATCTTTGAAATGCAAAAAAATAATACAAAATACACTGCAAAGTTGCCCAGTTGTTTTCTTTCAAGCAGCTTCCCTCAACAAAACCCATTGCAAATCAAGAAATGACTTGACCGGAGTAGGCAGTATTGGTGTGGTTTGTCCGTGCTTGTTTTTAATCCTTTGCTGAACGTTTAATCATGGTTTCAGAGCCAGTTTGATGTAATGATCAAAGACTAAAAACTGGAAGACCATGAATAATGCTACCTTTGGTCTAAAGGCAGCTGGGTGATTTTGGGCCTGACACACACACACACACTCAACCCTAGGAAGCAGGCAAGGATAAACCATTTCTAAATTATTTCCAAGAAAATACTTCAGGAATTAGTAGGAGTAAAGACTGATCAGAGGCAGAAAAAGCATGCACAATTGGTTTGATTCACACATAAGGCACAATCTTCAGGAAGCAAGTGCTGCACTTGAACTTGAAATGGCACACAAAAGACTACATCTCAGTGTGTGGGAAACTAGCTACTATAGACAGTATAATTTACAATTACATTTAGATTTAAACTTAAATTAATATACAGTTGATAGGATTGCTCAATAGCATTCAGTAGGCTTTTGTAATTTGGTGGGACCCTTAAAGGGACACATCCAAAATTGCTAAGGGAGATGGTACCCCTGCCATAAATTGTGGTTCACAAACTAGAGTGTTTCTATTCTATACTAGGCTACTCCCTTCTAATCCTCAAAATAGCACAAAAGATTGCCAATTGGTGTTGCCATTAGAGAATCTGCTATAATAAAAAGCATCACACTAAATAGGAAGGGACTTTGGAAATGCAGCTGTTTCAAAAACCATGTTTGTGTGGCACACTGAATCACATCCTAGTCAACCACACATTTTATTGGCTAGAATTGCTTTAACCCAGCTGGTGGTGTTACTTTAGATCCAGTTTTTATAAATCAAGAACACTGGGCTAATTGAATAAACCATAGCTATTTGGCATGAAAATAAGAGCTTCTTGCTTTCTTTGTAAAAGGAATTTAAAAATGAAAATATGAAACAATAGTTCACTAATGTATTACAGAAAAGATTATACTGTCCTGAGGAAGAAACTCAATATCACCTTGATTTTATTTAGTATGAGATGAGAGACAGGAAACTTGGAAAAGTTTTCAAGATTCAGTTATTCTATCCTACAACAATAATATAGCTTTTCAGAAATCCCATTGGTGTCTGTCTTGATCTGGTCTATATCAAAAGGCTAGCATCAATCTTAAAAACCTGTTGAAGTTTTTATGTTCGTATTACAATAAACATTGTCAAGGTGAGGTTATTTTGAGTTTCTTCAGCCTATCACTTTTTTCCAATAGATACTTCCTCTTTGTGCTGGAAACTAACTACTGAATTTGGCTAATGCAAATGGTGAAAATTTCATTTGGTTTGTTTGTTTTTTAAATAAAACCTACACTTTGTACTTTATGCCACTATAATAAACACTTCAAGCATAGATCTTGTCTTTGAGATGCATTCACTTGATATTCATAAAATGACTAAATAAATGCCTTTATGCATAAACATACAGCAGCTCTAAATATAGAATTCAGCCTCTTAAAGTTGATGGTTATAGCCCAATCTTTCTTGCTGCCTCTGCATGTCTTGCCACTTCCTGGTTATAGGATTTTAACAACATTTACACATTTCCCTATAAAAAATGATAAAGCACATGAGGATTTTTATTCCTTATTTTCTTTTGTTTTATTGGCTTGTTTCTGGGTTTAATGTGGTACTCTGAGAGGAAAATCAGGGTTAACATTTTAAGACTAGCCCCTTGAACTACTATCTGCTGTCAGGCTGGTATTCATATTGGTATTTCAAAGATGCCCAAGTCCTTTAATTGACCACATATCACTCTGCCTCCATCCTGCCTTCCTTTTGGGAGAGGGAGGGTTAAGTGGGACACAATTAATAGTAGAAAACCCTTAATCCAGGGCTCTTTTTTAGCAAACAAAAGAATCTTGGTTAAAAATGATGGCTTTAAAACTAGACAATGAATGTTCACTGGCATTATTCGGTTTTTTTGCTATGCAAGGGGAAAGATAAAAGAGATGAAACCTTTTCTTGTTCCTTTAACAGCTGCAAGGGAGGTAGATATTTAGCAGCTGTAACTTTCCTGGTATGGAAATGATGCAGCCCTGGGAAGTTTCAGCTGTGGAGTTTGGATACACCTGCTACCCCACCCTTCTCAGCTGCTAAAGGCCCAAGATCTTTGCCAGGAGGAAAAAAAATAAAATAAATGGTAGCAATGTGCTTTGTCCAGCTGCTCTCTGAAATTGCTAAGAGCTAGCCGTTTACGGAGGAAGTTGATCCTCATTATTTCCTGCCAAGTCCGACAGTTGCAGATTTATATAACACATCTCTCCTTTGTGCTTCACATCACTTAATCTGGGAAAGAAAAAAAAAGAATGACCATCTTTGTTTTATTTTATTTTGATTGCATTTGATATTCTCAAATTATTTATAACCTGCTTTTCTAAGCAAAAAGCGTCTTCAAACACCAACAACCAGTGTTTGTGTCATCAAACAAAAATAGCTTTATATAAAGACAGTAGCTGGGGCAAACCCCAGTTGTGTCCAATTGCTGACAAAATGGGATGTGCCCCTGAGAAAATCCTCTGAGGCCCATCTCCAAGTCTAGTTTGAACCCTGGTGTGTGTATGTGTGTGTGTGTTTTACAGCAGATCTTTAAAGGAGGAACACTGGACATACCCTAAGGCCTAAGCAGTTTATGTATGATCTGTTCCACACAGCTACAAACAGGGATCAGGCTTAGTTCAGAGTTCTTTATGGCAGCTATAATCAGAGTTCCATATTTCCAGTTGTGCCAGCTGAGTTTTCAATTGTTTAGTTTTAACTATCCACTGAAGGCAATTAAGGGAGGGGCTCCTTTTATGGGAGTTGTCCTGTATCAGCAATTACAAATGCAGGAAATCACACTTAGAATTCTTTATAGCAGCTATAAATTTTGCTATTGTGCAAAAATTCAGGCAAAACAAGTTTAATTCAGAAGCCCAAATTCCAGTGACACATTTCCAGGATGTTCAGTGCAAGGTTGAAACTCTTTGCCAACAAAAGTCACACTCGAATCCTTCTTCTGTAGAATATGCTACATCATATTGCATCATTCTCACGCCACATGGTACTTGTCTGAATCTTTTGCATGATGTTATCATGACAGTATTAATTCATTCAATTTCTGCCCTGCCTCTCTCACCTAGGTGGCTGGGCAGTTTACAACATCAACTCTGCACTTTTTACAATCTCTTGGTAGTATCACTTGCTCCCTTTGTGGATACCCTTAAGGTCAGACCATCCACGCTGATGGAGTAAACAAAACACAGATTGTCAGATGATGGGAAGAAACAGTGGTTGGACTGTAGATTTGTATTCTCTTATGCTAATTGGGAAAAGCCTTGTGATGTCTCAAGTATAGGCCTTTCTTGTTCATGTTCCGTGGTTTCATTTTGGCTAGTATTTGAAAGGGAGGCCTCTTATATACAAAAAACATTCTTTATTCTGTTATCATTTTAAAATTATTATTTTACTGAGGTTATGGTTATGTTATGTAGCTATATATATATATATACAAACTAAAAATAGGCAGTTTTGATAAGCGCACAGTTCACTCAAGAACAATTTGAGACTGGCTTTAAGTTAAAATTATTTACTCATAATAACCCTTTTCTGGTTTTCTCCTTCCTCATCAACAGTATTCAGTGGCAGAACAGGATTTACTGTGTTAGGTTAATTTCGGGGGGAAACCCTTTTCACTAACATTCCCCCCCCCGCCCCCTGCAGTCTTAACACAGCAGAGCAAAAATCAAAGAAACAGATTGGCTTTGAGGATGATAGATGAAAAGGCAGAAACTGGCCAGGAAAGAAAAATAACAAAACATTCAATTATGTCGATATTGTTGATTTATTCATAGATTAAGGACAGTTTCTTCCATCATATTTGTAGCATCAAGTATACTTGCAGTAGTTTTTTTTTTTTTTAATCTAATACATATTAAACAGTATTTGAAGATTATTTTGAGTAGTCTGCCCAGGATTTATTTACTTAATCAGTTTATTAGCTTTCTCTCAATCATGAAAGCTACTGTATATGGTTTATAGGAAAATAATTATTCAAGAACTTCAAGGAGCAACAATACTGAATAATTATTCAAGAACTTCAAGGAGCAACAATACTGTAAAAAAACACAATGTTCTAAACATGGGTTTACAAATTATTTTGCCTCAGGACATGTTAGAAACACGTTACAGTAACTTTAAGGCTAGCGGGTCAGGGCTGTTCCAGCTTCTGGAGTTAGTCATTGCACAGTGAAGGAATGGCCACAGGGAGAGTTAGTATAGCTGAGAAAATTTAACAAACAAAATGGACACTGACTACACCCTCTCTCCGCCCCCCCGCCCCCATGCATCTTTTGAATGTGACCACATGGAAATATTTTAATATATACAATAATCCACTGGAGAGAGAAATGACAAGCTTTATGTAAATGGGGTTTTTGGCATTGTAATTCAGCTCCTTGCAGCCTTAAGGATATGATTGTGCGGCTCTGTGGTTATCATTCTGCCAATTATAGTTAGTTATCATCTAGTTAGATTATTTCTTTCGGTCTCTCTATTCTATAAAAACGTGGAGATTCCACTGTTCTCCCCTTCCATATTTTAGACATGACCAGGGTCAAACCCAATTCCTTTCTTTGCCTAATCCTATCAGACCCAAATTGACCTTCCCTGCCTCAGACAAAGCTCCTCTGTAAGTCCATCTAAATCAGTGGTGAAATCCATTTTTTTTTTACTACAGGTTCTGTGGGCGTGGCTTGGTGGGCGTGGCAGGAGAAAGATACAGCAAAATCTCCATTCTCACCCCACTCCAGGGGAAGGATACTGCAAAATCCCCATTCCCTTCCCATTCCTGGGGGAAGGATATTGCAAAATCTCCATTCCCACCCCAATCTGGGGCCAGCCAGAGGTGGTATTTGCTGGTTCTCCAAACTACTCAAAATTTCCGCTACCGGTTGTCCAGAACCTGTCAGAACCTGCTGGATTTCACCCCTGATCTAAATCAAAGGCTAGATGGTCACAGCACAGCCGAGGGGCAACCCTTACAAGGGAATTGAAATATAGGGAACCTCCAACCTTCCATCCTCCATCAGTTGATGGCCTTGAGATTTTCTCCCTCACAATGGACTTTGATCTGTCCCTCCTGAAAGGGCTGTTCAGTCTAACATCAGAACTCACCCCAGCTACAAGGACAAGGACCTGCCTAACTTCCCCAAACTGGGCAGCCAATCGGATCCCTAGGATTTCCTACCTTGTAGGTCTCAACTTCTAAACACTTTTGCTTTTCCATTGGGGCCCCCTTTCCTGGCACCCAATAATCATCGTAATATAGTTCTCCTCCTCAGGGGTTAACTGCTTAAAATACAGAACTGAGGTGTGCAGTGAAAAACACAGGGTGGGGAAACAGTATTTTCAATACTGCTAAACCTTTCTGTATAATTTTATTGAAGGTTCTGAATTTAGAGACCAGCTTGAGTTGTGTGGCTTTGCCTTTTCCTCACTGTTTGATGCAGGTTCCATTTCTGCTGCCCTACCCACTAAGCCTATACATAATTAAACCTGGGTTGGCCTATTTTTTCCCTCTCTAGCCCAGGGGACCCCAAACCGTGGGACCCCCTGGGCCTCTTTGAAACTGGACCGCGGGAGAAATGGGCAAGTGTGCATGTGTGAAACTCCACTCGCGCGAGCGGAGACCATTTGTACTTGCGCAGGTTGCTCCATTTGCACAAATGGAGCGTCATGTGGGAGCCCTCTCCACTTGCACGAGTAGATTTCGCTTGTGTGAATTGAGCTTTGCGTGTATGAGCATACGAACCCTCTGTGCATGTGAAGCTCCATTTGCATGAGCAGAAGATGTACATGCGTGCAGATCACACAAATAGAGCTGTGCACATGTGTGTCTGATACACACACGCACCGGGGGTGGGTTCTACTTACCTTTACTACTGATTCGCAACAGGAGTGTGCGCGCTTCTGCACATATGCAGATCGTCAATTATGACGTCCAGGTGGGTGGGTGGAGCCTCCCGCGGCTTTTACTACCGGTTCTAAAGAATCAGACAGAACCAGGAGCAACCCACCACTGACACACACACATACATGCCAGGGTGCACCACCAAGCTGGAAAGGTTGGGGACTATTGCTCTAGTCTAGCCCATCTTCTTATCCCTTAAGAGACTAAGATTTAGGTTCTTAGAAATATATATTTTATTTAGTAAGGAGGGAATCCCTAAAAGTGCTATATCCCTAGAATCACTCCTCCCAAAAAGAAGGATATGTGGGATTACTGCTTGGAAGAGTTCCCACCAGCATCCAGCAGTGTCCCAAGAGTTTATGATAATTTCCCACTTCTAGTGATCTCGGTTACAGTTACCAGGGGGAGAGTAGTGATGCTCAGGGGCTGCTGGTGCCAGAGCCAAGGGGACAGTAGCAGGAACTAGAATCATTAAACAGCAGGAGAATCATTAAACAGCAGGACGTGTTTCACTCTGATATATCTGTCTCCTGCCAAGACTGTCCCCGCAAGGCCAGCTGGTTTATGATTGACTAGGCCCCTCCCTTCCCTGCTGAGGCTTTCAGATTCTGTTTCAGTGAATTTTATTACTGATGTTCTTCCTCCCAGTGAAGTGTTATGTGAACGTATTTGTGATACCAAGGTGGTTCATTATATTCTTTATGAGGCTTTCCATCCTTTCAGGAGATACTGGAACGTTTTTTTAAGATCACTTTTTAGGCACATGGGCTTAGTCAATCAGATCATCGCAGATCATAGGTCTCATTTTATATCCCGATTTGAAAATGGTCTCTTCCACCTGTTAAATTGTTCAGTTTCATTTATCATCTTTGTATCATTGGGTTCTAGAGCAACAAATGGAGAAGATTAATGAATTACTAGAACAATATTTCAGATGCTATGTCTCTTATCAGCAGGACACTTGAACTGAATGTTGCTTCATGCAGAATTCGCCTGTACATAACAACTCAATACAGTTCTTCATAGGCATGATCACTTTTCAGATAGTCTATGGCTACCAACCATGTTTTGCCCTCCAGACCACCAACATCCTTTGCACCTTGGACTTCTGCAGGGGAAACGTAGGCTGCTCAGTTCCTCTTAAATAAACACATTTTGCAAAACCTATGCACAAGTGTGCTGTAGACTTGCAAGGTATGAAGGCATCAAGATTCAGGTACGATTGGGTGTGACTTTTCACCAAGTTTCTATTTTCCTCTCCCCCAGTGGTAGGATTCAAATAATTTAACAACCGGTTCTCTGCCCTAATGATTTCTTCCAACAACCAGTTCACCAAACTGTTCAGAAAATTAACAACCGGTTCTCCCGAAGTGGTGTGAACTGGCTGAATCCCACTACTGCTCTCCCCCATTTAAAAGACCTGAAGTCAAAGTTTGTTGACCCCTCCCCAATACCAATTAGCTCTGTGATCTTTCATTGGAATTCCCTGCTTCTTTGAAGATTAATCTGATCCACCATCCCTCTTTGTCTGTTAGAGTGTTCAAAATGGAATCACATGACTGGGGGGGTGTCCATCACAATTTCAGAACTCGGTTGCAAATACTTCTGGGGAAGACCGTTATTTCTTGAAATGGTTACTAAGCATTAAGTTGTAAGTTGAGGGCTACCTCTATTGGCATTTTAATTAGTCTCTTTTTTAAAGAGAAACTGAGGAAAGGCTATTTTTGAGCAATTTTTATGTTCATTGTTGATTCAGACCTTATGACTCTTAAAATTTATAAAACATTGGGAAGATAAGTTTGCTGTTTTTGTTTTTTATATTTCCACCATTGTTATGCTAACACTATTTTTTTCTTTTTTTGATTAATGAAGCACAGAACACACAGAGATACATACACAAACATGGATCCTGGAACTTGGTGTTGTGTTAGATAAGATGAGCAAAAGCTGACAAATTCAATACAGTATTTGCAATTAATCCAACAAGCTAAGCAGATCATATTAGTGATCCTTACACAGCAAGGCTCAATGGAAAGATGGCATTATTAAAATGGTTCTTATACAACAATGGTATTCAGACGGTTCTAGCCGGTTCGGGTAAACCAGTAGTGGCAGCGGCGGGAGGCTCCGCCCATCCACCCAGACATCATCACATCCCATTTTTGACGCTGTGCACATGCGCGAAAGGTCCTGCGGATGCGCGTGCACTTACATTTGTGAACCAGTAGCGAAGGTAAGTGAATACCACCCCTGAACGGTACCGGTTCAGAATGCATAAGCTCTTCTAGTATCCAAGACAGATTTTGGTTATGCTAGATCAGTGTTTTTCAAACTTTTTAACATGAGATGTGTGGATTCCCAGAATTCTGGCCAAATTTGAGAAACAGTGCACCAGATGGTACTTTCCAATGTTTGGGTAGCTGAATTTTGCTGGAGGAAACTTGGAGTGCCCTTAAGTTAAGCATGGTCTATTGCTGTCAGCATCTTCATCTTTTTCTTATAAAAGTGAAAACAGGAACTGCTTAGTCAGCTTCCACATAAGGTCCATGTTGCCTCAGTGAGAGAGGAAACCACAGCAAAGAGGACAAATATAAACTTCAAGAGAGCAGAAGAGTTGAGAAATTTGAAAATTATATGCTAACAACAGGAGGAGCACAACCGGAGAACGTTTTAAAATGTATACCCCGTCATTTGCAACAAAATCTGGTCAGTCGAGCACAATTCATTGGCAAATTTAGAAAATCAAACCAGGATTCGTTGTAGATTAAAATTAAAACATAACCCTTATTGAGATGATATATATTTAATGCATATTAGAATATAGCCATAGCATTTAGGCTTGTATACTGTCCATAGTGCTGGTGTGTGTGTGGGGTGGGTGGGTGTTTTACAGTGAAGAAGCATTATTTGCATATTGCCCCCAACAATCTTCATTTTACTGACCTTTAAAGGATGGAAGGCTGAACCTTGAGCCCCATCAACTCCAGACTATGGACAGTTTGCCTGCAATGTTGCACTTTAATCACTGTGCCACCAGCTTTATATAACTTAAAATATAAATTATTTGCTATCAAAATATCCATATCCCCTAAAATTAAGGTAAAAATCATAGAACAGGAATGAACAGAGCTTGAATAGATACCGGTAGTAGATAAAATAAGTCATCATCAGAGGATATATGGGGTCTCCCCAGGTATATGCACGTTATCAATAAAAAATGCCTCCTTGTGGTCATCCCTGGGCTACAGCTGCAGAGATTACGAAACCTTCAGATCTTATAATGACTTGCCATGTCTCTGGCAAGAACGAGGAATCAAGAACTGTACAGATTTGAGTAAGGGTACTTTTCACTCTGATCTTGAGTAAATACAGAATTTATGTATTTATCCCATTTGTAGGCTGCCCATTCAGCAAAACACTGGGTGATGTACAGATTAAAAACAAAACAAAAAATCTAATGTAAGAATCGGGGAAACCAACAGGGATTTCCCAACCTCCTTTATACTGAGCTCATTAAAGTGGAGTGACTGTCAAAACACTTTTTCCCAGATGTCTCATCATCAACTTGAGTTGCCATTGATGAGATAATCTGTCCACTAACTCACTAGCAGCTTTCCCACAAACCCTCAGAGCAGTGGATGCTGGCTGAAGAAGGAACAACTCCTAAGAAAAAAAATTTAAAAAGCCTATCAATGGTTTAAGCCAGTGGCCCTCCACCCTTTTAGGCACCAGGGACCGGTCCAATGGAGAAAGGTTTTTCCGTGGACCGGAGGGAACGTGGTTTCGCATTCTGCCTCCATCTCGCGGATGGGGGTTTCGCTTGTTTGCACGGCTCGGTTGCTAACATGCTGTAGACCATGCTGGTCCATGGACCAAGAGTTGGGAAAGGAAGAAAGGAAAGTAAAGTAATTTTGAAAACTGCTGTTCCACATGGTCTTCTTACTGTGCCTTAGGGAGGAAATCAGTAGTGCTGCTAAATGTATATATATGGGTAATGGTTCAGCTGGCCAAAAGTGAAGGCTTTTGTACTTCTGTTGTTGGGGAAGTAGAGAAAAGGAAGAGAATCCTCTCTTTGTCTCTTCTCCACCTCACTTCCATGTTCTTGAGCCATGCATGGATCCTTCCCAGCTGCCTTTGCCAAACCTGATGGTTTTGATTTAGTTTCTTGAGATAAAAGTAAAAGACAAGGTGGCAGTCAAAGGGAGAGGAGGGCAGGTAGAAGATCAGAAGAATGAGGCAGGGAAGGTAAGGGAGGCTGAGATTGGCATAGTAGGAAGTGGTGATTGCTCGTGGGAATAGTGACCTCAACGAAAGACATACCTGAGAGGATCAAATCATCAGATTGTTTTCTTACTAAATCACAGAGTTCCAGACTCTTTTAGATAGAGAGACCTACACAAAATTGCTGTCAGAAGAAAGTTGAAAGTATGAGAGAAGTGCCAACACCATTGCAAAGCTCTACAGCTCCACAAAAACCAGCCAAAAGTCCCGATTTACTGTACTGAGATGGGAAAGTTTCACCCACTAGAGTTTACTAATGTGAATATGGCCCTCCTAAATAGTCTTCCAGGAGATCCATATTCCCCTGGGTAGTGGTGGTGGTGGTGGGGAAGGTGTCATGAGATTTGGTTCCCTTTGGAGACAACACAGGAATGGTCATGGAGACATGGAGCTCTGCAATCAGATGGAAGGCGCAGTCCTGCAGTGGGTTAGTTGGATCCCAGCAGACCACTGACCTTCAAAGATGACTCCTCCATGCAACTTAGTGTTTGCTTAGGTAGATGTCTTCTGTTTTCCAGTGGAAAACACTATTTTTCTATCAGATCCAACTTTGCCTGTGTCAGCAGCAGGCTGGCCCTGAAATGGAGGCTCTATTGTAAGTCTCAGCAAATGATAATCTTGCAACTGGAGCAAGGGCACTGTGTCGATGGAGCCATAAGCCTCTACTAGGGTTATTCTAATTCCATATTCATACTTTATTCCTAATTTCATTCTCCAGTTGAGCCCTTTGTCCTCCTTCATACTTCTGCAGGGTTCAGGTTGGGTATCAGGAAGAACTTCCTAACTCTGCGAGCTGCCACATGGAACAGGCTGCCATGTGATGTGGTGAGTTCTCCTTTGCTAGAAGTCTGAATATATTGTACTAGATCCTGTACTGAGCAGTGGATTAGATACCCTCTGTGGTACCTTCCAATTCTGTGTTTCTATGATGCTGTGCTGCAACCACAAGCGTGGTAGACTTGCCAGTGTTTTCCTGCTGCTAGAGGTCATGGATACCAGGAAGAACTGTAAGAAGTGGGCAGGCAGAGACTCAGTTCCCCAAAAACTGTTCTTGACCCACTTAATGTAGCCAGGATTTTGCGAGAGTCAAAAATAAGGAACTGTAATTCCATTACTGGCTAACTAGTTATGTGAACCAGCCCTCCAAAGATCAATGCCAAGGATGATAATCTGTACCTTACTTTTTGATTTACTTTGAGAAAGATAATGTGTGTTTTGCCACTAGTGACTTACAGCGTCTTCACAGCATTCTTAAAGTGATAGAAAGCCTGGCCTTGCTGTTGCTATTTTGGCACAGTGATGGATGGATGTGTTTAAAAGATGCTAGTGGGGACATGGCCAATCTCTCTGTGACACACACTTAAAGTGTTAGTTCTCAATCACGTATCACAATGTAATTGATTCATCATTCCTATTAGTGTCAATCTTGCTCTCCTGGATAGAAAGAATCGAAGAAAGAAAGTCAAGGCAGAGCGAAGATTAAGGTGGTGAATATGATGTTGATAATAAACAGCTTATGTCCTGTGATGATGCCTTTAATATTGTTAAACAACATCTCCTTATCCCCGGTCCTTGGGAACAGGTCTTTGTATTTTGAGATTTTCTCCAGTTCTTTCTCTTCTCTTCTGCCGTCTTCAGGTGCTGCAACATCCATGATCCAAACTTCTTTTGTCTTTCTTATCAATATTATTCTTACTATTAACTTAAGGATTTGTTGGGGACTCCATCATTTTCTGTCATAAAAGGGCTTTTTCCTCTTGCCATAGGATTCCCTGTCATGTCCATTAATGCCCTGCTGCTGCTCTGGCCATGCCTTTCTGGTTCTTTGTAAGCAAATATGGCTTCTGTGTAGGGGCTATGGTGACGCAGTGTTTAGAATGCAGTCTTGCAAGCTAACTCACTGTTCACTGCCAGGAGTTCAATTCTGACCAGCTCAAGGTTGACTCAGCCTTCCCTCCTTTCGAGGTGGGTAAAATGAGTACCCAGATTGTTGGGGGCAATAGACTGACTCTGTAAACCTCTTAGAAAGGGCTGTGAACACTGTGGAGGAGTATATAAATCTAAGTGTTATTGCTATTGCTCTTCTTTCTTATCACATCCAGCTCAGGATATTCACAAGTTAATGGAGAAAATGGCATTAAGATTGTCACTTATGGAAAGCAGCTTCTTTCTCAGGGAGATAACCTTCTCAATCATAAGAATGATTCCTTTGGTTTATGATTTGTTCCCTGCTGAGGTTTATTTTTTCCTCCACAGAAGATTCTGGCCTCATCTACCGTACCCATAGCTTTGAATTCTTCCCCTGTGTAAGCAGCTTTATGAGCAAACTCAAAAATTCCACTATGATCACAGCTTTAGTGCTTGCCACCTTTGAAATATGATGCCCATGTCAGTGTTTTAATTAGCACCCCTTGGGTCATGCCAGCCCGCCTGGCAAGAAAAGTGCATCTCTGCTCATATGACTGACAGAGGGCATTTTATAGTTATATCCTCTGAAGCCACTTGCAGCTTCTTTTTCCATTGGGTCAGGAAGAGGTGAGAAAAGAAAAGAAAACTGCTAAGAAAGTAGCTTCATAACGTCCTGTGCAGGTCCATGAGGAAACCACAAGTGCAATATCAGGGCTATAGAAGACCCCAAACAGAAAAGCTCAACTAATATTGATGAGGAACCCAAACTATGGATAGATCAACCAGAACATCCCAGATAAAACTCTAGAGAGAGAGAGAGAATTGAAGTCTGTTGATGATCTGTGTGAACATTGGTTGGTTATTTATTTAAGGAATTTTGGCATAGAAGTTAAAGGCTAAAGGTATGGGGCTAGAAATCCAGAGAGTGTGAGTCCGTGTCCCATATTAGGCATGAAGCTAGCTGGGTGACCTTGGGACAGTCCCTCTGAGAAGAAGTCATGGCAAACCACTTCTGAAAAGAAACCAGCTGGTCACCAATCAAAGGTATGTAGGTAAGCAAGCAGTAGTGGGTTCCTCACCTTTGCTACTGGTTCGGAACTGGAAGCATGCTTGTGCACGCGCTCGCTTTGCTCTCGTGCGCGCTTCTGTGCATGCGCAGAGCGTCCGTGATGGCATCCGGGTGGGGTGGGCGGAGCCTCCCGCCACCACCACTACCAGTTTACCCGAACTGGGGTGAACCAATAGAAACCCACCACTGTATGCAAATATGAATACTGTATGTACATGCAAATATATAGAGAGAGAAATAGGTGGTTAAATTGGCAATAACAAAAAGGAGTTATTAGCCCCAATCTGTCTTTTTTCATCAATGTAAAGAATAGCAACCAGGACTCTGTGTCACAATTTTGCACAAAGGGACGAAGAAAATGTGAATTCTTTAATCCATATCTTTAAAATCATTGAAGAGAAACCTTTCCTCTTAGATTTCTGTCCCCATGAGAGTCCCAAAGGTGCTTTTCCAAAAGGCAACTGGACTTGCTTGTTCCTTTTTTCCTTTTTCTTTTTGCTTTTCATCCAAGAAGCTTCTTCAGATCTAACTTAGATCTTCGTGGATGAGAAAGGAAATATTTTCAAGGAAAAAAAAAACAAGAAAAGCACTTTTGGGACAACCGAGACCTGGATGATTGAGAATCTCCATAGATGTTTGGAGATTATAGATTATAGATTTAACCCTGGTGGTACAAACTTAATGTCCTTCAACAGGACAACATATACTTGAGAAGACACAAAAGGCCTTCCCTCATTTGCATCTAACCATGGCAAAATCATATCCTGGCAACCTCTTGTTTTTTACTGTCTCCCTAGCGACATCCTTATCTCCAGTTCCAGTTCATTAGTGAGGTAGAGTTAAGTTGTTTTAAGGAGTACCAGCATTAAATATGTTTAAATACTACTCCCCCGCCCTTATTCCAATGTTATGCAAGGCCATTCTCAGTTTGTATCAGATTTGGTAGGATTTATATCACCCATTCCTGTGAAGGGAAGTGAAAGGAATACACTGATTGAAAATGGAGGCAATAGAGAGGGGATAAAAACTGGCAACAGGAAATTCTATGCTGGCATAGTTGTCTGCTTTCTCAAGTTCTTTGATTGAACAATGGGGAATGATTCTGAATTGATATTCTCCATTGAAAAGTAGCTACTTAGATTTATATACCGCTTCACAGTGCTTTACAGCCCTCTCTAAGCGGTTTACAGAGTCAGCATATTTCCCCCAACAATATATTGGGTCCTCAGTTTACCGACCTCGGAAGGAGGAAAGGCTAAGTCAATCTTGAGACTGTGGGACTTGAACTGCCAAACTGCTGGCAGCCGGCAGTCAGCAGAAGTAGGCTGCAGTACTGCATTCTAACCACTGCGCCACCACGGCTGCCATTTTGGAGGCAACAAAGCATTTTAGCATTTTTATGTAATTTGTATCATTTGGTGTGTTTTAATTGGGCAAATGATGGAATCCTATACATCTTCCTATTTCAAATTAGAAGGTTTGGGATCAATAGGGATTCATGAGTTGGTTCTTGCCTACTACATCTTCTTTTCTTATTGGGCTTTTCCAGACTGCCATTTATGTCAGCTGATAGAAAGCATTATTCAGCGGCTGGGATGGATCATACCCATGGAGCACAAAAATTTTGAGTGCGGACTATCACAAGTGAAAAACCATGATTGTTGGTTGTAGTAAACTGCATCTAAACAGAGAACTACAATTAAGATAGATAGTTACATGGTGTAAATGAATACATGTATGAATTTTCTTGGTTAGACACTCGTATCTAAAGAAGACACATATGGGAGATTGCAGAATTATTTACACTCATACAGTGAAACATTTTCCACCTTTAAATCATGACTTCGACATTTATTACTGAAGTTCCATTGGAATAATAGAAGTCCAATGTAACCTACAAATCACAATGTCAATTTATGCAGAAACTTTAAGCATGAAGAGAGAGTAAATAAGTAAATAAATAGATAATCTGAAAGCCTCATTACTTGATTGGAGAGGGTGATTGGTTTTTTTTTTAAAAATGAGTTTAACGTTTTATTTTTATTTCGTAGAATATTTTTATGCAGAATTAGAAAATGTTAACTAGATATCTAAATCCATATTCACAAATGTTTTTGTAACAACAGTTTGTGTCATGCTGTATATTGGCATGAGTGAAATCAGTTCTGCAAGGTTACTGTCCTATATTTATATGTGGAAGTAAATCCTATTGAATTCAGTTGAACTGCATCTTAAGTTTTGAAAGGGCAGACCTTTGACCTGGTTAAATCTCACATCTGGACATGGGTACAGGAGATACCCTTATGTTTTCTTGCGGTATTATTTCATTTTTGTTGGCATTGAAATTAAATCCTCAAGATGGAGATGTTATGGAAACATGCCTCATCAAAAGTAAGGAATGAAGTCAAGGAGGAAGTGGATGGAATTGTAAACAATCAAAAAACCAAACAACCCCTCATGTAGGAACAATTCAGGTCATCAATAGTCAATAATGCTATTTCCAATAGATTCAGGATACAGAGCTAAAGCATTTTATGGATGATTAATTTGGTCTATTGAAGTCCCAGGATGCCTTTTGGATTTGCATCTTTAGGCAGTTCTTGGTTAGGAGAGAGGTGGAACTGGGATACTCCATTTGTACCCAAGAGTAGCTAACAGACCTTGTCATGGGCTTTGCCCTCTTTTATGGCCATCAACACACAAACTGGAGCTATGAATGGACCGGCAAAATGAAGATGCTTCCATATATTTTCCTTTTCACCTGCTTGGGAAGTGCACAGGGGTGAGAAATGGCATTGAAAGTAGTAGGGGGAAACCATACTTTCCTCCATGCCCTAATAGTTCTAACCTCCATAAAATTGGTGGCATTTTAGAAAGATTGGGAAATAACAACTGAAAACATTCCCTAACAAGCTGAGGCATCCTTCATGCTCTGAATCGGGGTGGGTTCTAAAATTTTCTACTACCGGTTCTGTGGGCATCGCTTATTTTGTGGGCGTGGCTTGGTGGGGGATAATGTGACTGGGTGGGCGTGGTCAACTTTTTTTTTTAACTTTTAAAAGCATTTTTTCTACAACCTTAAGAGGTTGCAGAAAAAAATGCTTTTAGAAGCCTCTGACAATCAGGCAACTCAGCTGGGATCGCCAGAGGCTTTTAAAGGCATTTTTTTTCCTACAACCTCTTCAGCTGAAGGGGTTGCAGAAAAAATGCTTTTAAAAGCCTCTGATGATCCCAGCTGAGCCGCGCGATCATCAGAGGCTTTTTTTTTTACTTTTAAAAGCATTTTTTCGG